>NC_043700.1:105356117-105436146 GCF_006229205.1 Suricata suricatta | reverse complement strand
ATCAAGAGACTATAGATGCTGGCGAGGGTGTGGAGAGACGGGCACCCTTGTACACTGTTGGTGGCAATGTTAACTGATGCAGCCGCTCTGGAAAACAGTGTGGAGGCTCCTCAAAAAACTATCAATAGAACTCCCCTATGACCCAGCAATAGCACGGCTGGGATTTACCCAAGGGATACAGCAGTGCTAATGCATAGGAGCACATGTACCCCAATGTTCATAGCAGCACTGTCAACAATAGCCAAAACATGGAAAGAACCTAAATGTCCATCATCTGATGAGTGGATCAAGAAGATGTGGTATAGATATACAATGGAGTATTACATGGCAATGAGCAAGAATGAAATCTGGCCATTTGTAGGAAAGTGGATGGACCTCGAGGGTATCATGCTAAGCAAAATAAGCCAGGCAGAGAAGGACAGATACCATATGTTTGCACTCATAGGTCTAGCAGGAGAAACCTAACAGAGGACCCTAGGGAGAGGAAGGGGGAAAGAGAGTTGGGGAGAGTGAGGGACACAAATCATGAGAGACTATTGAATACTAAAAACGAACGGAGGGCTGAAGGGTGGGAAAGGGGATGATGGTCATAGAGAGGGGTACTTGTAGGGAGAGGCACTGGGTGTTATATGGAAACCAATTTGACAATAAACTTAAATAAAAAAATAAATAAAAAAGAAAATATATATTCTATATACTTATGTATATTATATTTATTATAATATGTGATATAATATATAAATAATATAGAATTTATATAATATAATTGCATATAAACATATATTTATATAATTATAATCATATATAATTATGTGTTTTTGCATTTTGTGCATATGCATGTAAGAAATAGACTTATTTAATACAATGCTGTATTTATATATTGGTAGTTGTTTTCAAAATTGTAATTGAAGTATTTTGCTAACCGGATATTTGAACCCAGATGAATCTCTGTAAGTTTCAAGAGTTTATAAATATTAATTTTTAGGATTAATAAGTCAGCTTTCATTCAGAATCTTCAATGCTTCCGAATGACATAAGCAATCTCCCAATTATATTAAATAATATATTGATCAGAATCCTAGGAATCATACAGTATGGAACTGTGAGAGATGTAAGGAAGTCACCAGGCATATGTAGCAGATTTTTTACTGAAGTAAAATAGTATTTTATGCCCATTTTACATCTGGGGTAACTGATACTCATGAGATAGTTCCAAAACCTGCCTCCTGCTCCCCTAAACAAGTTTTCCTAAGTTTCCAAGGGAAACACTATTATCCAGAAAAGTAGAAGTACTCCCACTGAAATGAGTGCATGTTAGACAGGATTGTTAGAATGCCTTAGAACAAAAAAGCATAGACTACTGATTGTTCAGTGACTGAATCAGCCTTTGGACATCCTCTGCTCATGTTAAAACTTCTTCCAGTTAATTACTCCTCTAGTACATCTCTACACACTGCCTCCCATGAGCCCAGCTGGCCAAAGAACTATTTTCCCTTTCCTTTCTAACGTGTAACTCATACACAGCCATAGTCAATGTGTGATATTTCAATTGCTAGTTTTCAAAGATGTGGGCAAATATCAACTGGTTTGGAATTGAGATACCACGATCATTTCATCTTTGATTTAAAGCACACTTTAACCTCAGGTGATGTGAGGCAAAAGGTTAATGCATCGACCTGCTGCTGTGTGTAGCCCTCTTGTCATAACGGTCTTGTTTTTTGCCCCAGGTTGGTACCTATTTCAATATACTTTACAGCTAGTAGGTAAATATGACATTCAGATTTTACTCCCAAGAGCACTGAAAGCTACTGAGATAGTACTATCTCAAATAATAGATGTTAGGGATATTCTCCTATTTGAGGTTTAGCTTTTAAAAATTCTTAATTTTTTTCCTTCTGTGATAAAATCAAAGAATGTTGCTTTTGGTATGGCTAAGTAGGTGAAAACAAATTATGTACCAATTATGTTTAAACTTCCCTTTTATAAAATTACTTAAATATTTACATCCCCTGGAAAACTTTATTTTATAATAATAATAAGTAAGTGTGTGTCTGGGGATGGTAGGGAAGTAACAGAAATAAAAACAACCTCAGGAATGGAAATTATACACTTAGCCTTTCCGTAATTTTAGCATACAATTGTGTAACATGCTTTCACATGTCCATTTAACATAATTACATTTTGTTCATCTTAATTGTCTTGTGCTTTCGTCCTTATACATTTTATTTATTGTATTTTTCTTATTCATATGCCTACCCTTAATATATTAACTTAGAAATATAAGCGTTGTTATACCCAGGAATATTCCCATACCTGGAAACCAAAATAGGAAGAAAATACTAATTAACACAAGACCAGTGGAATTTCTGGTGAAATGACATGAAACAAAAGCAAATAGTGTGACTTCATTTGCTAATTGACTAGTTAAATCCATAGTGATGGGAGGGGTTTACCGAAGTGTGTATTTAAACTGGCAGGTGATATTCCTGCCACAATAACACCACTGCCGTCATTCTTTCAGGTTGATGGGAAACCTAGGGGCTATATTTCCTTCCCAGGGTGTGGCAAACTGTGAAGCTTTAACTGATTAAAGAAACAAAAGCATCTCTCTTAAATCCTGGGATCTTGTCTTCAGCAATTATAAGGCTAATACTACTCCTCAGTGAAACAAACTCAGAAGGGAAAAATAAGTGGTTTTTAACACTGCGCTTGCCTTCTGACTTTATATTTTGTCTGTTATTGATTGTTGCTCTTTACTGTTAGATTTAAAATTCCATATCTCTTTAGTTTTCCCTTTTTATTCTTTTTAAAATCAGTATATAGGTAGTGAATGATCCAAATCTTCTACCTGTTCACTCATTCTTTTTCCTTTTAGTTTCAATATTGAGAGGAAATTGAGAGCCGAGAACATCTTACAGAGCATATGTTCCTTGCGCAGGATGCAGATTCATCCTTTAGTATTCTGAGAACAAGGCTAGCTACCTGCAACAATATTCACTGTGGCACATAATGCTTAAGTTATGAATTGGCCACTTAAGTTTCTGTAAACTTTTAAAAATATTGAGATGTCATCAAGCTATATGTCAAAAACAAAGGAAAGCAAAGGAAGAATAAAAGAGAACCATTCAGAGGAAAAGAGATAATTACTTTCATGTGAAAATATTCATTTAACCATTTATCCATTCCCCACCTTGTTTCACAAATCACTGCAGATAGATAGACTCAAATCTGGATATGAACAGGGGTGCCTGGGTGGGTCAGTCGGTTGGTTGAGTGTCTGGCTTAGGCTCAGGTCATGATCTCACTGTTAGTGGGTTCGAGCCCTGCATCCGGCTCTGTGCTGACAGCCAGCTCAGAGCCTGGAGCCTGTCTTTGAATTCTGTGTCTCTCTTTCTCTCTCTGACCCTCCCCTGTTTATTCTCTCTCTCTCTCTCTCTCTCTCTCAAAAATAAATAAAACATTTTTAAAAATCTGGATATGAATAACTTTATCCCAAAGCAGGTTTCTGTTTTGTTTTTCCTTATCACTCCTTGGGATCAACTATGAATCACCAGCCAATATGTTCAATATCAATGCCAGGATATGTTTCATAAATGTCCTAAATCTCACACCAAACACCATTACTGAACAGGAAATGAGTGCTTTGGTTGAGCAGGTCCAGAGGAAAATAATATAAATTATACACTTGCACATCAATTAAGAGCAGTTAGAGGTTATTTGTGTAAATGACTTCCATACCACTAGGTTCTGAATGATGGGGGTTGTTTGGATTTATCAATGATTCTCAATCACCTGCCCCTTAATTACAGAGTGCTCTCCAAACCTATAGTTAGCAGTATTAAAGTGAACATTCTTGTCATTTGAATCATTGCAAGGAGTTGTGTGGGTCACCAGGTTAAAAGAGAATTCATTATGCAGACTTCAGGGACTAATGTTGGTGATTACTTTCTCTATTTACTACTGTTGTATTGAGGAAGTGAAAAAATACCTTCATAGCACTTTATTGAGTGGCTGAAGTTAATTTAAAATAAGTACTCTTAAAATGGGTGATGGGCCTTGAGGAGGGCACTTGTTAAGATGAGCACTGGGTATTTTATGTAAGCAACGAATCATGGGAATCTACCCCCAAAACCAAGAGCACACTGTATATATACACTGTATGTTAGCTAACTTGACAATAAATTATACTTGAAAAGTAAACGAATTAAAAATTTAAAAATTAAATTAAATTAAATAAATACTCTTATATAATGGTCAAAAGTGAAACGGACCTGATTACACCTTGCCTTTCCTGGATCACATTACTTCATTATTACTGTAGTATATAAACACTTGGGCATCACATCTGGAATAAAACTACCCTATTTATAATAAGAACTTTTGAAAAATTTTATTAATCCAAGGACATAGCACATAAAACAGTTCATACTTTTCAAGAGTCAGAAACCTAGAATGTATCACACTGCAGAGAAAAACTTGCCCAGGATTTCCAGGACTTATCATGAGAGCTATAGCAAGAGAAAATATGTAATAGTGAGTTGATATAGGAATGTGAAATGATTCAAAAAACTTGTCTCAATTTGTAGGAAAATCCAGCTACTGTGTAGAATACAAACCAAAACATTCCTACCTTCTTCTCCATCCTGTACTTATCTGCCACCAAAAGACATTGAAAACTAGATCTTGCTTTTGAAAAATATTGAAAATTAGCCAAAGCGTGACTATATAGTCATGGTATAGATGTGCACATATTTTGTGTGCACACACGTCTATAAATACTTGCAACTTGATATTGTAGCATCTTTAACTTAATATTTTTTCATTCTTATGATTCTGTCTCTTATACTAATGAAATCAGTGTGTGCTATAAATAAACTACTACTCATCAACAAAATTTAAAAACAGAGTGAATAAATGTATCCAGCCTCGTGTCTTTTTCTGTCTTGCCGCTACCACAAATGCTTTAGATTTCTTTTCACAAATACAAGAAGATTAAAATCACAGTCTGTCATATATATATTTTGTAAAACTACCTAAATTGATTCTTCAACAGTTATGTAATCCTATGGCTATACTGTGTGATAACCATTGCTTTAAAATCTGTTTCCAATTACCAATAAGTCTCACAGAACGTTTGCTTCAGAGGACGTACCAGGAGCATGATATAGGACAGTCCTGAGAAAGAAGATTTCATGATAAGAACCAAATAAAACTCTATGTGGAAAAGTGGACTTTTTCCCTGGTAGAAGAAAATAAGATAACATTGCTCCTGTACTCAGCCATAAGTTCATTTCAAGGAAATCTTTTAGGAGATTATTATACTTTAATTTCAAATTCTGTTTCTGAAAATTTAGAACCATTAACTGCAATGGGGTGGCTAACTGACTCCTAAAGTTTTGTTTACTTCATGGCTTATTTGGAAAAAAAAAAAAAAGAAACTTAGATAAGATCTAGGCTTTCTAAAAACCCATGCCAAGCAAAACAACTATTTGAGTAGAATATACCATTAGGAAGGACAAAGTAGAAAAGTGGAAGTTTTTGGACATTTTGTAAAGGTTTTTCTCACATTTTAACAGCACGTCAGATGAAAATCAACATGTCTGTAAAATGTTGAAAAAAAGAGAAAATACATCATGAAATCTTAATATATATTGTACATTATATATATTTTTTCTCTTCAAGATTGAAAATCTACTAGATTTCCTCCATTAGTATTTTCACCTACCTGACATATTTACATGTTAATTACATCCAATTCAACAGTATATTTTTGAGCTTAGGGGAAATTTACTATTGGAAACTTTGATGATAGAAAAGTGAACAGTTTTCAAAAAGATTATCTCTTGGGTATTCCCAATTCTTAGGAACTAGCTTCTTGAAATTCTTTTATAGTTACATGGTTTTTAAGTTATAAATATTCTGAACCATACATCCAAATACATAATAACTTCAGCATCAGAATGCAACAATATACATGTTAAGTAAATTGCACTTTTACAGTTTATTATTTCCTTTTTTTAGAAATGTATCTGTGATAAGTATAGTTAGTATCTATTAATACTTCATTCATAGATTCATAGATTCTTAGATCCAGCTTCAAACTTTTAGAAATTTTCTTCAGATATAAAATATCCTTAGATATGCTTCAAATTTTAAGGCTAAATTGGTTTACAGTATTGTAATTAAATGCTGGTTTTCTCAGACATGCATATTTTATGTATAGAAAGCCACAAACCTTTTTTATGAATTCTGAATATGGTCACAATGTAGAATTACAAATTTACTACTCAGAAAAAGTATATACAATATTTTGATGTTAAGTTGGAACTATAATCAAAGAAAAATAAACTTTAAATTTTCTATTCTATATTTAAATATTTCAACCTAAAACTACACATGTTTTTCTATTTAAATAAACTCTTACAAAAAATATTACTTGATTTCAAACTAAAATATAAACTTTTATGAATAAGAAACTATCCATTTCAAATTAGCTACTGAACTATAAGGTTATATTTGGGAAAATATGAGCAAGAATATATCTACCTCTTTTGGTTGTAGCTAAATATTTTCAAAATGCCACAATCTTGAGTTAAAACATTACGCCACGTGAAATCATAATTTTTAAATTTATATTTAATTCTTAAAATTAAACAAACTGGGAATCTTTGGGAAAAGGGATTTAATATTTTGAAAGCACATTTTTTAAACAAAACAGAATAAAAGGTATATTCTCTAAAAGTTTTTTACTATTGTAATAATTCTATTCAATTGGGAGTTGGAATTCTACTATAACTCTATATTCACTCCACTCATCTGTAAAATGTTGCATTCAATTTCTAAACCATAACTCTAATCTGTTTTTTATTGTTAATCTTGGCACCCCAGCAACCCCACTACACCACTCTTAACATCCATTCCATCTTCTGCCATCAGAAATACTTATAGATGTTTTTTTTCTATGATGGAGATCAAAATAATAGGATTCAATTTAATGTTCTATGGCATTAAGATGTCTTAAATATTTACGGTGGAAAGTAGCACTGTATATCCTCTCTTGAATTAGAAAAATTGGATCCAGAATAGAGTGTGGTATTAAGAGACAGAGAGAGAGAGAGACAGAGAGAGAGAGACTGAGACATATTGATATGATAATAAGTATTAACTATATAGTCTGTGGCATCCTGATTAATCTGGAGTCTTACCAGTATGTCTCTGTGGTTGCCAAGGAGCGTTCAGGTGAAAACAAAGACAGCTTGAGCCCACAATCCATTTTAAGGATTATAGGACTTATTCGTACATTTAATAAAGGAGAGAAGTATTAGGCATGTATGAACACATAAAAATTGATTAAACTATCTCCAATCACTAGTTTAAGAAAAAAAAAGAAGAAAATAAAGAACTTTACATAGATTGTGCTAAGAAACTGTGATTTCAATGTTGAACTATAAATATTTTGATTTTGTCTCTGTTGTAAGTGAATATAACTAAACCAAAATGCAAAATCTCTTTTATAATCACATACACAAAACCTGCCAGTATAGAAATAGTTTTTACAGAGCCTTAAAATTAAAGAGAAATGACCTCAAAATTCTTTAATTCCAGAATTTCAAAATTTCTCCAAATGATCAACATAAAAATAGAGTAAAATTAAGAAAGCCTATTTCTTTAGAGTGCAGCTCATTGTTATTAGTATTTATTCTATCTGAATAATGTGCATTGTTGAAAAAATTAAGAGGGAAAACATGCTTCTTATTCTCAGAAATTTGATATTTATTTGGGTAAGTAATTCATGTGTTTATAAAGAAACTTAATATTCAATTAAAAGAAATATAAATATATAGAAATTAGCTTTGCCCTATCTAGTAAAGAACAAATTTGTAAATTATCTAAGATTTCTATATTATTTTGAGCCTGACTTTTCTCAGTAGGTATGTTTTTAAAATACTTGTATAAATTTAATTTATCTAAATTGAATAACATTTTAAAAGCACAAGATAAGATTAGCATTTAAAAATACTCCATTCAAAGACTCCTGGGTGGCTCAGTCAGTTAAGCATCCAACTTCAGCTCATGTCATGGTCTCACGGTTTGTGGGCTTGAGTCCCCCATTGGGCTCTGTGCTGACAGCTCAGAGCCTGGAGCCTGCTTCAGATTCTGTGTCACCCTCTCTCTCTGTCCTCTCCCACTCATGCTCTGTCTCTGTCTCTCAAAAAAACATTAAAATAATTAAAGGTACTCAGCTCATTCTTTCTAAAATGTGAAAATTTCATTACAAAGAAAATAATTATCCTGAATTTATGATTCTTAAATGTAGATTTTTAATTTAATATATGTTAATTAAAAGTAAAGAGCTTATATGCTTAATCCATATGTGCTTGAAAATAAAACAATTTTATAACAACTTAAAGCATGATTATATTTTTTTCATTTGCTCTATAAAGAATATGTAATAAATTGTCAAAAAGGAAATCAACAATTCAACAACATGACTTTGACTTTGAATGTTTCAAAGGCCTTATAACAATGTTTTTTAAGTTTGTATCTTTAGTTTTGTCACAAAACATAGGCCAAGTAGTTTTCATTTGTAAATATAATTATCACCATTACATGCTCATAAATAGTAATAAATAATACTTATAATAATTATGATAAGTAATTGTTGTGGATTGTATACTGTTATAATTGCCAATTGTTCTAATGCCTATTCTGGGTTATTGGCCATAATATTAAATCTCAAATTGACCAAGAATTCAAAGTTTCTGTCACAAAGATAAGTGGAAACATGAAGCCTAATCAAGGCCCAATAGATTAACTCTAGAATATTTGTTTTTACTGTTAGTGAGTTCAAACCAAATGAGAAGGAACATAAAACCTTATTTTTCTATCTAGATAATGCCAGCTCTCCTACATATATTCCAGCTGGTTTCCGAATTGATTTGGTAATTATATTCATAATTCTCCATCCTCTACTACTAATATGTATTGGTACAGACAAGTCAAACTGCAGACCGAGACTTCGCAGGGGCAAGGATGTGATTTGGCTCTGTAAGTCCAGTTTGAGGGATGAGAGATCATCTAAAACAGCAAATCTCAAAATTTAATATGCATATTAATTATCTGGAGAACTTGCAGAAATGCAAGTTCTAATTTATTACCTCTACCATGGGCATTGAGATTTTGCACTCTTAATAAGCTCACAGGAACACAGATGCTAAATAGTCCATTGACTATGAAGTGCATACAATCATTTTATTTTATACATGACAAAAACTGAGGAAATTAAGTCCTGGATCAGCTGTTTCAGAGATGGGCTTGGTACTCAACTGACTGGAAGTCCAACATAACCAAAAATGTATGCCCTGTAGTTATTCTTACTGGAAGATCTTAAAGAACAGTAATCATGTGTTGAACATAATTTCATCAGCCATAGCACCTACCCCAGGGTTTATCAAAAAATATTCCCTAAAGGAATTAAACATCAGAAACTTTGCCTTTGTTTTCATCTCACTAAGAAGCTACAATCCAGCTTTAATCCTTGCCCAAGCAGCTTCTCTTCCAATGTTCTTCATATTAGTAACAACACCTTATCCACACAGCTGCACATGACAGAAACTTGGAAGTCATCCATGACATGGCCTTGTCCCCAGATATCAAATATGTGGAAAATACTTATTGATTCCAGAAGAAAGAGATATTTTATATTTGTTCACATCTGTCCATTGTCACTGCCACCTTTCAAATCCAAGACTCGACCCTCTGTCTACTAAACAATCAAAGCCTTCTTTATTGTTCCTCAAACTATCAGTGTTTCTTACATTTTTCCCCTAAAACTCAAAACACCCAACTGTTGGCTCAGTTCTGTTTTTGATTCCTCCCCATCAATCCTCCTCATAGCATCTAAATAGATATTCTTAAAATACTAATTAGATCTTATTAAAACCCTTGCTTAAAGCTTTTCAAAACTATTCCATTGGACCTAAGCTAAAGTCCAAAACACTAATGGGGCCCAGAATCCTGTTAATTATGCAGTATTTGCATATCTCTTAAGCCTCATGCTGTGCTACTTTTCCCTAACTCAACATGCTGAGCTGGGCCTTTTTGGATCTTCAGTGTTATATTCCCTTCCCTCTGTCTGGAAAACACATTCGACTTTTTCACAGCGCAACTGGTACTCATCCTTCAGTTTAAATGTTACAGGCTCCAAAAGGCCTTCTCTGTTATCCCATCCTGCATAGGTCATCTGTTCTCAGAATTCCACATGCTTTTTAACACTCGTTATAGGCAATGTATTATACATGTAGTTGTGTGATTATTTGCTTAATTGCTGTACCTCCTACTAAACTTCAGTAGCCATAAAAACAAGAAATGCATGTTGGCCGCCCTTTATTCTCAATCTCCTAGTCTAGTTCATGAAAAATGCACAATAAATATACTAAGCAAGTGAAATGACCTGTTCAAGTCAGGCAGCTAAGAGCTGTGCAGAACGTTTGAAGGAGAAGGTCTCCCACACTCTAATCTTTTAGTGATTATGTGAATGGCCAATTAGAAAATGAGGAAAGTCAAAGGTGAAGGGGAAGAGGAAGGAAAGAAGTTTCTCTGTTACCTCAATACACATATTCAGACACACATAGACTCACACATCACCACCGTTACCAAGAGCAACAACAACCTTCACTGTAGCCATAACTCTGGGTACTCTATTTAAAGAAAATCACCTAACTCTCTGGGATTCATTTTCCTCATCCATCAAATAAGAATTGTATCAAATTATACTCTAACATTTGAAGATTTCTAAGACCATAGACTGACCAAGTACATGGCTCTTATCCATTCAACATTCATTTAACTTCTATGACGGATTTTTGTCTTAAGTCTTAAAATATTTCCACTCTTCAGAACCACATTTTCAAGTGGAAATAACTATGAAGAACCATAACCATCAGTAACACATTTCGTGAATTCCTTAAGTGACATCAGAGATCAGAAAGTGTTGTCCACAAGCATAGGCCTGGGGAGAAGTGTCCTCCTCTGACTTGTCTGCTGCCTGGCAGTTTGAGCTCTGCCTTCCTTCTTGGAGCCCTCCCCTCCCTCGGCCACCACGGCTCTGCTGGTTCTTCTACTTATGCAACCACTACTTCTTGTAGTGATTTCATACCAATTAATAGAGATACAATGTTGCTTTTAGAAATCATGGTAGTATATCAAATGTATTATATTCATGTATAGTTATTAATAAATTAGTTTATTAACTACCAAATTAAGTTCTGCTTAGCAGGAAAAGAATTTGGCTCATTCTTCAATGTGGAATGGTCATCTGAAATTTTTTTGTCACCTAATTTGAGTTCTAAAATGATGTATTACTTTTTGTATATGTGTGAGAAGTGAATAGTCACATATACTATGTCCTTGCCTAGAGATCTGATATCTACACACACCTGATTATGCCATCATTAGGCATTTGAGTCAGATTTAGAGAGGGGGAAATGTCACTAAATTCAAACCTGAGAGAGGCAAGAGGTGGAGTTTTAAATATAATCAAGAGTGGTCTAGTGAGGGAACCAATACTACATACAGCATCAACTTCTCAGTTTCATTTTTGTCAATCTCTAAGAAGACCTGACTATCTTAAAAGAAATGTGTCTTCGTCTGAATATGTGTCTGAAAGATTCCAAGGTATTGAGATTATGGCACCTTAATAGCTCCTTTTCAAGGTCAGTTAAAATTATCCAGTGAATCTCCTGGCAATATGTCTCATGAAACCAGCTAGCGGGTGACATTTTCACTGTCCTGGTGCTCACATTTAGTGGCTGTGTGACTCTCTTTTCTGAATATATGTTAATTGAACATTGCATCTTCCTTGTCTATGGAAATTTTTGTGACTCACAGATCAGTTTTCTTTAAAAGCTGTCACTGTATGACTGGAATTTTGGAGCTTAGCTGTCTGACTACATACTCTAAAATTAGACTACCAAAGTTCATATTTTAGATTTATTTCGTATTGATCAAATAAACTTGGGTAATTTTCTTAACTTTTCTAAGTATCTACATAGGGTACTGTAATAATTTTTTTATTTATTCTCATGTTAGCTAACATAGAGTGTAGTGTTGGCTTCAGGAGTAGATTTCCATGATTCATCACTTACATACAACACCCAGTGCTCATCTCAAGACGTGCCTTCCTCAATGCCTCAATGGTATTTCTCCTGTCCCCCAAGCCCCCACCCCCATCAACTGTCAGTTTGTTCTCTGTATTTAAGATTCTTTTATAGTTTGCCTCCCTCTCTATTTTTATATTATTTTTCCTTCCCTTTCCTTAAGTTTCTCAAATTCCACATATAAGTGAAATAATATAATATCTATCTTTCTCTGACTGACTTATTTCCTTAACATAATACCCTCAGTTCCATCCAAATTGTTCCAAATGGCAAGATTTCATTCTTTTTCAACACCAAGTAGTATCCCATCATATATATAAACTACTTCTTCTTTACCATTCATCAGTTGATGGGCATTTGGGCTCTTCCTATAATTTGGCTTTTGTTGATAGTGCTGCTATAAACACTGGGTTGCTTGTGCCCCTTCAAATCAGCACTCCTGTATCCTTTGGATAAATTCCTAGTATAGAAACTGCTGGATTACAGGATAATTTTATTTTTAATTTGTTTGAGGAATCTGAACACTCTTTTCCAGAGTGGCTGCATCAGTTTGCATTCGTTCAAATAGTGCAAGAAGGTTCCCCTTTCCTCGCCAACATCTGTTGTTAATTTTAGCCACTCTGACTGGGTTGAGGTGGTATCTCAATGTGGTTTTGATTTGTATTTCCCTGATGATGAGTGATGTTGAGCATCTTTTCATGTGCCATTGAAGAAGAAACAAAGAAATGGAAAAACATTCCATGCTCGTGGATTAGAAGAACAAATATTGTTAAAATGCTGATACTACCCAAAGCAATCTATGTAGTCAATGCAACCCTAATCAAAATAGCACCAGTATTCTTCACAGAGCTAGAACAAACATTCCTAAAATTTGTATGGAGCCATAAAAGACTCCATATAGCCAAAATAATGTTGAAAAAGAAAACCAAAGCTGGAAGCAGCATAATCCTGGACTTCAGCCTGTATTATCAAGCTGTAATCATCAAGACAGAATGGGACTGGCACAAAACAGACACATAGACGGATGGAATAGAACAGAGAACCCAGGATTGGACCCACAAATATATGACCAACTAATCTTTGACAAAGCAGGAAAGAGTATCCAATGGAAAAAAGACAGCCTATTTAACAAATGGTGCTGGACAGTAAATGGACCTGGACAGCAACATGTAGAAGAATGAAACTGAACCACTTCCTTACACCATACACAAAAATAAATTCAAAATGGATGAAAGACCTAAATGTGAGACAGGAAACCATCAAAATCTTACAGGAGGAAACAGGCAGCAACCTCTCTGACCTCAGCTGCAACAACGTCTTACTTAACATATCTCCAAAGGCAAGGAAAATAAAAGCAAAAATGAACTATTGGGACCTCATCAAGATGAAGACCTTCTGCACAGCAAAGGAAATAATCAACAAAGCTAAAAGGCACTTGATGGGATGGGAGAAGATATTTGCAAATCACATATAGGATAAAGGGCTAGTATCAAAAATCTATAAAGAATTTACTAACCTCAACACCCAAAAAACAAATAATCCAGTGAAGAAATGGGCAGAAGACATGAATAGACACTTTTCCAAAGAATACATCCAGATACTGTAATAATTTAAAAACTGAATACATACAAAGCACATCAGTTGAAAATATGGTGTGTATTTAATAAAAATTATTATTGCCTTTAAAATATTTATACACTATATATTTATATACAGTATCGCTTAAAATTTTCAGAAACTTTAGTAAAACATTCTATGGCATGACCTCACACTCTATTTTAGAAGTTCACATGGGTCAAGATTGAAATTAGGTGTCTAATGTTTATAAGATTGAACAAATCACCTTAAAAATTTCACAAGAAATATGTCCCAGATGGTTGCAAACAACATTTCCCTTTGAACAAATGAAATATTTTCTGTCTTTTTTTCCCTATATATCCTGAACAATGGATGTAGGTCCAAAGTTATGTGGCATTATTTTTCAAGTCACAACCTGGGTTCAAAATCTTGTTACCCTCTTCAGAATAGGGGAGAAGAGAAGCACACAAAATAACAATAATATTTGAGAGGAATCTAAGAATGCAGAAATAAGGAACATTTATGGCAGGAAAGTGCCACTTTTAATATTACTTTAAATTTTAACTATTTTCAACATATGCATAAACCCTAAATCAGGTTTGATCTGTTACATCTTTATTTGAGTTTGAAATTACTTGAGAAATTTTTAAAAAGTGTTAGCACTTAAGACATCAAGAATAAGAAGTAAATAAATCCTTATAGAAAAGCATTAGGACTATTATTAATTTTATTATTCTTAAAATGGAAAACCTAAAAAACCATCGTCCTGTGTTACTGGTTGTGCTTTTCTGCAGAATGAGCCCTTTTTAGCTGATATTTCAAATGCGCACACTGAGATTTCTTGAACTAAATAGCTAGTACACCAGCATTGGCACTTAACATTGTAGGAACATCTCCTTTTTAAGATTTCTTTCACTTATTAGGTCCTTTCACTATTTATTTTTGGCAAAAGAAGTTAGATAATACCATCATAGTGAATTAGGAGTAACTGGCTTTTCTTTCTATAAGAAAGATAGGCTCAGTGTATCATACCGTTTTGATTCATGCTGCAGGGATCCAAGCAGTCTTTGCCATTTAAGAAAATACCCAAGCAACTTCTAAATAAAAGCAATCATCTTTACAAATATAGGGCAGTTGACTCACAAGCTAAAGCTGTTGTCCTTAGTACTTGAGAAGTAAATATTAAATTCTATAATTCCGTAACTATATTTTGTATCCAAAGAAGCAAGGTATAATGATAATAATAACAGCAAATAATTTGTTGAGCATTCACTATATATTAGGCATTGTATTCATATAATGCTCATGTGAACACCATGAGGGAATACAATTATCCCCATTATACATTGACAGGTAATTAGCCCAGCATGCCAGCTAGTGAATAAAGGAGCAAGATAAACCCAGATTGTAACACCCTTAAGCATTAGGAGTTAATTTACACTGTGTCGGGAGCAATTATTGCATCTGTGATAGTACACTCTAATCTACAGCCTCATGATTGGTTGTTACACACTCTACTGGGGTTGGAGGTGAAAAAGAAGACCCATAGTATAATCAGTCTGAGGTGTGCCATATATATGTGAGTAGTATCTCCTTAGTCTTCATGGTTTTCTCTTTTACTTCCTTTGTTCTTCTTTGTATAATTTCCTCTTTTAATATTACCCTGTGACTCATGCAATAAAAAGAACTCATTCTGGCTTCTTCTTGAAAACGGACCAGGACACGTTTCTCTCTCCCTCATTCTCCACCATTGTTGTCTGTATTGAATTTGGAAGTTTAGGTAAACGCTGCTCCAGAATTTAGATTAGTTTTCTTTCTTTCACTTGTTGCTTTTTCTTCCTTGTCCTTCTTGAACCCAATCAAAACTAATGGCCTTAATCCCTTTAATGCCAAGATTAGAGAGGTTGGGGAAATGTGACAAGCTGGCATTTTGTCTAGAAATTGAGCAAAAGTGACAGGCGTGATCTTATAACTCATAGGTGGTCTAGTAAACTTTACCTGGAGATTGCACAGAAGTTGGTATCAAAACCCAGGCAGAAGTTAAGAGATTTTTGTCTGATTTGCTCTACACACACATCCCCTAAAGATCATTTTGGAAGTGGTTAAACAGGGCAGAATTTGGGTCAAAGTCTTGTGGGTAGGCTTGGGCTATTCACTGTCTGCCTTTCCTTTGCACCACGTAGTCACCATAAATGGCAATTATGCCTATATAAAATATTTTCTTGGAATAGTTTAATGTATGATTCCATTTTGACATTTTCTGACCACAGCTATAGATTGAAGTTGAAGAGTACCACAATTTGTTTCATTGCTTAAATGTTTCAAGACTCAAATATAGATTCTATTCTCAATTACTCTATGCCTGTGTATGCCACAATTATTTTCAGGGTTGTTTTGCTTTGTTTTTTTTTTTTTTTGCTCTAGAATGCAAGGTCTACAAAGACAACTTTTATGTTCAATTACCCTCTGATAGGCAGCTCCTGGGTGTTTGAAAATGTATATTATTTTCATTAAGTTTATAATTTTAAAAGTAAAGCAAAATATATATACACTATTTAAAATGTTAAATAGTGCAATGACTAGTACAAAAAATGTTTCTATTAGTACACAATGAGCAATCAAATGCATGCTGTGAGCCTAGTCTGCCAGAGAACACTTCGCCACGGAAATTTACAGATAAAACTTGGTCTTGGCTTGGGATGAACAGGAAGATTTAATGACAGTCACTGAGAAATAAAAGACATGCTAATTAGGAACACAGGCATAATCATCCATTGTTAATTCTAGACTACTTAAAGTCAATTGTTCATAATTTGGTTTACTTTGTAAACATTCAAGTTCTAACATGCCTCAGGACTTTTGCAATTATTCTGACAGCAATTCTGTTACTTCAGATTTTTCCAGGTTGATTCTTTCTCAGTCTTCCTAGCTCAGCTTATCATTTTATTCCTTCCAGCTGTCATTCTCTATCACATGAATATACTTTTTAATGGCATATATAAACATCTAAAATGCACATTTGTTTTCTTTTGTTTTTCACTCCTACTGGGAGCTTTTGTTCCTTGCTATATCCCCAGGGACTTGATCAAGTAGTAAACACAGATGATCTCTGACTTACAATTGTTTGACTTATGATTTTCTGTCTTCACAATGGTGTAGAAACAATATGCATTCAGTAGAAATTGTACTTCAAATTTTGAAATTCCATCTTTTCCCAGGGAAGTGATATATGTTTTAATACTCTTCCATGATGCCGGGGAATGTCAGCAAGCCACAGCTCCCAGTCAACAACACAATCACAAGGAAAAATAATTGATACACTGGTAATCATTCTACACCCATATAACCATTCTGGTTTTCCTTTCAGTAGAATATTCAATAAATTCTAAATTACATGGGCTATTCAACATTTTCTTACAAAACAGGCTTTGTGGTAGATGATCTTGCTCAATTGCAGGTTATCGAAAGCATTCTAAGCACATTTAAGGTAGGCTAGGCTAAGCTATGACATTCTACCAGTTAGGTGTATTAGTTTTGACTTACAATATTTTCAGTTTAGGATGGGTGTATCATCCTAAATCCCAGTGTCAACTGAGGAAAATATGTAGTCAGTTTTGTGAGATGAACAAATGAGTCATAATGACTGTTACATCACATCCCATGTTGGGAAGGAAGGGGAGGGGAGGTAGGAAGTGAGCAACACTTGCAGAACTAGCAAAGTATCTGACTTATTAGAAATTCACAGACTGTCAACCTAACTGATACTCAGTAAATGTTTGCAAACCTAGCTGAATTAAAGACATTTCAGATGATTCTGGATAGAACAGAGAACTCTACTAGAGGAATAATGCAGAAAAACAGAAGCTGGAATCAAATTCAAAGTACCTTAAATGTTAAGCAAAGAAATTTGTGATAAACCGATGATGATCGGGAATAGCAAAAGGTTTTGGATCAGTAAGGTAAAAGGTAAAAGTAATTCTCAGAATAAAAGAATGTTGGACATTTGAGTCCTGTGGTATGATCCAGCTTGAAGAGAAAAAAACCAAGGACAGTAAGGGATTTATTGCAATAAACCAAACATATCATGATAGATTCCTGCCTTGAATGATATGAGAAAATCAGTGCCTACAAAAGAACTGGCAGCACTTTTTACCTTGTTCACTATGGAAAACAGAGAAGACTAAGAAATGGCACAGGTTTGAGCTTGGATAACGGGGAAACTGAATTTACAGAAATACAGAAAATCAAATAAAATGTTGAGAGAAAAACCAATGATATGAAGGTAGAAGTTACTATTAGGCAAGTAGAGATTCATAACTGAAAATATGAGCTCTAAGGTTACAGTGGGAGACAGAATACCATTTTCCAAAGTATGTTCCATGGGATGTTATAAGGTATTTAATAAGACAGAAAAAGAAAAGAAAAAGTAGCCATGGCCAAATAAGTATCAATTTGAGAAACATTGAATCAAAGTAATCCTTTACTATAGAACATCTAAGTCTTTAATATCTTATGTGCCTTACAAATTTCAATACAGTGGTCTCTACTTATAAAGTTCTCCAAATTTGTTCAAGCACCATTTGTTTATTATGAAACATCTACCAGGATTTCTAATCCATGGGAAAATAAAAGTGAAGAAGACATAGGTCATTCTTTAGTTTGCCAAGTAGGGCTACCATAACAAAATACCCCAGACAGGGTGGCTTAAACAGAAATTTATTTTCTCACAGTTCTTAAGACCAGAAGTTCATGATCAATGTGTCAGCATATTTGGTCTCTTCTGACGCCTCTTTCTTTGGCTTGCTCATAAGGATGCAGATGGGCCCTGTAGAGAGCTGCCTTCACTTTGTACCTGCATGTGGTCTCCTCTCTGTATGGGCACACTCTCTGTGTCATTTTGTGGGTCCATATTTCTTCTTTTTGATGGGTACCAGATTGGATTAGGGCTATCCTAAGGACCACATGTAACATCATCACTTCTTTTAAAGCCCTATCTCCAAACACAGTCACTTTCTGAAGTACTGGTGCTTAGGACTTCAATAAATGAATTTTAGGGGACATAAAGTAGCACATAAAAATCATTAATACAATGAATATGAGTGGAAGTCTCCAAAAATATATATATATAAGCCAAAAGAAACTGGATCCACAGACTGACATGGGGAAGACTCACAATAAAAATAAAGCAAGAGGAGCCATGGAAGAGCTAAAGAAGAAAAAACAGAAAGGTAAATGGACTGCCAGGATATTAAAGCATCAAAGTGATTAGAGGTTCTTGCTGGCTCAGTTGGGTGAGCACCTGACTTCTGCTCAGGGCATGATCTCACAGTTCATGGGTTCGAGCCCCACATTGAGTTTTGCATTGACAATGAAGAACCTGCTTCAGGTTATCTGTCTCCCCCTCTCTCTACTCCATCTCTGCTCCTGCTATCTCTCTCTCAAAAATAAATAAACATTGAAAAAAAAAGTTTAAAGCAATCAGAATGATTAAGTTTTTCTAGAAATGCTAATGTATCCAAAAGTTGCAGAGAGCAAAGAGAAAGAGAATTTAGCAGATGTAACTTAATTAGGCAATGCAGGAGTGTTGGTGGCCTTTGGGACCCAGATGAAATAGTTTCATATGCAACAGATTAAGAATTGATAATATATTTAAGTGTGAGAAACTAAATGCCATGTTTGAGAAATCTAACATTAAAAGAAAGAGCCTGGAGGATGGAGTTATTACTTATAGATTGAATCATATAAAATTGTCATTTTTGTAGGTTATAAGAGAGTTAGTTATCAGTAATTTCATATAATCCAACCTAAGAAATGATTATTTTTAAGGAAAATCTGACACAAGTAAAACAAGAGTCAGAAAGAATGGAAAAAATGATACTGGAAAAGCTTAGAGTAAACAATTGAAAAGTTTGAGTAGTAACTGGGAAAATATTGGCTGAAAAATACTGAAGAAGGATCTTTTAGAAAGAAAATATTTTTTTAATAAGAAGAAAGTTTGAAAAATGGTGATGAGCAGAGGGGCTCAGGTTTTGAATTGCTAATAAGAAATTTAAAATGAAGTCTCAATGTCTACACATTTCATAAGTGATAAATTTCTGCAAATGTTTTAGACTCTAATCATTATCTAAGATTGTATCATTTTAAAAGGTGCTATTTAATTTTGTAGCATCATCTAGTAGAATATGACCTATAGCTTGAGAAAATTAAAGGTATACGATTTCAGCTGTACCACTTTTCCTTATAAAGGCAGTGATGATATGATAATAGTACAAATAGAAGGCATTGTTCAACATCCCACATAATGCAAAACCCATGCAATTAGCCAACGGACTTTCCCTATCTGCTTACACATCTCAGCAGGATTTCACAATTCTTACAGTACTTATGTATGAGCTCAACAAGTTTACAGAAAAAAAACCTGGAAAAATGCTGGTCCAATTGATAAAATAGAAAGAAAAAGCAAATAACTGGGTTACTATCTAAATTCTCTATCAGCCACTAAATAGATATAAAACTCTATTGGTACAGCAAAAAAAAAAAAATAGTAGCTGCACAAAGTTTGAAGTGAAAATCATAGATTTTTACCATCTCCACAATAGGGAGAGGGAACACTGATATTTATAATATGTTTTCACTACTTTTTTTATCCAACCTGGCTGAGAAACACAAAGCATGGTCACAAGAATAAAAATAGTATGACCTTGGGGCGCCTGTGTGGCTTAGTTGTTGAGTGTCTGAATTCAGCTCAGGTCATGATCTCACACTCATGAGTTCAAGCCCCATGTCGGGCTCTGTGCTGACAGCTCAGAGCCAGGAACCTGCTTCCAATTCTGTCTCCCTCTCTCTCTGCCCCTCCTCACTTGCACTCTCTCTCTCAAAATAAATAAACATAATAAAATGTTTTTTTAAAAATTGTATCTCCTTGAGCATAAATGTAATTGGACAGTTTTGGAAGGAGAATAATATCTTAAGTTAAAGTAAACAAAATATATTATTGGCTTTAGTATAAAATGTATATAAATTGTAATGATAAAAACTTTAAAATATTTAAATGCAGTCAACTGCAAATAACTGGCTATGCCTCCAGAACCCACCTCTATAGAGTGTAGGGCAGATTTTTCACATATTTGTTCTCCTGTCACTGGGCTTCCTTTCTTGGAAAATTTGAAAACTGACAAGTGAAAAAAGTAAAAGAGTTATTGCCTATCTAAACATTTGACTTACTGTCAAGGAGTGATATTGGCACTAAATGAAAGGCTGCTCTTCATGTACAAGAAAAGTATGTCATTTAAAAAGGTTGTTCATATGAACAGATTACTTTGGTTGTTTTACCTGATATGAAACTGGTGTAGCCAGACATGCATGGACATGGGTTTCATAGAATGAGCATTAGTATTTGCAAAAGGAGCTTCTCAACAAGATACATAGTTAATATAATCCAGTTTTCCAGAAAAAAAAAAATAATTATTGTACTTGACATTAAAATTTGTAATTAGTTAAAGCTGGAGCACCTGATTTATAATTAGGTAAAATGGCAGGCAGGATAGCTGTCTAGATAATCCAGTGCAAAGTTTATGCAATAGAACCAATAACTTAAATGTGTCAGTGAAAAATAACAAATTTTTGTTTTTTTAATCTCCTTCCCTTAACAAACATTTTTGTTTTATCTTTTTACATTTTCATGGAAATTATTTTCACAAATTAAAAATTAAAGTTAGATTCCTTTTTCCCAATTAAATTAAAGAAATATTTATTAGGTTTTATTTAAGTTTTCACCAACATGTTGGATATCATAAATTAGAGATTGCATGTATATCCTGAATGATAAATTACATACAGAAATTAGATATTGAACGATGTTCATGTATTTACCGGATGAGTACATTTTGGCAGGAAAATATATTAGAAACTTCTGATTAAAGAGGAGATAAAATAGATGTGTCCAGCAGCTTATATTAGATGCTCAAAAAACATATTTCCCTTTCTTCACAGAGACACAGCCAGACTATATTTCTGAGCCTCTTTTAAGTTTAGTCATAACCACATGTACAAATGTGACATGTAACTCTTCGGTCTGAAGTTATCTCCACCCTAGATGTAGGAAAGAACACAGAGTCTCTTTCCGTAATATGCAGAGGATCTGGTGGGCGGTAGAGCATCAAATTGAAAGGGGCCTGGATTCCTAAATGACCACAGGGTGAAAAGTGTCCCATTGCACTTGACCCCCATTAGACTGTGATGAATTTACTTGTGTGAAAATTAGGAATGAATTGCGTTTTAAGCTTATAAGAATTGAAGTTTGTTTATTATTATTTTCAGATCACTCTGCAGAACAAAGTGTGCTTACTTGCCACTGCCTCCAGAGCACATAGTGGGGTAAGAGTAAATGAAAATGAAGAAACACAAACCAAAAAAAAAAAAAAAAACAACAAGAGAGGTGATTATAGGCAGATACATATTCAATTCATTTTGTAGCTGGAAAGTGGAACAAGGAGAGGTAACTTACATGACCGAAGAGACGGAACTGAAACTTAAATGGATGGGAATAATCAAAAGAAGTTGAGCCACTTTTCCGAGAACTCATAAAAGGCATAATTCTTGCTGGAACGAAATAACATAAAAGGACCGGGTTAGGCTGGGATTCAAAAGACAGGGTTGGTTGAAAGTCTTAATTAAGAGGGGTTGGATCACAGATCTCTGTCTCCCACCATTATTAATGCTTCCAAATCTTATGAAAGTCCATAACTTCACTTAAAAAAAAAAAGAGATAGTGGAAGAGGGAAGTCAGGTGCCAGAATAAAAACAAGGATTAAATGAAATCAGCACAACTAGTGAGGCCTCCTAGCCCCCTTACTTCACGCTGCTCCCAACACTGATATCTAGATATATATCTCTAATACAAGAGAGTGGTGGATTCTTCATCAGAGAAACTAAATGAGAAAAGACCTCCATAAGATATTGATATTTGTCATCTTTCTTTGAAAACACTAGACATTTCCTCTAGAATCCCTCTAGAATGGACTATCCCACTACTATTACCACCACCACACAAATTACTTTCATGATCTTTTTAGGTCAGTTTCTCGAAGGTAAAGGATTACCAGGACTTTGAGAAAATTCTTCAGAGTCAAACAGAGAGACTAAAACAAAAAAGAAAATAATTTATATGAAACAAGATAATGCAGGTTACATGCAAAAATTATCACTATTAATACAATCCAATAAAAAAGAATGATACTTTATGATCCAGAAATAGAATGCTATAAACAAAATTAATCAGAGAACAAAAATGAGCTCCTATATATTAAAAATAGAATTTTTTAAATGATAAGGTAAATCTGAGATTTCTAGAATGTTAAACAAAATAACAGAAAAGTGGATAACTAAAGTGGAAACATACAAGAGTTAGATCACATTATAAAAGCATTAACAACCAATGTACATTTCAGAATTTAAAAAAAGAGAAAATCGGGGGCACCTGGGTGACTTAGTTGGTTAAGTATTTGACTTCAGTCCAGGTCATCATCTTATGGTTCATGAGTTCGAAACCAGCATTGGGCTCTCTGGCTGTCAGCCCAGAACCCACTTAGAACCCTCTGTTCCCCCTCTCTCTCTGCCTCTGTGGGGAGCTGCCAGAAGAAAAGACACGTGCCTTGACCTGCAAGATCAGCCACCCGCACAGCTGAGCTGCGTTATCACCTTCAGCGGAGGCCTTCTTGTTTACCTCCCAAGCCTGCCTTGTTAGCCTCTAGGGCAGTGTGCTGACGCTGCAGTCCTCACCCTGGTTTCTTAGCAACTAACTCACGTCAGCTGCCCGCCTTCTACCCTTTATAAGATGCCAGTGGTCTCTCAGTAAAGAGTGGCTTGATCGTAAACCTTGTCTTGCCTTCACTCTCTGTGCTCCCTGCTCCCCAATTCTCTCTCCCTCCCTCAGGAACCTGCGACCATCGAGTGCCCCGTAGGCCTGGGTGGAAACAGACATGCCTCTAACCTGCTTGTGCATGCAATCTATCAACAATAAACTTAAAAAAAAAAAGAAAATTGAAATGCAAAATTTACCCAAAAATGTCCCCCCAGAAAAGCTAAAACTGAAAACCACTGGTTTCCAGATGAGGTATTCCCACTGACTACTTCAAATTCCAAAGGGGGGGCGGGTTATAGCCCAGGGGTAGAGCATTTGACTGCAAATTCCAAATGGGGAAAAATTATGTTTAAACCTAAAATTTTATACTGATGGTGTTGGTTAGGCACATCAGTCCATCAGCTGAACCCAATCTAGTACCAGCTCTGTAAATGGGGAAACTCTGAATGATTCAGCCATTTGACTCTTTCCCAGACTTTTAAGTCTTTGCTGCTCAAGACCGAGACATTGTGGAGTTAAGATATGGCCTCCTCACTCTGCCTGCCTAAATTCTTGACCCATGAAATTTGTGAACATGATAAAATAGTTGTAACTTTATGGCACTAAAGTTCAGTGCCATGTGCTTTACAGCAAATACATAACTAGAATATCAGCTAGACATTTCTAGACATGCAAAGATCCAGAATATGAATCTCCCAAAAATCATTTTTTAGGAAACTACTATAGGGCGTACTTGAGCAACATGATGGGTCAACCAAAAAAAGAGAAACATCAGATCCACCAAACAGGGACTTCAGCACTGGAAAGAGGGAAGGTGGGCCTGGGGATTATAAACTCTGCAGCAGAATTTAAGGGAAAAGTATCAAGTTTAGCAAACATATGGAGGGCCTTGGAAGGAGAGTCCCTTTGAAAGGGAGAGGGGGCAGAATACTGATTTTAAGCAGAATTTGAGCACTTTGAATAATTATTATTAAATAGTATTTGACAGATCCATTGGAGCTTTTGGAAACAAATAGTTGGTTAGCACATATTAAACTGAACTGAGCTCCTGTACAGTTCAGTCAGTTAAGCATCCAACTTTTGATTTTGGCCTGTATCATTACCTCACAACTGTGAGACCTAGCTCTGTGTCAGGCTCTGTGCTGAGCGTGGAGCCTGCCTGGGATTTTCTTTCTCCCTCTCCCTCTGTCCCTCTGCCCTTCCCCTACCTGTGCACATTCTCTCTCTCTCAAATAAAAAAAAAAATTAAATAAACAAGATAATGCTTAGCTTCAAGAGTAATACAAATGTTCAGAAAAAGGTGGAAAATATAAAAATGGCTGTCTTCAACTATTAAAATGCAAAATACACTTAATGTCTAAAACTGATTTAATAATTAACAGATAATAACATTATATAGACAATTAAATACATGAACATGAAGAAGCATATTTGATAATTAAGAATATTTGGCTATGGGAAAAGAAGATAGAAGGAATGGAGCAAGAGATTGTTCTACTTGTAACAAAGTCTTCTAGTACTCTTTTTAGCTCTTCTTGGATAAGGATAATGTTTACATTCCAAAGGTGTAGAATATGAATAGAAATCCTCATCAAGCCAAATAAGTATGGTTAATAGAGAGTTTTCCTGCCAAGCAGGCATTATTTGATTCACTTACACTTAGTGCATTAGGTAAATTATTTACTTAGCCTTCCTTAGTTTCAGTATCCATGTGGGAAAAATGAGGATGATAAGTTCCTTATAGGGTTGTTGTCAGAAATTAAAAACAAAAACATACAAAACTTAGCAGAGTAAATTTTAAAAATCTTCTGTCTTTATTGAATGATTCATGATCAAGCAACATCTGATCTAGCAGATAAAAAGAATCTCCAAGGAGCTATGTAAAATGAAAGACTTTTATAGGTAAAAGGGAACAGAAACAAGGAAGCTCTACTAGGCAAACAGTAGGTTGTTTGCAGCAAGGTCACTTCCCTGTGAGGGAATGGCAGAAGTCAGATTACATCACTATTACTGACCAGGAGATTCCTGACTGACTGGTTTAAGATTCCATTTCTGGGGCGCCTGGGTGGCTTAGTCGGCTAAGCATCTGGTTTTGGCTCAGGTCATGATCTCATGGTTCCGGTTTGTGGGTTCGAGCTCCGTGTCGGGCTCTGTGCTGACAGCTCAGAGTCTGGAGCCTGCTTAGGTTTCTGTGTCTGCCTCTCTCTCTGACCCTCCACTGCTCACGCTGTTGCATTGTATGGAACAGTGGGAAATGAAAGATTCTACTTTTTGATCTCAAAACTTTCACTGAACAAGTAGTCCAAATCACCTAATTTTCTCAGGATTCAGATATTCTCTCCATATTGAATGAAAGAGGAAAGATAGCTCTGGTTACCTAGTTGGAGATGTAAAAATGAATTATTTTCTGTGTAGTATATATTGGCTTCCTGGTAGAGATTGTTGCAACGCAAACAAAAAATTTTTTTCCAATTTAATAGAAGACATTAAGTGCACTGTATACATAAGGCAACCCAACTCTTCCTTCCCAAAGGAGACCTTTCACTCCTCCTTTTGTGAGCATTCCTACTGTCTTGGATTAAATAAGCACTGGACAAAGAAAGGACTTTTTCTTCTCAGTCAAAAACACGAGTTTTATCATAGACTGGAGTGCAAGTCATTATAGTTTGTTCCTCTCTATAAAACCAATTTTGGATAACTAACGTGTAACAACACAACAGATCCAAGGCACCCCTCAGTTTAGAGTATCAGTGTTTCTTAAACTTTAAAGTGTACAGGAATCACCGGGGGGATCTTGTCACCCGCAGATTCTGGCTATGTTGGCCTGGGATGGGGCCTGAAGTCTGACTACCTAACTAGCTTCCAGGAGGTGTCAATTTGGTTTGTTCTCAAACCACATTTTGAGTAGCAAGGATTAAAAGACAGTGCCACCATGCGAATGTGGTGTGGACCATGTAAATAAATATTACCCATTGTGCTAAACATTAACCACTTTTCAATTTCTATGTTAAGAATTACAACCATGGACCCCCGATTTGAAGAAAGCAGTGCTTTCTGGACTAAAGCAACAGGTGGAGAGTGAATTGAGATTGAAAATGCATCATCTGCTCTGGTTATTCAGTGCCTTGCTGAGTTCCATCAGGATTTCCTCATCCTCCATTACCCTTATTAGTCCTGTTGGGTTAGTGCTCAATCTTGATCTGTATCTTAGTCAAGACAATTGTTGCTGATTAACTATAATTACTAGTAATGGTGCAGCCTTCTTTCAGAGACTAATGCCCTCAGCTCATCCGTGCATTGTTCTGCCATAAAAGGTCCCAATCTGCTAGTCATTTACTTACTTATTCTTTAAACCAACAAGTTGCTTCATGTGTGGGCTTTTAAATACCGTCCACTAGGTCTAAATACCATGAGTATACCTTTTACTTTACCTTTTTCTTTCTCCCTCCCCTCTTTCTTTTTTACATTTTAGAACAGAATGACAAGTCCTAAAAAAAAAAAAAAAAAAAAACCAGTAGAGAGTACTTACATAAAATTCTAGAAGCAACCAAAACAAAAATTTAAAGGTATATTAAAACATTATTTAATATTCGGAAAGATTGCAAATGTTTACACATTAAAGATGGTACACATAAGTAAATTAAAACAACTTGCTAATTTACTCATTTGATGACCTGCAGATTTGATTATTTTTTAATTTTTTGATGTTTGCTTATGTAATAAATTTAATGCATAGACCCCTACATGTACAGTGTATTTTTGTTACTTTTTTGTAAGAAATTTTAAATAATAAGCAGACAACATTGTGTCTAAAATCCTCTAGTCTTAATCATTTTCTAACTGTACCTTGTATTGAAACACTGGGCATGGATATTTGACATCTGCCATAGAAATACAGTGAATGTTCAAATATTCTTTTAACAGTGATATTATCTGGGAAAATAATTTGGCAACTCTTTTCATGAAAATATAACATCCCTAGCAATTGTAATGGAATCCAATTTAAAACAGGCTAATCCTAGAAGAAATCCAAGAAGATCTAGTTGTTATAGCACAAAGTGCATTTGCATAATTCTTGAGACAAGTGAAATACAAACATGATTATATACTACTAGCAAAAGAAAAACCAGAGACTGGTATTTGAGATGGCTATACCACTAGACAAACCTCATGTCACAGTATTTTTTATTTATAAAATAAATAAATTAATAAAAGCCCCTTCTACCTCATACAGTAGTGAGGATTAAATAAAAATAAAAGTGAGGGGCCCTGGGTGGCTCAGTCATTTGGCGTCTGACTTCTACTCAGATCATGATCTCACAGCTCTTGAGTTTGAACCCCATGTTGGGCTCTGTGCTGCCAGCTCAGAGCCTGAGGCCTGTTTCAGATCCTGTGCCTCCCTAGCTCTCCGCCCCTCCCTCTCTTATTCTCTATCTCCCTCTCCTTCAAAAATAAACATTAAAATGTTTTTTGATAAAAATAAAAGTGATAACACTTGGAAAAGTTTGATGGTATATTGTGTGACTTGGGCAATTGAAGTTAACTCAAGTTAAATCATCTGAAAAATTCTGGTTTGGTTAAAACTTGAATAAAATACTTTGGCTTTCATAGGCCCTTAAAACTCTTTATTCCTTTCAGGTTGAGAATAAGACTATTTTCTTAGCATAACATTTAATTTCTGACACTAGCAAATTAGTCTAATCTCATTCTCAATGCATATAAGTAGTCATCCGGTTCCAAACAAATGGATTATAAACAAATTGGTTGAAAATCAATTGTCTGAAATGACAAACTAAGTGAAATGAAATGAACTTTACAATCAAATATTCAAACTTATATTATTTATTGTTTATTTGTGATATTTTGTCCTGTGGTTTGGCCTAGCAATTTTTTTTTGTCTCAGTCTCTAACACTTTTGAGACACGGTTTTATTATTCATGTTTTAATCTATGATTTTAAAATCCTCCTCTTCTACCCCTCCAAGACTTAAAACTGAATTTTTCGCATGTGGTTTCATTCTTTTCTGAAGCTGATTCTAAATTTGCCCCTGGATCTTCCATGCACTTGCGTGAATTTTTTAATGGTAGCTTCAATCCTATTGTCAAAGTTGTCTGATATACTTCTATTAGATCTAAAAAGTCCTTAGCAAATGACAGTTTTACGTATCAACGAATTCTCAAAACAAGCAAAATAGAGACATAATTTTATATAGTTAGAGAAAAATGCTAGTAAGGAAAAATTTTTAAGTTAAAAAAGTCAAAATTTTGTGTGTACATACACACAAAAAAATCTAAAAAGTATACATGACACTTTAAAAGGATATAAAAAGTTTCAGAGCTACTTCCTAGCTCCCAGAAATGCAAAGAGAAGAAAGAAAAAAATACCCAAACACAAAAATGTTGAAACATATACATTATATAGTAAGGTATCACATTATGCCTATGATAATGGTAATGATGATCATGCCACATGTTCATTCTTACAAATTATATTGATAAACTTTACTTTTTAAAACTGATTTGATTTTTTTAATTTTAATTTTTATTTAAAAATTTTTTTTACTAATTTGCTGATATATTTTTTTTTGGTGATTAAAAACCCACTCATCTTTTACTAAAGGTCAGATGCCACCTCCTCTGAGAATGTATCCTTTTTACTCCCATAGCACCATTAACTGATTTAATACCTAACACACTGCACTATGGTTATATGTTTGCTAATCTATTCACTTAGGGTAGAAACATGTCTTATTAACAGCTTATTGGGGTATGTGCGTGCTCAGTCAGTTAAGTCCGTGACTCTTGGTTTCAGCTCAGGTCATGATCTCATGGTTCAGTTTGTGAGATCAAACCCTGCATTGGGCTCTGGGTTGACTGCGTGAACACTGCTCACAATTCTCTCTTCCATCTCTCTTTGCCCCTCCCCCTTCCCTATGTGCATGTGCTCTCTCTCTGAAAAATAAATAAACACAAAAAATAGTTTATAGAAGGGTATGCGGCATGCAGTATGTACTCAGTAAATGTCTGCTGAATAATTAATTCATATAACCATACATTATTTTTTTCTTAAATTTACAAGAGCGTTATGAATAAAGAACTAAGTACTCACCATTTCTTTCCTAAGAACTAATGGCATATTCATTACATTTCTGCACTACCAGGATATCACCTTATCTTAGTGACATACCTTTCTCTTCCACAATCCACATGATGTAATATATGAGTAAAGATTTTTTCTGATATTATATGAGTTAACAAATATTATGAGTAATATAAAGGTTTGTGCAAAATGTTTGCCAATATGAGGTGTCAGGAACCAGTCAAATTATATAATTTCGTCATTTCTATTTATTATGCTCTGAAGTTTCCCTGGCAAAGTAGTAATAATTCTGGCTTACGAGTTAGAGGACCTGATTTGCAGTCTCAACCTTACTGTTTAGTGAGTGTGAGACCTTGTGAGGACCTTATCCTCTCTCTGCATCAGTTTATCTATAAAACCGTCCTTCCTAACATTATGAAGAATTTGCATGGGCTAGGGTCATATCTTTTTAATTTCTTTACATCATGCCAAGAATACAGCAGAACCCCAAGGAATATGTTTACTGAACGGATAAATGAAAAACTCTTGAGATTAGTAAAGTATGTCTATTTGCAGCAGTGTGGAAGAGACAGGACGAGGGGTTAGGATGATAGAGGAGACAGACATGTACATCAATAATAATAAAAGCAGATAATCCAAATAATGGAAAGGTACACAAAGCCACATGAAATAGAGCATGGTATACGTTAAGGACTGTAGATACACATGGTTAGTTGAAACGTCTGAGCTGAAAGAGGCAGGTTGCTTTCAGATTTTTAAAGACCTTGAATAATACACTATAGTGCTTGGTATTCATCCTGTATGTTTGTGGAAAGTCAGTAATAGAATTCAAACAGGAGAACAACATGTACAAATATGAGCTTTAAGGGGATTTCTGCACTAGGAAGAATATAGGAGAAAACAGAAGGTAGAAAAAAAAAGGAAAGAATAAAATTTTCTTAGGGGTTTACTATGAGTATATTATTTCATTTGATAATTACTAAATTATATTTGATATAATTATAATTATATAAGGAAATCATTATATATATATATATATATATATAGCCTACACTCAATAATGTCTGCTGAATAATTAATTCATATAAGCATATATATGCTTATGTAAAATATCTTTTATTTGACACAGCATCACAGCCATTGAGAGGCAGAACTGGGCATTGAACACAGTCAGCTGACACCAGGGTCAGCCCTCTCCCACCTCCAGCTAGGAGATATTTGCATGAATCTCTAGATTAAATAAAATATAGTGGTTGAACTGAGGCAGTGGCCACAGAAACAGGAAAAAAAGAGATTCACGCAGCATATAGAGAGTAAATTGATTAGACTTGGTGAATAGTTCAATATGAAGATTAGAGAAAGGAGTAATTGAGGATGTTTTTCTCTCAAATTTGGGAGTATTTGAAAATGCCCCCAAAAGGATATAGTTAAATTTTTGAAAAACAATACTAATTAGAGAAAGAAAATAATTTTTTTCAGATATCTATATATAGAACACTAAAGCAGTTTTTTCTAAATTTCTATTCAGTCAATAATGAAATAAGGGGGAGCTTGTGTGACTCAACCTGTTAAAAGTTCAACTCTACATTTCAGCTTGGGTCATGATCTCACAGTTCATGAGTTTGAGCCCCCACTTTGGGCTCTGCGCTGGCAGTGTGGAGCCTGCTTAGGATTCTCTCTCTTCTTTTCTCTGCCTCTCCTTTGCTCACTCTCTCAAAAAGGAAACAAAAATAAACTTTAAAAAAGGAAAGAAGATTGGTATAAATCCATTGTGGTATACATGAGAGCAAGTTCAGATATGCACTGTATGTTTTAATGGTCACATTAATAATTGCTATGGACTGAATGTTTGTCTCCCCAAAATTCATATGTTGAAGTCCTAATCCCCAATGCAGTTGTATTTGGAGATGGGGCCTGTGAAGAAGTAAGTAAGATTAAATGAGGTCATGGGGTAAAGCCCTGACCCAATAGAGCTAATGCCCTTATACAAGGAGGAAGGAACACCAGAACTCTCCCTCACCCTATCTCAGCAATGTGAGGACACAATGAGAAGGCAGCTGTTTGTAAACCAGAAAGAGAGCCCTCATGAGAAACCAGGCATGTTGGCACCTTGCTCTCAGACTTCGAGCCTCTGGAAGTGTGAGAAAATGAATTTCTGTTGTTTAAGCCCCCTCGTCTATGGCATTTTGTTTTGTCAGCATCAGTTGATGTTTTATTAATTAATTTGACTGATATTTATTGAGCCTTCTATGTGAAGAGCAGTTTGATAGATGTGAACTTGAATGAGACATTATCTCTGCCTTTAAAAAATTTACAAAGCAGCAGAGGAAATTAGAAACATTGGAAAAACCCACAGACCCAAATCTAGAAATATAGACATCATAAATACATGTCAGCGATGTCATTAACTGGCCAAATGATCTGGGAGGCATTCTGCACCTTGTGCAAATTTTTCACCAAAAAGCAATTACTGTATTGAAATCCTAAATTTCAGCACTTGATCTAGATTTAAGGAATTTCAAAAACTAGACAAGAAATTCCATTTTTTCCTTTGAAGTTCAAAAGAAACAGTTATGACCAATGTATACATAGGTCATGGTATATCAATGGCTTATACAACATATACACAAAGATGAACTTGTAAGATTAAGAAATTATTTTGGATAGCAAACAGGGAATTCTGAAAGACATATCTTTTGAATTGGGTCTTGAATGAATAATTTAGTAGTAAGTTACCCAGTATAATAATCTCATGTGAAAGGTCATTAAATATATATATATATATATATATCAAGCCACAAAATATAAAATAAAAGGTGATCCTGAAACATTTTCACCATTAGCAGAAATGGATATGATGCAGACAAGAAAAGAATTTAGGAGATCGCATATCTCAGATTGTTTAAAATTACCTACCAGTTGACAACTAAGTTAAACCTCAAAATATTTTTCCACTGGAATTTGGCCAGCTAACAACTGAGAAAAGGCAACAATTTGTTTAAGTATTGGTTCAAATTATAGGAAAATATGAATAGAAGTCATCATATCACCCTATCAAACACATGGCAGATCTCATTTTAATCACTTGCTTAATTCTCTATGAGCCTTTTAGACCTCACTGATAAGCGCTAAGCAAAAGGGCTCTGTTTTCCTTGTTTACTAATGCAGAGTATATAATCAGGGATGAATACAATTAGGAATGAATGTATTTTAGTTGAACAAATAGACAAATAAATCTAAAATTATTTCACTATAAAATGCAAGGTCGGAATTTAATTGGCCTTGCCACTTTGCCTAAGAATAGAATCATATTTCAACATAAATTAATATAAAAAGTATTTAATATTATTAACCATTAAAATGATTCACGTGTACTTGACTTGGTATGATTTAAGTGTACCCGCAATTACTTAAATTTATTTTGTTGAGTTGCACATGACACAGAGAATCATTAAGGACAAGAAACCACCTTATTCAGTAGTGGTTCAAAGGTAACTATAAAATATAGCAGTAGATGGGTGCCAGAGTAGGTTAGTTAATTAAGCAACCAATTCTTGATTTTGGCTCAGGTCATGATCTTATGGTTCAGGAGATCAAGCCCTGCTTCGGGCTTTCTACTGACAGTACAGAACTTTCTGGAGATTCTCTCTTTCCCCTTTCTCTGCCTCTCCTCCTGCTCTCTCTCTCTCAAAAGAAATACATTTATATATATGTACATGTATATACATGTATACATTTATATATACATGTACATAGGCAATAAAAATAGTTTTATTTAATAGATTCTACAAGAGTATTTAGGTTGGTATATATGTAGGGATTGTAGTAATGACAGTTTGCTCCATTCTCAAGGATGTACAAATTATTAAAGTAATATTTAAATATTGCTCATATTTGCTTAGGGATGTGGAAGTCACTCAACTAGATACAAAGCATTTTCATATCATTTTTATTTTTTAATGAGTAGGACAACAAAAGATATTATCAGTCAAGTCAATCAGCTTGATGTTGAGATCTGAAAAGATACTGGAACAAATTAAAAGCTATGTTTAAAGGATGATAAATATATATGATATAGTGACAATATACAGAACTAGTTATATTAGCTCAGTTTAATTTATATCTGTGTAGAAGTACAGGGTATAAAGTTATAGAGCAATAATATTTGTAATACCATCCAACTCAGCATTAGAAATATTTCTGACTTTATCCTAAATGTCTCTTGTTACCTATTTTAAAAGAAACTAACAAAAATAGCTGTAATATAATTTTCAGACAGTGGTCACCGGTGGTTAGTTGCCAATAAGAGAAAAAAGGGACAACACAGGAAAATATTACATAGATCTGAGATTATGGCTAAAAGTAGTCTCTTGGTATTTTAGTAAAATGACTAGGAAATGGAATATAAATATGAATATTTTTGCTCATGGTACAACAGTCAAGTGTGTCTGGCTTTACAGAAAATATATAAGAAATTAAAGCAATCCTTATCTGTCTTTAACATAGTCAGAGGCGGGAGGAAAATAGTCCAGTTATCAGAAATATATACAAAGAAAGCTGCTGAGCAAATTATCTGCATGTGTATTTATGATAGCAAAGTGAAGACATAAAAGTACCTGAGGTATACTGGCACACTGTCAGAAGAGAGGGCACTTTTAATGCTTCTTAAATTTCCTAAAGAAAATAAAAAGCATGTGGTCTGTTAGAAAATTGGAATCTTTAAGTATCTGGTCCAGACAACTGAAGATGGGTGTTATTCACCTAAGGGATGCAGGTAGGACTGATTCAAAAGGGAAGTAACACCTTTTACTATGCCAATTAAGTAAGTAGCCTGCTGGTAAATACACCCAGGAGGCATTTGGGAATATGATTCTAGTTTCAATGGGTGAAATCAGAATGAGATATATTCATCTGAGAGTCATACAAATAGAAATGGAATCAAGTTGAAGCCAGAGTCAAGGATAAGCGTATCTAAGTAGGACAGGTGGACAAGAAATGTAACAGTAGACCAAACTCTAGATAATTCTAACATTTAATGTGCAGTCAGAAGATGAGAGTGATATTGCTCTCCACCTATGTTTTAGTCCTATACTTACTACACCATGTTTTCATGAGAAATCCTTCCCTTTTCTTCCATTTCAGCCATTGATATATCATCTCTGATTCTTCTTGTTCTTCCCTCTATATAACACTGATCAAATCCTATCAGCTTCTCTTTAGAAATATTGAGGCTCAGCATGTCTTTTATATTCCAACACAACATCCAAGCCCAAGGTCTTCATTACTGCACAAAATTCCTATCTGATAATGTCAATAAAGATCCAGGAGCTTCATCCAGTTCAGCCTGAACAACAGATGTGCCATTTCAAATTCCTTTCTACCAGACATCAGTGTGCAGCAATGAAAATTCCCTTTAACGTGATTTCTGATGTTTACATCATCAGGCAGAAGGACCTGAAGCCTGGAAATGAACTCAGACATTTCAGAGACAAGGAACTTGTTCCTCAACAAGGATTTTCACTGTTGGTATTTTCTACCACCAGAATGGGGTCAATGCTTCACTTCCACCCAGGCTACTTTCCTTGGTAGTTTCATCTCCACAAATTGTAATTAACTAATCTTTGAAGGCCTACTTTTTCAGCTAAAGACCTCCAAATCTAAATCATCCTTCAGGGTTGTAATTCCTCTGTGAAATCTCCATAATATAGATATATCATTCTCTCTAATATCTGAACACATGCAAAAGTTATTATTATTTAATTTTCCTCTGATTTAGGTCTCAAAGTTCCACAATTATTACACATAACATTTTGACTTCTTCCACTAAATTTCTTAAGGTTAGGACTATGCCTAATACCTTATTGTTTTCAATAGCACACAGTACAGTTAGATAAAACTCTCCAAAATAAATATGTACTTCTTTAAGTTGAAAAAGCAACAGAAACCTACTCCTCATTGTCTACTTCTTCGCTTTCTATAAAATGACACCAAAATAAGTGACATATACTTAAGTGAAGAATTGGAGATTGTAAAATTGTGGGTAAGAATTTTAGTATCAGCACAGAAGAAAAATGAGCACCTGAATAGTCTGCCCCAATTGATGACCTAAGAGAAGACACTTATTAAATGAATGAGGATAGGAAAGTAGGCACAGATGTATGATCAAAAATAAATACTTAGAACCTAAGAAATCCTGGGGCACCTAGCTGTCTCAGTCAGTGGAGCATGAATCTTTTAATCTTAAAATTGGGGATTCAAGCCCCATGTTGGGTGTATAATTACCTAAAAAAAAGTCTTAAAAAGAGGAACCTAAAAAATCTTGCCATCACAAACATAATGTACATATTGTGCATTAGTCCTTATTCAATACACTATTAATCTTATATAAAATAAGATACCATACATAAACACTTCTATTGAAATATTTCCTCCAACAAAAGTTTCATAGAAAAGTCAAAAGTTTCATAAATAAAAATAAAGGAGGTAATTTAAAAAGCAAAATGAAAATATCAAATATGCACACAATATAAATGTATTAAGTGTATAGCAATAAGATGAATCATTAAAGTTGTTTCAGTGGGTTTGTACCAGACATAATTCCCTACTTCTCCTTCATCTGGTATTGGAGGTTTCATGGTAGGAATGGTATTTTAAGAACTTACTGCCCTACTCATTCTGTATTTGATATCATTTTCTCTGTTTCTTCAAGTTCACCTTTAATCGTAGTTCGTGTATTGTTACTATCCTGCTCCACATTCATTCTGGTTTATTCCACATTTAGAATTAAATTAAAAGTACTACAGATCCCTAGTTACTCCTCCATTTATCTCCATCATTCTTCCTTCACCCCATGTACTTCAGCCAAGTTGGCATCCTTGTTCTTCCTTAAACAGTCAAGTGTCCTACTGTCCTTAGATACTTTATACTTATTTTACCTCTGCATGAAATGCCCTTCATGGCTTTTAAACATCTCCATTTAATATTATAAGTCAACATTAGGGACTAGCAGCCCTAACTTCTCCTAATGACCATGTTCAATTACTCTGCCAGAATAGTGACTTCTTTCCTTCTCTGCTCATTTCTTGGTACCAGCTGTCTGAAGTTACTTCTGACAGCTATAAATTATAGTCTTAGTTAAATGAGACCGTTACTGTATGCCCAGGTGGAAAACTTCCCTCTCTGAGAATTAAGATCTCTAAGCCTGCACAATCTATACTTTCAGAACAGAGACTATAAGTTCATCAAGTACATGCCTATTGTCTTAGTTCCCAGTGGGGACTAAGTTCTATATAAATGCTATATATCCAGAGTGTATACAATATCCTAGAGGATGTTGCCCAATCTGGCAATTTAGCTGTGCTTTAGAAAGTCATCCCATCTCTCTATAAAGCCAAAAGCATTTGAATATGACTGCTATCTCCCAAACTCACATTTCCATCATATGTATTGAAATTTGTTTTTTATGATCTGAGGTGAAAATACCTCAAGTCTCAAGTTAGAAGGTCAAACTGTATATATCTCTTACTAAAACTGCTTGCCAAAAAGTTATGGTCATGAGAAACAACCATATACCAAGAACTATGTGAGTTTCTGTCAAGATGAGTTATTACCCCTTCCAAAGCAAAAGAGGCCCAGTGTTCACTTGCCACTAGTGACTGGTTAGCTTTATATTTGGGAGGGAGGGTAATATCATATTGGGCTCACAGTATTAATCTCTATTGTTGACAGGTTGGATATTTACAATAGAAGTAGCTGGATCTGCCTTAGTGGAAGCCCACATTGTAGTGTGCACATATAGTCTCTCTTCTTGCCACCATTAGCACGTCATTCGTGTACCCATATTTCAGCACTTGGGAGAAATTCACTAATAAAAACTTGCTGGATCATTCTTTCTATTTGTTCAGTGTCTCTTATATGGTGTTAATCTCTAGTGGGCAATACAAAAACCTTCACATATATATTGTATTATATATATGAAGGTTTTGTATTATATATATATATATATATATATATATATATATGATTTCCATACACCCTTGAACACAATATTTTAATCTTTTCCATTCCAGACTGACCAGTCAGCCAGGCTACTCACTACTGCCTACAAGTCCATGTATATTTTTACCTCAGGATCATTTCTTTACCAAATAGATGCCTAAAATTCCAACCACTGAAAAAAAGCTCCTCTCACTGCACTCCTCTGGAAAGTGCTCCTGAGTGGGCTTGCGTTGTACCATTAACTCACGGACGTATCAAGTCTAGCCAATTGTGAAGCATGCTCAGCCATTTTCCACTGTCATTTACCATGATCCCAGTTGGTAAAGTGATACCGAATTGATAAATTAGAGCTAAAACAGAGATCACCATCCTGTTTACGTGTGAAATTCTTTAGTTTTTGAGGTAATATTAACTTCCCATACTCACAGTATGTAGTATTATTTCTTATTTATGACCTTGGATGAGTACTTCTGTTTTCCACTTGGCTTTCAGCTCTATAATACCTCTTGCTGGACCCATCTTTATAAGAAGCTCTCCTTCAGTCAGTGGGGTCTGGGTCTGAGAACAGGGTCAAGTAGAGAAAGTTATCAAGGCACTTTTTGTTGAGGTGACTGCCATCAGGCTTTTGATCAGCCTCCATTCTCTATAAGGCCAATCCATATTTTGGATGCCCATGTCTCTTGCCTCTAGTAATGCTGTGTTCTATTAACCATTTCTGTATTTCTCTGGATACCACACCAATCTTACTATGCATTGAGATAATAGCACACATCCTTTTTCTGATGATTAAGTACCACCACCTCATCCACTGTTACAGATTCCAAGATTTCAGGATATCATTATCCTTACTACCATCAAGTCACTCAGTTCCCTAACAGTATCTCTCATCACCGCTAGCTACAGAGTACAGAAATTACTGAGTTTATCATTGCTGTTGGTACTGTTCTTATCGGCATATTCCTTATCAGTTATGGGAGAAACTATTTTCTGGGCTATTTTGTGCAAGTATCCAAACAGCTAGTGGGAAGTCCCAGCCTTACATGGCAGACCCACTATACCATACTCACTCTATGAGCCCATTGATCCTTTCCTTCATCACCCGCTAAAGCTGTGCCAGCATTTATACTTCAATTTGTTTGTCCCCAACTCCCAAGTTTCCAAGAGCCGTCTTAGCTACTTGTTAAACACTGTGCTCAAGGTTCATGCTTAGGTGCTAAATTCTGTTCCATAGGAAAGTATTTGCATATTTATCAACTCTCCCCTAATCAACTTTCTACCTCTGCCGCCTTGATTCAGCACTCTCAGGATCAAGTCTCATGCATTCTCCCTGGATTCCTACTAATACATGTTAGCCATTGAACTTCTTTGGCAATTGTCCCACTCCCCACTTACTAGGTTCAACAGCACAGCCCTAGCTGAGCTAAGCTGGGCTTGTATTACGTGTTGACTCCTTGGTTCTCAGGAAGGGAGGGCCAAATATTGTCTTAGAAGGACCTGCCTCATTTCAGGCCTCTTCACTGGTCTTCAGACAAGGGTTTCTTACAGAAGGGCCACTTCTGCAAGGCTCAGAAGATTCAGGGGAATTGAGAGTTCAAAGATTTCCACTGCATCTGCCCAGAATCCCCTGTTAAGTCTCAGAATTCCATTCTCTCCCTCTTAGGGCCCTGCCCTTGGCATAGTAGACAAGCTGGGACTAAGCATTCAACCTTTTCTGAAGGTCCATTACCCTTAGAAACTAAATCCTGAGCCTGGTCCTTCATTCTTTCTGCTTTTAGCTAGAAGAGATGAAAGTTTCCTTCAATACTACTAAGGAGGTCTTCTGGTTTTCACAAATTGGAAATTAATCAGCCCAAGCCTGTCATTATTCCCCTCAGTGCCCTGCAATGACTTTGTAGTTCCATATTCTTAATAGTAATTATCATTTGTCTCATACCTCACCAGCTAGTGCAATATCCTCCTCAGTATTTCATCTTGGTTCACTACTAATGGGGAATTAACGTACAAAGTGCTTTAAAAAAATAGAAATTTCAACCAATCCTGCAATGCTTGCAACTGAGGTGAATCTTCAAAGTTGTCCCAACTTGAAGCAAGCAGACGTTTTCAAACTCATATGGGCACAGGCTGAACCCTGGGAGGGTTATAACCTTCTGAGAGGTTATACCCACGCTGTGACTTTTGGCAATTCCTGGCAAAGGGGTCAATTCGGTGACAGTCAGCAGCAGGTATTCCCACTAGCAGAGGGGATTTGGGCAGAGCACAAATATAGCATTCAGTATAGCTGAAACGGAATTAATTGAAAAAAAACAGAAATGACCATATTTTGTAAGAGCTGGAGATACAAAAGCGATTTGAAAATGGTGATAATTCGATCCCCAGTTCATTGTAATAAACATAATTTTATTACAGAAATAAAACATTATACTTATCCAATACCAGATAGTGTTACTGAGTATTATACAAAAATATATCCATTAAGTATTTATTCAGTGTTAAATAATTTTCATAACTGGTCTATTAAATGTTTTATATTATGCAGAAGACTGACATATAAGGAGTTGAGTATTTTAGACTTTTAGTGCCTTAGTATTCCCCACTTGAAACATGACATATAGGTTCCCACTCTCTGAACACATTTTCAGGAAGATTGGGTTTGTGTATCTGTAGTCTCCAAAAAGAGAAATTCTATTTGTTATTGACACATAATGACAATTCATAAAATTAGAACTTATTATCAACAAATGAAATTTCTAGGGCACCTGAGTGGTTCAGTCAGTTGAGCGTCAACTCGGTCATGATCTCACGGTTCATGAGTTTGAGCCTGTGTTGGGCTCATTGCTGTCAGAGCAGAGTTCACTTTAGACCCTCTGTTCTCCCTCTCTCTCCCACTCCCCCACTCATGTGCTCTCTCTCAAAAATAAATTTTAAAAAAAATTATTAAAAAATGAGAGTTCTGACTGTGGAATAAATAAAAATATATCACAGAAAACATGAAACATTTCAAGAGAGAAAAATTTCAACTTTTAATTTTGAAGCATCAGTGAAAGCCTTCTGTATAACAAATTTTGTGCTGTAGTTCAAGTATATAAGAATAAATAAGCCAGAAGCTCCATCCTCAAGGACCTTTCCATCCAGTATGTGCGGGAGAACACAATAAGGTAAACAAATATTTGCAATTTAATATGTGAGATAGAATAATAGCAGACCTAATAATAACTGTGGAGCAAATTAGAAAATAATCAACTACAGTTGATGAGAGAGAAGGAAATCCCTACTGGGGGACTGGAGACAAGATGAGTTTGCAATGTGTGTGTGTGGGAAGGGGGTCTGGGCATATGAAAAGGAGAATTCTAATAAAAATGAGACCCATTTAAAGGTACCAGATGAGCAATAACAAAAAAGGACTATCTCACAGAATGGGGCAAGAAGAGATTGAATGAGTGAATAATATGGTCATGGAGTGAATTAGGCCTCATTAGGAGTTCTTACTCTATATGCTCAAGTATCCAGTGGCTACATTTATTAAAGCAATTACTATGTTCTACAGCAATTTTCTTGCATTAGACTATATTTTTGAGGCTAGGTGTTGTGTCTTGGTCGCCTCTGTATCCTTGAACACTGTGCCTGATATCTTTGTGTGGATATTTTGAATTTCACATAGACAAAATCCAACGTGAATAAATAATGATAGTAGTAATAATAATAGCAGTTAATATTTTGGAAGCATTTAGTATCATGCCTGGGTAAATTTTATTTAATTTTCACAATTCTATTACTTAGATACGATTATTACCCATGGTTTATATACAGAGGAGGAAATAGAGCTCCAGAGAAAGGTAATAATATATCCAAGGTCACAGAACTAGTTACCAGGGGTCTCATCACTGAAACCAGAAAATATGTGGGCAAGTGAAAAGGTAGAAGAGATGGTTTAGGATGTAGAAACACTCAGTAAAGAATGTATTTGAGTCTGAAGAGGAACTTTGTCAGTATTCCCTAGGTGGCTAGAACTGTGGCTGGGTGGCTAGCCTGCTTTCTCTCCTGAGGCTTCTACAGGCATCTGGCTGGAATGCCAAGTTGTTAGAAGTTTTCCAGTGTCACCCTATCCTGATCTCCCCATTCTCTTCTGTTTCACCCACCCAAATCAGCTGATATTTTTCACACCTCTCCTTACTCACTCCTACTAGAAAAAGAGAGAGAGAGAGACAGGAAAGGGAGGCAGAAGAAAAGGGTAATAGAAATAAGCATTTGACCTGAGACTGCTGCTTTTGGGGGCCTAAAGCACCTCATCTTCCATACAGACCCTCTGCTGATGTCTCCCACCATCATTACTTTGGTGACCCTACTCATGAGAACTTCTATATTAGATCTTTATAAAATTCTAAGTATTTTCTGAAAATTTTTACTGCACTACTTCTGCATGGTTTCTTCACTTGTTTAGTCTAGAAAACTGTATCCTTGTCTGTTGACATATTGTCCCATTTCAGAAGATTTTATTTATACATAGAACCCACAATCTTGTGAATCCATCACTCCTATTCCTAGTCCTACTCATTATCTACAAGGAAATTAGTGTGCACTGTCTCAGAGTCTAGAATGTCATTTCAATTTCTGTGTTTCCCTTCTTACCATAAGGAAGTAAAGCTTGAGAGAGAGAATGGGTTACAGCAAAATTGGAATGATGATCTGCTTGATCATAAGTCTCTATCTGATAAAAGCCAGAATTTGAGGGAAAAGGAATGATTCATGTTAATGATGATTCCTCTCCTTCACCAGCTTCCTTCCTTCTTGACCTTCCCTTGGGAACCTATGTAGTGCCTACAAATCCCTCCCTTGATGTCAACCCACTGAGAACAGGGATAAAACAGCTTTTATCTGGCAAGCAAAAAACTTCTCCCACATTTTCCTGGCAATAATCCAACAGAAATCCAAGCCTCAAAGTTGTCCAGACTATACTAAATGGTGTTTGGGGAACAGCATCGGAAGGTTGGAGATTTCATTCCATTTTCTCTTTCGTGTTGCAGAACTAAAGCTATAAAGTGGCAAAGAGTCAGGTGATATTTTCAGTAACCATTACTTAATGCCCTAGAATACTCCATGGTAGGAGCAGAAGACCATAATGCTTAACAATAAAACTCAAGGTCACCTCAGGTCTCATTCTTCAAGTCTCAGCTTAAATGTCAATTATTTAGAGAAACATTCCCTGACTTTCCAGTCTTTGAACACTCTCACCGTGCCCTGTGATTTGCCCCATAGTAGTCACCATAATTGTGATTATTATTTCTACAGTTATATTAATGCTTTCCCCACTAATTGCTGAACTAATAAAGCTGACCTAACATCTTACTTAACAGTGTAGACTGCATTCTTATGTCCATAGTCCGAACGCCCCTTACCATGCTCTATCTTCTTTTTTCTCTTAACTATTATCACCTAATATCATTTTATACAATTTACTTAATCATGTTTATTACTTATTGTTTGTCTTGCATATCGACAAAGTCAGTAACCTTTTGTATTTTGTTCATTGCTATATCCTAAGTTCCTAGACGGCTGAATATATAGAAAGTGCACAATAAATATTTATTGAGTAGATAAATGGGGAGGGGAAAAGATATCTCTGGCATACCTCACGTCCTAAATACCTGGTTGATTGTCTTCCCAGGATTTCACACTCAAGCCTACTAATTTGAACATTAATGAAGACAGGGGATGAACATGAATGAACAAATAAAAGATGCAAATGGCTTTGAAATTGTTATTTTAACTACCTATAACTAAATTCTTCAAAACAGTATCTTCCTATAAAAGAGTTAGTTTTACTGATTATCCCATAAACTGAAAGTAGCTCATCATACAAGATATCAAAATTATGCAGGCTCTATCTAATCTATGTAATTCTCTTCTAGTTTGAGTGAATATGTATGTTTCTGTATGCATGTGTGTACTTCAAGAGATGACATTTTTCCTGGGCCACAGACAAGTTGGAGAACTAGGGAACAAAAAACATAGATGAGTTAATATATAAGAATAATTTTGTTTGCCTTATTTCCATCCTTGTTTTTATTTCATCCCTTCAATGAGATGAAAATTTCTGAGTATGCTTGTCATGTTAACAAGGACATCACATACCAGATATGTATAGGCATGAGTATATATTTTGGGGACAGCATATATTTATATGGACACATAATTCCACATAGAAATATTAAATAATTTCAGTATTAAAATATCTAATAATTTGAATTTTATCAGTTGAGAAATAATAATTTCCCATGAGAAAATTCCTAAAATACATTTTCTTTAATAATATACATTAGAAAATTTTATCAATATGTAATAATATTCACTTTAGTTGAATCCTTCTATTTCTCTTTTGCTTTTATTTAATTTCATAGCCAAAAGAGTGTATTTTTAAAAAGGCTTATTGTGAAATAATATACATATTTAAAGTGTACCACATGGTGAATATGAACATATATTTAATAGAAAGATTGCCACAATTAAAATAATATATCAATCACCTTACATAGTTAACATAACTCTTATATTGTGTGTGTGGTAAGAATGCTTAAGATCTGTTCTCACAACTTTCAAACCACATCATTAGCTATTGTTATCATGCTGCACATGAGATACTCAGAATTTATTCTTCTTATAAATGAAATTGTGTGCCCTTTGACCTACATCACATAATCCTCCTGCCCCACCTACCCCTGACAACTACCATTCTATTCTGTTTTTATGAAATTGGTATTTTTTTAGATTTCACATATAAATTATACCATGCAGCATTTGTCCTTCTCTTCTGCCCTATTTTACTAGCACAATGCCCTGCAAATGGCAAGGTTTCCTTCAGTTTTATGGTTAAATAATATTATACTATTAGTGTGTGTATGTCTGTGTATGTGTGTGTAGTTGGTGAAAATGTAAAATGATACAGCCATTATCAAAACAATATGGTGGTTCCTCAAAAAAAAAAATTGAACTACCATATGATACAGCAATCCCACTCCAGGCACATATCTGAAGGAATTGAAGTCAGTAGATTTCAGTGGATACTTTAAGAATTAAGAATTATCTTTGAATTAATATTTTGGCGGGTAGTTTTAGAGTAAAATTGTAGTCCTAGATATCACATGGATCTCTAACATCCTCTGAGGTCACAAGAACACTACCTATTACATAATATTACCAAATGGCTATGAAATCTAATAGGTTTTTTCTGAGATATGTCTACAACAATCGATTGCAATCATAAAAACTTCTCCTAAGATCATCTATTACTAATAAAGAGAATTCACAATACAGATTATGTCTTCATCGGCCATGTGCATTTCCATAGCATATCTTGTGTTTGTGTTCCTAGATTTCAATTTATAAGCAATTGAACAAATGGGTGGTTGACTGGCCCCCTTGTTAAATGATTTTATAACTAGCAGTTACAAGTAACTGAAGAAGCAACACCATCAGACTAATTTTGTATTTGTGGAATAATAGTTTAAGGCCCATATTTTTAGGATAGCTACATCCAATTTTAATCAGATCCTTCCATCTTTAAATTTTTTAATTTGGTATATAAATTTTTTACTTGGTTATTTCTAGCATAATATCCTTTAGTCCAACCATGTTGTCACAAATGTCAAAATTTTCTTCTTTCTCGTGGCTGAATAATATTCCATTGTATATATATCACATCTTCTTTATTCATTTAGAGATTGATTATTTTGACTATTGTGAATAATTGTGCAGTAAACGGGAGGTACATATATCTCCTGAGATAATGGCTTCATTTCTTTTGTACATATACCCAGAAGTGAAATTTCTTGATAATATGGTAATTCTAATTTTAATTTCTTGGGGAGCCTCCATACTGTTTCCCATAGTGGCTGACTCAATTTACTATCCCACCTACAGTGCACAAGAGTTCTGTTTTCTTCACATCCTTGCCAACAACTGTTGTCTATTGTCTCTTTGACAGGTGTGAAGTGGTATCTTGTGGTTTTAATTTTCATTCCCCTCATGATTACTAATGCTGAACATCTCTTCATGTACATTTTTAGCCATGAGTATGTCTATACAGTTCCTTTGCTCATTTTTACTTATTTTTTAAAAAAAATTTAGCCATACTTACAGCTAAATTTTTTTTCAAATTTTTATTTAAATTCTAGTTAGTTAACATATAGTATAATATTGCTTTCAAGAGTAGAATTTAGTAATTCATCACACATATACAACACTTGGTGCTCAGCTCAAGTGTCCTCCTTAATTCCTATCACCCATTTGCCCATTACCCCCACCAAACTCCCCTCCAGCAACCCTCATTTTCTTCTCTATCATAGAGCTTCTTATAGTTTCTTTCCCTCTGTCTTTTTCCCTCTTCCCATAAGTTCACCTGTTTTGTTTCTCAAATTCCACATATGAGTAAAACTATATGGTACTTGTCTTTCTCCACCTGATGTATTTCACTTTGCATAGTACACTCTAATTCCATCCATGTAGTTGCAAATGGCAAGATTCCATGCATTTTGATAGCTAATATTCCAGGGTACATATGTACCACATCTTCTTTATCCATTCATCAGTCGATGGACATTTGGGCACTTTCCATAGCTTGGCTATTGTTTACAGTACTTCTATAAACAATGGAATACATGTACCCTTTTGAATCTGTATTTTTATATCCTTTGGGTAAATACCTACTAATGCAATTACTGAATCATAGGGTAGTTTTATTTTTAACTCTTTGAAGAACTTCCATACTGTTTTCCAGAGTGGCTGTGCTAGTTTTCATTCCCACCAATAGTGCAAGAGAGTTCCTTTTTGTCCGCATTCTTGTCAACAGTTGTTTCTTGTTAATTTTAGCCATTCTGACTAAATGTGAGGTGTGAGGTGTAAGGTGTGAGGTCGTATCTCACAGTAGTTTTGATTTGTATTTCCCTGATGATGAGTGATGTTGAGCATCTTTTCATGTGTCTGTGAGCCATACAAGTGTCTTCTTTGAAAAAATATCTATTCATGTCTTCTGCTCATTTCTTAACTGGATTATTTGGGGACTTGGGGATGTTGAATTCAATAAGTTTATAGATTTTGGATACTAACCCTTTATCAGATATGTCATTTGTAATTATCGTCTCCCATACTGTAGGCTGCCTTTTAGTTTTGTTGATTGTTTCCTTTCACGGTGCAGAAGCTTTTTATCTTGAGAAGTCTCAATAGTATAGTTTTGCTTTTTTTCTCTTGCTTCCAGTGAAGTATCTAGACAGAAGTTGCTATGGCCTACATGAAAGAAGTTGCTGCCTGTGTTCTCCTGTAGGATTTTGATGTTTTCCTATCTCACATTTAGGTCTTTCATCCATTTTGAATTTATTTTGTGTGATATAAGAGAGTGGTCCAGTTTCATTCTCCTGCATGTTACTTTGCAGTTTTCTCAACACCATTTGTTGAAAAGACTGTCTTTTTTCCATTGAATATTCTTTTCTGCTTTGCAAAAATTAGTTTACCATACAGTTGTGGGTCAATTTCTGGGTTTTCTATTTTGTTTCATTGATATATGTGTCTGTTTCTATGCCAGTCCCATACTGTTTGGATGACTACATCTGCTCCTTTTTAACTCATAGTGTTTTTTATTTCTGTTTCCTCTTGTTTGTCTTGTTTTGTATTTTGTATAAGTTTCTTATATATTTTGGATATTAATGTCTTATTAGATATGTGATTTACAAATATTTAGTTTCATTCCATGGGGTACCTTTTCATTTTGTTGATTATTTCTTATGCTGTGCAGAAACTTTATTAGAATCCATTAGTTTATGTTTACTTTTGATGTAATCCCACATGTCTATTCCTCCCTTTAAATTTGTTAGTATTTGTTTCATATATTTAGGTGTTGGGTGTGGGGGTGGGTGTAATATTATAATTATATAAAATGTAAATATATATTTATATATAATTTAGAATTGCATCTTCTTGATGAATTGACTGCTTTATCATTTTATATGACCTTCTTTGTCTCTTGTTACAGTGTATAGCTCAAATCTATTTTGTCTAAGTATAGCTGCAACAGCAAAATACCTTTCTCCATTCTTCCACTTTGAGCCTATGAGTGTTCTAAAGGCAGACTTAAGTTTCTTTTAGGCAGCTTAAAGTCAAAGTCTGTTTTTACATCCATCTATCCAATCTGTCTTTTGATTGGACAATTTAATCCATTTACATTTAAAGTAATTATTGATAGGTATGAATTTACTGATGCCATCTTATTGTTTTCTAGCTGTTTTGTGAGTCATTTTCTTCTTCCCTTACCACTGTCCTTTAAAAATTGATGATTTTCCATAGTGTTGTGCTTTGATTCCCTTCTCTTTTTTCCTTCATGAATACAGCGTAGATTTTTGCACCGTGGTTACCATGAGACTTCCATGAAACAAAGATATGATGGTCTATTTTACATTGGTAAAAACTTAACTTCAACTGCATACAAAACATCACTTTTTTATTCTCCCTTTTTCATGTTTTTAATGTCAAAATTTACCTCTTTTGATATTCTCTATTTATCTACAAATTTTTGTAGCTATGGTTATTTTTAATATTTTCATCCTTTAACCTTTCTTCTAGAGTTCTGTGGTTGACACACCACCATATCATAATATTAAAGCATTCTGAATCTGACTGTACTTAGGTTTACCAGGGTGTTAGATATTTTCATATGTCTTCATGATAGATAAAATCTTTTCCTTTCACTTGAAGAACTATTGGAAATTTCTTACAAGGTAGATCTTCTGTTTCTCTGGGCATCTTTACTTCTCCATTTTGATGGATACCTTTGCTGGATATAATATCCTTGGTGGTATTTTTTTGTTTGTTTGTTTTTTGGGTTTTTTTCTTTCAGCACTTTGAACGTATTATCTCACTTTCTCTGGGCCTGTGGTTTCTGCTGACAAATCCGCTGATAATCTCTGCGTGTAAATTAAAAGCTTTTTTTTCTTGCTCTTTTTTTCAGATTCTCTCTTTGTCTTAGTATTTGACAGTTTTATTATAATGTGTTTTGGAGAAGATCTCTTTAAGATGAGTTTGGTTATTTATGAACTTCATGAAGCTGGACACTCAAATCACTCTCCATATCTAGGTATTTCTCAGCCATTGTTTTTTAAATAATTTTTCTCCCCTAATCTCCCTCTCTTCTTCTTTGGAGCTCTAATAATTTGCAGTTTCTTTTGTAGTTGTTGCTATCACGCAGATCACAGAGGCATTCTTCACTCTTTTTCACTCTTTTTCCTTGTTCTTTCATGACTGGATAACTTTAAAATTCCTGTCTTCTAACTAAGACATTGTTTCTTCTGCTTAAGCCATTCTACTATTGATGCTCTCTATTGCACTTTCTATTTCATTCATTGTATTCTTCATATCCAGCATTTCTGCTTGATTATTTTTTTTAATTTCCATTTCTTTGTTAAAATTCTTATTTTGTGTATGGTTTTTACTCATTTTTGTTGAATTAGTTTTTCTGTATTCTCTGTTTTTAATCTTTTTTTCTTATTTTAGCTTTATTGAGGTAGAACTGATATATTAAATTATAAGTGTCTTAAAGTCTAATTGTGTTGGTTTAATATACATTGTGACTAGGTGACTCAGTTGGTTAAGCATCTGCCTCTTGATTTCAGCTCAGGTCATGATCTCAGGTATGTGGAACTGACCTCCATGATGGGCTCTGCACTGAGTGTGGAGCCTGCTCAAGAGCCTCTCTCTCTCTTGCTCTTGCTCTCACCTCTCGCTCTCATCCTCTCTCTCTCTCTCTCTCTCTCTCTCTATATATATATATATATATATAGAGAGAGAGAGAGAGAGATACATATATATATATATATACATATATATATGTATATACACACACACTGTGAGTAGATTCCCACCATCTAGTTAATTATCACATCCATCAGCACACATATTTATCTCTTTTTTTTCATGATGTTTTGGTATTTTCTTATAGCTCATTGAGTTTCTACATAAATATTTTGAATTCTTTAACAGGTAAATCACATATCTCCATGTCTTTGGGTTTGGTTACTGAAAGAGTATTGTGATTGTTTGGTAGTGTTATGTTCCTTGATTTTTCATGTTCTTTGAAGTTTTGTGTTGTGGTCTTTGTATTTGAAATAGCACTCCACTGGTCTTCACTAACTGTTCTCGCCAATGCAACCAAACTCACTTTAAAAAAAATTTTTTGCTTTAACAGTGCACTGGAAGTTCTCTGGTGGAAATATAGATTTCCACAAAGTCTCTCTCATTCATGGGTAATTCCCTAAGACAGTGTTTTCTAGTGGCTTCTGGACCACAGCCTAGATAAGCTGAATCCAGTTCAGCAGCTACTAAGGGGCCCACAAATGAGACCAAGGTTTGTATGCTTGTTATCCAATAAACAGGTAGCAATGTCACCAGGTTGTATGGTATATACTCCTGGACTCTCCAGCTCCAAAAAGGCACTTTTGTCTATAATAAATGCCAAATTGTTATTGTCGAGAGAGAACACAAAGAAGAGGCATCTTATTCAGCCATGATTCTGCCTATTTTATCTAAATAGTGGCTGCTTAACAGTATTACTGTTTGTTACTAATAGCCAAGTGCAAGTTGTCCTTGAAGAACCATATGCTATGCAGTTCCTTTATGCCATGGCAAGTAATCATTTTGAACACTGTTCATAATTTTCTAGTTGACTAGGAAATATCTATAGTCTTCCATATTAAAATCTGACCATATATTTTTTTAATTTTAATGCTTTTATTATTAAGAGACAGAGATAGAGCATGAGCATGGGAGGGGCAGAGAGAGGGAGAACACAGAATCTGAAGGAGGCTCCAAGATCTGAGCTGTCAGCACAGAGCCCAAGGCAGGGCTTGAATTCACAAACTGTGAGATCATGACCTAAGCCAAAGTTGGACACTTAACCAACTGAGCCACCCAGGCATCCTATAAATCTGACCATACCTAAAGTCATTGATGATTATAACTTAGATGCATTTTTGAGAAAAAAAAATCTTATGGGTCTTCATTTTCTCTTGTTTGAAAGTTTCATGCCTTTGAATTTTCTGCTTCTCAGGAGAAATTTATCTTACCAGTACAGAATTTTCAAAGTTATGTTTTTCAATATTGTTATATCATGAATAAATCAAAGCTTATAAACAGACAGATAAAAGAAACATAGGTTTTCTCAACCATCCTTTTCTTCTCTTTCTCTAAACATTGTCTTTCTCTTTTCAAGCAAGGTATATCTACATGAAGAAAATGCAACCAAACCCCCAGCCCTCCTGCTACGATCACTATACATCCCTTTCACCGAGCTTCAACGAACCAAATACTCTAATGACTTTAATATGCTTGGCGACAGTGGTAAGAACATAGTAAATACCATATACTTATAGGAACTAAATTTAGCTTCTGCCTATATATTTAAAAAAAGACAAACTGAACTAAACTTACTAACCTCCTCTTACAAATGGCCATTTTAGATCATTCAGAATAGAAAAGAACAGAAATAAATACTTTTCTCAGTCACTGGACCTATGCTAGCAGAAACTATAATGCAAACAAATTAAGTCCAAATGGTAAGCATTATATTTCAAAATATATTTCTGTCCTAATTATTTAGATATGTCTAGTAATAACATGTTAAGGTTGAAGTATCCATATAACTCCCTTGACTCTTGTGTAGACACAAAGAAAACCTATCAAAATCCTGAAGCACTACAATCAAAATTATAATATTGAACAGGAAATCAGAGATTAATCATTCAAAATAGAGTTGAAATAGGCTTTGTACATATCAGTGAAAATGAATACAATTCCTTCCTATTAAATGTGTAAAACATAGCCCATTCATCTGATACTAAATACATTCATCGTAGGTGGTATTTTTTTGACATTAGTCATATTTCGCCTTTCAGATCTCTGTAACAAATAACTTTCTGACCCATTGCTCCCATTAGCTTTGTCACTAAATATTATGCAGTTATATCTGATTACCTAATTTTTCAAAATATTTTTTTGACAATATTTATTTCTAAATCTCCAATTTATATATATTTTATCCATGTTGGCTATCATTTGCCAAAAGAAAGTTTGCTTTCTTTATCAATTGTAGCCGTTTGTAAAGAACAAATTTTGGGGGCGCCTGGGTGGCTCAGTCGGGTAAGCCTCCGACTTCGGCTCAGGTCAGATCTCATGCTCCTGGGTTCGAGCTCCGCATTAGGCTCTGTGCTGACAGCTAGCTCAGGGCCTGGAGCCTGCTTCCGGTTCTGTGTCTCCTTCTCTCTCTGCCCCTCCCCCTCTCATGCTCTGTCTCTCTCTGTATCAAAAATAAATAAAACATTAAAAAATAAAAAAAAAAAAAGAACAAATTTTTAACAAGTACTATTTTCAGATTCACCTTGTTTTCTCCATCCTGCTTATTCCACTACTACCTTGAAATATGGGCTGTTCTCCAGGCTCGAAGTACACGTGTCCTGGGGCAAACATACTGTTTGGACACTTAATTAAGTATTTTTGTCTTTAGTTATTTTACTTTGAATTAATGTTTTATTTTAGGGATATATGCATGTTTTTATGGTGAAACACCTCTACCTAACTATTGCCTACAATTACTGTGCATTATGCAGCACTGTCAAATGAGAGCCAATAATTAAACCTGCCAAAACAAACCTAAGTCTTTATAGTCACTGGGAAATTAATTGCTACATAGAGAAGTAAAACTAATCACATTCCCAGATTATTCCAAAGTGGTCATTTTATAATACTGCCTTCGAGGTGATCATTTTGAGTAAGGACACCATCTCACCTGAAATGTCTGCCCCCTGAAAACCAAAAGACATCAGGATAAAACTCGTTTCATTCTACTTTAGGCCACTCCTATTATCTCTACCCCTCACACCATTTTATTTTCAGCTGTAATCCCAGGAGGTCCTTTTCTTAATTTTCCTACCTCTCTTTAACCAGGAATCAGCCACTACCCAGTTATCCAGAGCAAAGACGATTGACCATTTAATAAGGAATTACTGCCATCTTGTGGCTATTATAATTTAAGGCAAATAATTTTAATACACTGGGCAAGAAAAAAAAGACTCGACGTTATATACGCTGTCTTTTATCCGTTTACTTCTAATACATATTACTAAAGAGGCACCATAATGCACATTGCTTTTTAGTGAAAATATGTACACTAGTATTATAACATTCAAAACAGTGATCTCTTTCCCACACTTCGTCAAAACATAAATGTACAGCGATCTAAAATTAAAATGTGAGTCTCCACAAGATAGAAAATTATGTAGGCAACTAAACAAAGGCATTAATAATTTCTATTATCTACTGACTCTGTCAGGAATTTATCTTCATTTTTTTTAATGTTAAGAATTTGTAAAAGGTCATAATTCAGTAGGTTCAAATATTTCCAACTCTGAAGTGACATGTTTGCCACACATCTCAATCGCCCATGTCAGCACCGGAAATTGGCCAAAACCTACTAATAACCAGAAACAGATTTGAAATGAATGCTTCTCTCAGATCTGTATGGCACATGTTGTCTTCAATATTCTGTCTCTTGACATGTGACAAATTTGCAAATTCTGCATTTTAAGATTCACATGATATAGCCAGTAAAACATTGGCAGTGAGATAGAATGAGCACATCTAAGAACACTTTGTTCTGAAACTATAAAGCCAAAATCCGACCCTGTCTCTATCAAGATATCTGAAATTCCATATAAAGTTAGATTTTTGGGTAGAAATCTCAAGGAGTATTTATCTGCATGTATTTGATCATGGGAAACACCTTACTATAAATTTGTTTTTCAAATAAGTAGAGGTTCAAAGGAAACATTTTGTTTAGATCCAAATTAGATTTGTATTGATTCTAAAATGGAAAACCTTAGATACTTAGTAGAAAACACTCCACCTGGTGGTAGAAGAAAAAGGGTGGCCACTTTCTGCAAAAGCCCCTCAGAAAAAGAGATGGAATCAATCAACAGAATACACGTCTAGTTAGAAACCCTGTAAGATACTCCACTGCAGTTGGTGAGCATCTTAAAAGCAAAATCCAGACAGAATCTGTCTCTCTATAAATCTTTCCACCCCTTTCCATTACTAGTTAGGTATTGTTGGCTCTAAGCCATCTGATTTTACTATGATTTATTAACTGCTATGCATTATATATGAGATTCAGGTTTGCTGAAGAGTTACCCTTATGGTCATTGTTGCATACAAATCAGCTACTGTTAGAGAGGTTTACTGCATGATTTTATGCCACTAGCACTTTTGTTAGGCAGTAGTATAATATGTAACTGGGAAAGAGAACCCTTCCTTTCATATTTTTCCGTATATGTTGTTAGCACATGCAGTGCATGTTAAAGAACAATAGTCCTTTGTTCTTGTCTGTTTATAAACAGAAGAAAAAGCATCCAGAACAATAGATGGGAAGAAATAAAAACCTGTTGTCTAAATCAGAGGGATTGGTATTCTCCAAATCATTGTTACAGCATTGAGTCATTTTCTCTGGTAAGAAACGTGAGAAAGAGCAATAATGTGAGCAAAACCAATTTACTCTTGGTAGGAAATTGGAAAAACGGTAGCAGAGGTCTAAGCAGATCTGTCTCTGAAATGAGCTACCACAAAACACTGCTTCCACACTCTTTACATCTAGACATCTGATTAACTAAGTAATTCAACTCAAATTTCCAGTCCAGCTCTCAGCACAGGGACTTGAAAGCTTGCCTTTAGCACTGTTCTTACACGTTTGCTCCCAGCTGGCATAAGCAATCAAGACGAAAGCAGCACATTGCTTAAATGGCCTTGGTTTACCTACAACAGTCACAGGCACACACACACATGAGGACGGATATTGTCTTACATATCCAACAGAAAGGGAAGAGGTGTGACTGATCATATTTTTTTTTAAGTGGACGAGAGAGAGGGATGCTTTCCTTCCTATCTGAAATCCTGCCATGTTTCTTTAACCACAAGCATTGCCGTCCACTTCAGTGTGGCATATGTTATGAAGTGTTTCTGAAGAAAGGTGTCATTGTTCAATAACAGCACTATGTCCACGAAGAATAAGGCAAATATTCTGCAGCTTTAGCTTTGGTATGACTACTCCAGGTATACTAGAATCATGTCCACTGAGACGTATGTAAAAAGATTTTAGAATCTCATGTATCTGGATTATTAAAGGCATATATGCTTTTTAATTCTTGTTTAAGCCACCTGTGAATGCATTTTCTAATTTTTAAATAGTTTGATTTCCTCTTAATTAATTGATTAATAATAATTATAAGACAGGTTCAATTGGAGTCATGTTTAAGAAAATCTGGATGAAAAAGTTTAGTTCAATAAAAAAATTTAGTTTCATAGTATGCCCACTATGTGTCTACTGATATCTTTTAAGCATAACAGTGATAAACGGATAGTTGACATTAGAGATTCTTGATCTTTACAAGTCTTTGATTTTTAAGGACATTTTTTTGAATATTTATTTCTTTCTTTTCGAGAGAATGCAAGTGGGGAAGGGGCACAGAGAGGCAGGCGGACAGAGGATCCAAAGCGGGCTTTGCACTGACACTCTGACAGCAGTGAGCCTGGTGTGGGGCGCAGACTCACAAACCGTGAGATCATGTCCTGAGCTGAAGTCAGACGCTCAACCGACTGAGCCACCCAGGTGCCCCGATTTTTATACACATTTTTAATGTATATTGAGTATTTCCCCACGAAAACTGCCAAAGAGTTGTCTAAGAGGAAGATGAGGCATTTGAGGAGGACAGGTGAAGTGATCCAAGAGAATGAGCAGTGCTCATCAACAGAGAACTTTGGAAAGTGTCAATCATGGGTTAACGATACAGATCCATAGTCTATGAATTCATAAATAGCCTTTAAACTCTTGAGACTATTCCAGTTTCTGGGATCAGTGGTTTGAGAAATGCCTTAAATACAGGATCATGATTTTGTGTCATAATCCCACCCTCAATTCTCTTTTAATTGTCCTCCTCAAAGGGTGGAAAATTCAACTCGTGAAAGGAAACTATTAACTAGTAAATACTGCAGTTATGAAATGCTTTGCTTTCCTTTGGGGGTGGGGGGTGGGAATACTAAAACCACAACATTTTCTGTTTTTAAAGATCTTCAAAATGGATAACTGAACCATCTCAAAACCTAGCCCCACACCACTCTCACATGCACTTGGCATATATGTTTTATTCCTGTCTCTGATCAGTGTACACATCGCCTATTTTCCAGGTGGCTAACATGAATTATGATGAACTGCACACGCAGAGAGTGAAGATAATGGGTATGCAATGTTTATTCCTGTTTTTTTCTTCCAATAATACTATTTAAACTGATACACATCATTTGGCCTTGGCAATCTAGACTCTCAGGTCTGCGACAAACCCTAATTAAGCTAAGTGGTACCTTTTTCAAGGACATCTGCTCTCAAAAGTTTCAAATATCCATAACAAAACATGAGTTTTCAGCCTCCAGAAACATTATGATTAATATAGAAGTATTCTTTTTCTAACAGGGTAGAGTTACGAATTGAGATACTGCTTCCATTTTCTTAGAACTGCAAAACCTTAGCTTACTCCACTTCCTTTTCTTTGTGTTTCTCTGGCTATTGCGACTCTCTCATCAGCTGGACAAGTTTAATAATTACGACAACATAAACAAGCACCAAAGTATTACAACGGAGTAGAGGCCGGAAGAAAATCTAGGATGGTTTTTTGTTGTTCCTCCTCTCTATCTTTGCATGTTTATAAAACAGTTTCTTTAAGTTGGTGTCTCTACAAGGCAAAGTAAAATGAACACTATTCCAGTTGGTGTGAATGGGTAAGTGGTATAAAATGACACGCAGATTAAAAAAAAAAACCTGACACACAAGTGACAATTTTTACATCACTCAAAATTATAAATTTTTATGTTAGGTCTTAGAAGTTTGCTGAGTTTGTGTGATGGGTTGGACCAAGATAATTAGTTAATACAAGTGTTTCTTATATTTCTAGACATACAAAAAGATTGTTTTTGATTTATTTTATTTTTTATATTTTTGGTAATGAGAAAAATTTAAATAAACGGTTGTTTAATCTAACTCTATTAAATATATAAAATGGAAATTTTCACATTTTCTGGTAATAAAAATTTACGGAGGGGACAAACTTTTTTGAAATACCCATATGGGTAGGAGTGAATTTTTGGTTGTGTGAAAGTTAAAGGGTGCCTCTCTCAGCAACACTGAACTCACACAAAAGCAGAATACTTATTTTGTTCAACCAATGTTCAGTTGTGAGTTTTAGTGGTTACAGTACTCAAATGATATACAACAGGAGAACAGGTATTCCAAACTGGGGTGGGGGTAGTTTGGGGGAGAGAGTGCTGCACAAGTCTTAGAAGATTCATGACAGAATTTGATCTTTGTTTTCTAAAACTGATTGGATTTAGGTTACACAGATCTGCCCCTCATCCCTTGAGCTACCAGTAAGAATACGGAACTGTGTCCCGCACCCCGCACGCTATATAGCATAATTCAATTTAATGCATTTCATATATGTCATGCCACATTATAATGCAGCTTACACATATTCAGAACAATTGCTATGCATACTCTTTAAGCTCCAGCCTTTGTCACATTGTGCATTACTTACAGTCCCTTGCAAAAATGGCAAAACACACAGGCAGAAAAATCAGAGCAGGAGGTAGAGCTTGTTTTAATGTGATTATATTGGCATCTGATATGATGGTGCTTTGGACCATATTGACATGAGTGAGGATTCTATGTAGCAACTGTTCAATACCATCCGTTGGACTTCTCTGATAGACCACTTAACTATCTCAGCTTTTCCAGTGATCATCTCATTTATCTAGGATTATTGCACTGAATTTACTGTTTGGTTTTCTTCCAGAACTGAAATGTCAAGTCCAGTGTCATGTATGCAGTAGCTTTGTGCTGTGAGAGCTTCACAGATCCCCCAAAAGCTGCTGGCAGTTGATCTTTGGATAGAGCTAGAAATAAATAAATCCTCTTTAGCAGATCAATATTCATCCCATTTAATGCTTGATGTGAAACTGGTGGATTTGTGGTGGTAATGCTGATGTACAGCTAATCGTTGAAAATGGGCATTAGGGCTTTTATAGCATGGCAACATATTGTCAGGCAGGAAGGGAGAGAAGTGGTGAGCACAGCCTGGAAAAAACATGGTGAGTGTGTGTAAATTTGCCGCACATTTGGAATTCACTTGAAGTGCTTTACTATGTAACACTAGAAACTAATAATATGGACAACAAATGAATCTGCTATGTTAAAAAAAAAATTCCTGGGACCTTCCCTTGGTTTGCCACTCTTTATGGGACCATCTATAAAAATGAAGTATCTAAACTTGTTTTGAGACTCTGGTGCTAAAGAAATCGATGTTGAAATATTTTCCCAATGGCAATTGATGTAAGTATCACTAATTATAGCATGGAAAACAGTTCAGCATAAAACCCAGACTTTGAAGAGCAGTGGCGTTTTTGTACTAGAAGTTCGTACTAAAAGTGGAGACCCTCAAAGAAAGGAGGATAGTGTCCTGAACAATTAAATCCAACTGAGATAAAAGACATCCTTCTGGAGACCAAGATCTGAAACATGGTTAATGTCAATAGTTAAAGTAGTTTTTCTAATCAATGGTGTGAAAGTCTTATATCAGACCTTTCTTAGACTGCAAGGGTTAAATGGATCCCTTCTGATAGAACAGCTTTATTCTTTGCTGTAAACATAAGATAATGCATACTGTCATGGTGCCGGGCATTCTTCACATGCAATAGCTTTCAGCCCAACCACATAATCTGTAATATAGACATTTGTGGTTGCCAATGGTATATATATTTTCAACCGTATTTCTCCAATATTAATTTAATAAAATGCAAGCAAAATGTGCACATGATCTCTGTGTGAAAACCTTGACTTGTCAATGTTCTTACAGAGTCAGGCTACCCCCGTTGAGTTTTAGCAAGCATCTAAACGTATTTGTACAAAGGGATGCCTTTGTGAATAAAGCATGAGAAATATGCATTTACTGTAAGTATTGAAACTAGAGAACTGGTATTGATTTGTTTTCCCAGGAGAAATGATATTCTTTCTCAAATAGTAGGTTTTCATTTAGGTTTACTGAGAAATGAAACATTATCATCTTTACATGGTGGGAGAGGTCATTAAGCTTAAAACATGCAGAGTAACATCTGCTGACTCCAGATAGTCATTGGAGAACTCAGAAGTGTCAGTTTCTCTTGTGCAAGTCCCAAACTTTACCACCGATAAATGATATTCCTCCCGACCACCGATAAGGATCTCAGGCACTCATACGTCCTTTGGCTGGCAAAGGAAGACAGGATAAGGGAAGGTCATGGTCACAGGATTGTGTTTATCTGGTGAAGAGTAAATCAGTAAACAGGGGAGGAAAGGTATGTTTACGCTTGAGGCCATGAAGGTTGGGAAATAGTAATGTGCAGGGCCAAAGACGACAACTGAGAAAGCGCGTGGGTGTACCTTCGATAGCAGCTGCCTGTGGTTTCGTGCACACACATGCAGAAATACGTTCAGTTAACCTGGGTATGCAAAGGGGCACACTCATATGTGACTGTATCAGCACCTGGAGACACTCTGCGCCTACGTTGTGTTGTGTGTGTGCAAGCATTGCACGTGTGTGTATACTACATACGCATGCATTGGAATATCTTAATCGTATCCTAGAGCTTGAAACGACAAATGTATTTGAAAATAACTTTCCTGAAAATGAACATTTTAAAGCTTATATGAATTCACAGCTAACAGAGTAACAAAATGTTAGTCACAGAAAGTAGGGTGTCTTTTCTCCCTCTCTCTAAATGTTGAGGTTGATATCAAGAAAGACAAATAGCCCTTTGCACCACATAGCAAACCTTTCACCGGAAGAATGTGGGACTAGTAGATTACTATGACTATCCTGTCATTGAATTAAAGAGACATATAAGTCAGGGGTTTTCTGTTTCTTTTTTTCTATCCAGAAAATAAATATTTTTCCAGGTTCTCAATGCTTAATTTTAAGAAGTTATTATTAAGGATTTTACAGTCAGCATATTATTTGACAAACAGAGCCATTAGAAAACTGATAAGAAATGATAGGGTTTTTTTTTTCCATTTCCCATAATAGCTACATTCTCTCACTTGAATGCAGGACAGTACTATCTATGCAGCTTCTTAAGAATAAAGGGAGAATGCACCCGCATGTACGAAGTGGAACAACTCACTTCACAGTCCCTCCTTCAGTTACCATCGTTCTTATTTAGAGAGAAAAAGCTTTGAAAAATAAAGGTCTCATTTTATGAGATTTGCCAGTGTGTGTGTGTGTGTGTGTGTGTGTGTGTGAGTGTGTGTGTGTGTGTGTGTTGTGTGTGTGTGGTGGCTACTCAGAAACTCAGAACCCAGGAGACAAACTATGCATTTTTGCCTCTTAATCTTGTCTTTACATTTATCATTTCCATATCCACTCATTTCTTCAACAAATAATGAATGAGCACATGTTGTGTTTAAGCTATGATGTAGTCCTTCATTTCCAGGATGTTACACTTTTGTTTTTCCCTTAGTCCCTGAAACATCGGTATCTAGTCATGTATACTTTCTTGATGTCCATACTTGTTAACCAGACCAGGTTATTTATAATGCAAGGTCAAATATAAATAATACACAGATGATTGGGTTGGGGCCTGGATGAACCATAACTGAAAGGTATTCTGAAAACATGTTTATCGATAGTCTAGCCAGCCAGCGGGTAGGATGAGGAATTCCATGTGATTATGTGCTCCTAGCTGTGCTCATAAAACAGAGCTAAACTATTCTCATAGAAGACAGTCTATCAGTTGAGCAACAGACTACATTCTTCCATGGGAAACAAAACCACCCAGGCCAAACTGTTCACCAAAAGAATTCCTACACAACAGGCTCAGCTTCCTAAGATAGGAAAAATAAGACCTAATTTCCACTAGAAAGTAGCTGATTTGGGTACCACCTAAATTTAGCCAGAGTGGAAAATTCAAGGAAAGGCCCAATGACTCACAAACGTGTGTAAGAGACGGGTCATCTAAGAGGGAGAGAAATGTATGTAGAATGAATTTCTTTTACACAAAATACTTGTGTGTAATACCAAACTGAAAACTGTATTGTAGGAAGGAGGTAAGTTCTACATTCTGTCTCTATGGGAGGATAGTCTCCAAGCGCAATTTATGGTCCTAAAGAATGTATTAGCTGATTATATCTCCCAGAGGATTTAAAATTACAAAATGGTGGAGTTACATAATCCTTAAATATTTTATAGCCTAACTTTGAAAAAATTCTTACTATGCCACTAGTGAGATCGTGGTGGTCTATGTGAGAATTAGGAATATTAACAGAATAGCAGGGCCTACGGTCTCGAAGATTTTCCTATTGTGAAATGTCTTCCATGGACTAACGTTCACAAGAGAAACCTGGACTTGTGAGTCACGGCCAGACTGATGCTCTATCAGCGCATTCCATCTGTGCAAATATAGTCTGTGATATTTTAACTAAAATTTGCCAGAAAAACTATTTAAATGTGGAAGCTTATCACTTTACCTCTCTTCCACTAATCCCTGTTAAAATATTATAAATAACACAGAGCTTAGAGTTGCAAAACAGAGGCCCAACAAGACTTAATCCAAAATCTTTTTGTAAAAGATTCAAATAAAACCTTACAAGAGATAAACTAATCTGACCCACTTTGATCCATATGAATTATCTACAGTCCTAATTCCTCCAATCTTGAGAGAGAGACAGAGAAACAGAGAGAGAAGAACCTTCCTAGTTGAAGCAGATTATTTTATAGACTTTCCTGAAAGAAAAAAAATCCCTGAAGATTTCATAATAATTTTGTAGGTAACTCTTCTTCCAAGAAGGAAGTGTCTGATTTGCTCTACTGTTACAAACCTGCAGCGTCTTCTTATTGCTGGAATATACAGGGGTTACTTGAAAGGGTTCCCGAAAGTCTGGAACCTCCTTTTTTTCCCCCGAAGACAATGAATGAATAGGATTTGACTCAGAGACAATATTAGAGAGACAGGCAGACACTTTGAAGTTAACTAAACTGACAAGAAGTTTTGGGATTCTTAAAATATAATGAAAAGGATCTTTGCTGAATTTTTATTTTGTTTCTGTTCTGCCTTCAGTTCACACAGGCGGGTTCAGGCAGGAAGCACAGCCTGAACAGCTCAGCCAGATCTGGAGGGATTAGTTACAGCAAAGAAGGCTGTTGTGTGAATCTGAGTCATTTTTTTATAGTAGCAATTCTAAAGAAAAAAAATTCATGCCCACGTAAGCACACCAAATCCTATCTTTATCATTAAGTATATCTGGTCAAACATTTCAATATAAAAATCCCTCTAAAATAACATAATTAGAATGATTTTTTCTGTGATACTTTTTATTGGACTCTACATAAAGATATATGTTTTCTTATTTCTGAATATAATGTGATTTTAGTCATCATTTTAAACACTCGGTTTGGCCTGGGCTTTTTGCTTCTTCAATGTGGGATCGTTGATTGCTTTTAGAGACAAGTAATTGGTAAGGTCAGAAGATAGAAGTTAAACAAGCAAAATGAGAAAGACTTCCAGTCAATTTTAAGAACAATGAGGGGATGTTAAAGGTGAGATAGCAATCCAAATTTTCCACAATACTTTGGGACTGAACTACAGGTGAATAAAAAGAATAATTTTCAATTTTCATAAATATGATTTCCTAGATAAATGTATTCCAAATTGGAAGAATAAAATCCACTCCCTGAAATATACCACAAACAAAGATCTATTGTAAAATACCATTAAGGATTTGTTTCTGCTACACCTAAAATTGCATCACTTGTTAAAGTTTCGATTTCACCTTCTGCTCTCCAACCAATGCCCCAGACCTGGAAGAATCATGAGACAAATGGACTAACTTAACTAAAATGTTAATGTTTCAAATTGTAAGCTGCGTCTCCTGTTACATTACGTTTGCATAGGGTTTGCTTGGAAATTTTCTCTGACTATAGGGTAATAGATTTACATGCTTGTAAAAATGAAACAAAAAATAGTATAATGATAATGGTTTTGCAATTTTCCCCAAATTTTGGTTCCAGAACTACTAAACAAATATAGTAGTGCCGGTGGTGCAAGGAATGCCTATCCTCAAGATGACAACCTTATGTAGCCAAACAACATTACACATGTTATTCCAAATCCCACAAGAGAAATTTTGAAAAAACTCCATTGGTTTTCTCCCACAAGAACCCCACTGTTGGTAGAGTTTGGAATAGCCCACCAGACCTGACAGATCTGTTTCTTATTATATTATGTAAGATCATTTCTCTTTTCTGCCTCATCATTTATCCATTAAACTAATATATCATAAGTAATGATTATTTATTGTTAACAATCAGAAAACACACTAGGCCAATTAGCAGAAAGAAGTCCATTATTATTACGACATTAAGGCATGAATATTCCATTTATTGAGATTCATTACTAAGAAGAAGCAAAAGGACTTTGACATTCTAAGAGTTTCCATGACTTTGTTGGTAACTTTGGCTTATGCTTAGCTTGAGGTATACAAGCCAACACAATTTCATTTATCAATACATAAAACTAAGGCAAATCCAGGTAGGAAAGCAAAAAATTAGAACACTTATTTGAAATTAAAATCTATGTTATTTCACTAATTTGTTAATGGCTTTGATACAAAACTAAACAGCATTCAGTATATAGCAAGATGTATTACAAGCTAAGAAAGACTTCTTTGACAATTACCCCACCACTCAGTTCTTAAAGTTATTTTAGAAATAAACAACTCTCAACACAATTGCCTCAATATGTATCCTTCCTACATTTGCAGAAACACACCTCATTTATTTTTATTGTATCAGATAAGCGCACAAACTAAAAGCTTGCCAAAACCCATTCTCTGGCTTTATTTAAAATGAAAATACAAGTCAAAAAAACAATAGTGAAAAATAAGTTGGATCCAAAGTAGTTGTATAGTCAAGTAGGTAGTGTCTCTTTCCTCTATACCTCTATTCCCCACCCAGCACATGCACACGCATGCGCGCGTGTGCACACACACACGTACACACACACACACACACACACACACACATTTATTCACTCGCAGAGACATTTACCCAGATATTTTGATGCTCTGATTTATCCCAAGTAAAATTCAAAATCTATGTGCCATTCTCTCCTCTCACTTTGTAATACGCAGAATTTTTTATTTGCCTACCTAGTCACTTTAGAAGAAATCACGTTTTTCAGCACTTATTTACAGAAGTTTTTAACTAAGCCTTACTCAACTTGCTTGCTATCTTTCTTATAATCCTGTAGATAGTGAAGTTGAATAGATCTGCAACTCCTATATTTTATATATGTTTATAATATAACAGGACACAATTTGTGAGGTTGTGGGTCAATGAATTGACATCTTTCTGTTCTCTGGTCTAAAAGGACAGCAGAGGGAGCCCCTGCATGATTTAAGGAGACCAAAGGCAGGCAGGAAGAGAAAGAAGTTGGGAGTTACCTGCGGTGCCCTCTGCTGGAGTCACTGGTAAAAGTTCCGATTTCAAAAAGAATTTGCAAGCACTGAATTCCAAATTTGATCTTAGTATGCATTACCAGTCACACAGGCTGTAGCAGAATTTCCAAAATATAATCTAGTTTTAATTCATTTCAGTTAAAAAAGTAAGTACATGCCTTACATTTTTCCATGAATTTTGAAGTCAATAAATCAAATTTTGGTGGAAAATCTCATTACTCTAAAATTTGTATCATCACTGAAGTGTCACAGTAGTTTCTCTGTGACTGTATGGCTCCTACATATTCCAAAATCTTAATATGAAATGTATAAAAGTATGATATTCACATTCCTTTCATGCAGGTATATTATTTTAATGGAGAATAGTTTTCCAGTGGGTGAATGAGTCCATTGAAAGGGGTTTGGGATCAGAGTTTGTACCAACTGAATGATGTGGTTTTCCTTGTGATAGTTTATCAATAATTCCAGTTACTGAAAACCATTTCAATGTCCGCTTGCTTTTCAATTCCTTTGGAGAACCCTTCAAGGAAAGATATCTTTTAATTCAGATTAATTGGTAACAAAATTACTTTCAATTTTATGGTAAATATATAAGTATTAATTATAAATAAAACATCTTTCATTATAATTCCTCCTAGGAAACAACAAATCTCTAGAAATTTTGTTAGCGGTGATTAATCACTTGCGAATAAGATGTCTAAGTCCACTTTGCAAGCCATTTGTCATCTAACTCTCCCTATTACATTTAAATAGTCTGCAAAAAACCATTACTGAATTTTGATTTAAAAGCACAGTAAGGTTGGAAAATATTTCCTCCATTAATATTTTGCCTTGTTTTATGACTGTTGAAAGGTTCCATCTATAATAAATAAACCAGGTATCTGACAGCAAAGAGTTTGATATTTTGCTTCCACTTTAGACTGAATAGACTAGTCATTTTTTTAAGTTTATATTTATGACATTACTTTTAAATTACCCTTAAAAGATACCTTGAATAGTGGCCTGTAATGGTGAAATATAAACATTCTATGTGTGCACTTAGTACTAACTTGCAAAAATTTTACTTTTTATTCAAGTAAAAAGACGATATTAATGTTTTCCACAGCAAGAGGAAAAAAATGGCTCTTCAACATAAGTGAAAATAAGCAACATTCTGCTTGCTCTGTAACATGAGCTTTCACTTGACCAAGCTCAGCAGGAATGATACAACATAAAAGGAAAGCATCATGAGGTTTTTTTTTTTTTTTGCTTTTGTGTTTATATAGGCTATTAAAAATATTGAGCATTAATCCCATTTTGAAAATTAGTCAATTTGTCAGTGTTTGGAGCTGAGTGTTGGGGAGAGAAGAAGTAAGCATGGGCTGAAGCTGAACAAGTGTTATTAGTTATTATATGTTCATATTGACCTTCTTTTGAGGTCCAATTTCATGTATATATTTACTTATTTGGAAGCCAGTGAAATTTTAAAGGACAAAAGCAACTAAATGATGGGAGCCAGGAAATGCCTATTTTTACCTTGAAACCTAGATCTACATTTTTTAAAAAGCTTTCAATAATCCAAGAAGAGTAAGACTGTAAATGTTCAGAGAAGTTTAATTTTATGAATATTTATACACACTTCTAGAATGCAGAATAGGAATTAAATTATATGTACTTCTGATTCAGATTAAACATTCATCTGTTCATCAGACAAATAAATATTCAATAGGTCTTATGAGTTAGACCCAGTCCCAGGTCCCGGGGAGGAAGCAGCTCACTGCCCTCATTAAACTGACACTTTCATTTCACAATCGGTAACACTGTTATGCCATTTGTTATTTTCTACAAATATTCATAGAGCTAAAGCACAGCTAATCTATCCAGGACAGAACAAGATTTTATGGAAAGTGTTGAAATTGTTTATTGTGAATAATACACTTTTAAAAGTTTAATAGATTTTTATTTTCACTTTTTTTTTACTGTTAAAGATTTCTGAAGATTTCCTGCATTTTTTCTTTTTAGCTTCTCAATTTGGGACTGTTGTATTGATCATGTTTGCAAAAAATAACATTCTGGCTCATTTTTAGAGTAGAATCATATAAGGTAGGGCATACTAACTTCAAATGCTAAAGAGACAGTGATTGTGACAAATATTGGATAATGTAAGTGAAGGCTACCAAGTTCAGACTCATTCCCGTCACAATCTCTGTCTCTATCCAAAAATGGTGCCTGGCAAGAATATAACACCTTCTTTCACTGAAATAAGCCAATAGTGATTTTGCCAATGATTTCAGGCTCTTCCACCCCCCTCTACGTCCCATATTTCCCCATAATCTGCTCCACGCCCTTTCTATGGGGGACATTTTAACAATACCATTTCTTGGGCATCACTGATTCTCAACTTTTCTCCTCTCTAATTTTGTTGTAAGTTGTCCTCTGGCACAAATGATCTTTCCTCATTTTTGTTGTGAACCTGTATCTTCAAGAACTAATTGCAATGTCATTTCTTTTTGAGGTGCCCCCTCCCTGATTTCCTTCACAACTAGAAACATCTGTGTGCTTTCTCTAAACTCTCATAATACTTTTTCTAAACTTCTTTCTGAGCTTCATATATTTATCGTATTTAATGTTTTTTCAGTACAAATCTTAGGTGTTCAAATAGTAAACTCTGAGAATCAGTGAACCTCTGGGTGTGATAAGTATGAGTGCTGAACATAATGGAGTTTTTTGAAAACACATATGTATATACAAATAATTATAATTTATAATCTGATTATATTTATTCAAAGCACTTATTGAGATTATCCCCTGGGGTCTGATGTGCCTTTTAGAAACAAATGGTATTCCATGCTTCAGATTATTTTGGCCTCCAAGATGCTGTACAAAGTTAGTTTGTCAAATGATGAATTATGATATTTAGACTTAACATTTGAATTAAAATTGAAAAGTACTTTTGTTGCAAATCATTTTTTAAGAACTGACAATTTTCAAGATTATGTTTCGTATTGAAAAGATATGTCTTAGGAAATTTGAAGAATAATGTTACACTTCTATTTAAATTATGTAAAAGAGAAATATATGTTTTTACATCCATAAAGCTTTCTCAACTGAAAAAATAGTAGATAAAAATGAATATATATATATATATATATACATACACATATTTCTCTTAGGAATAGTAAACTATAAGGAAATTTTGCTAGTAAAAGTTTTCCTGTAAGTAATTTTATGTAATAAAACACTGTTAGCCAGGTGTTTATATTCTACATACACATAAAAAAAGAAAATTCAGAGTGTGTGATTATTTGTCATGCTTTTTAAATTACCATTACACAGAGATGCAATTATAATATTCATTAAAATATAATATTCATTATCCATTTCTAAATGTCATTATGGAAATTTAGAAATATCCCTGGGGCAGAGACGAATGCATTCCTTTTGCTTTTTTCTAGCTAGACCACATTTCCAAGCTCCTTTTCATGTTTGGTGGGACCACATGATCAAGTTTTGACTAACAGAATATAGATGGAAGTAATAGATACCACTTCCAGGCCTGGCCAATGAAACCACATTATTTTCCCTTGGAGATGACGCCAGGGCCTTCAGGGATAGCAGAGCCACACCATGGTAAGAGCCTTCATCCCTGAATCATCACCTGGAGAACCACAAAACAGCAACAACAAAACAAAAAAACAAAAAAACTTCTGACCAAGAACATTCATGATGGACTATCATAGGAGAGAAAAATATGGTTTATTATGTGAAGCCACTAAAATGTTGATATCGTATGTTAGAACAAAGGGCCAACTTTAACATAGACACATCAGCAAGTCAGACTAGCTTTCTTGTGACCTGCAGACATAGTCCACATAGAAGTGTGCAAAGAAGGGTTACATTTCTAAATCTAGATTAGGCCAACCAAAAGGCAATAAACCTTAGACCATGATGAACATATTCTTTGGCATGAGATTTAGTCTGGTAAGAATAGAAATGTTTATAAGCTAGATTTTTCACACACACACACACACACACACACACACACACACACACACAAAACTGTATTCACTGAATTGTGGCGGGGGGATATTCATATCTTTAAAAGCTATATTACATTTATTAGAAAAGTGTCACTGGCAAAACAGAAATCTAACACTAAAATCTTTGTGCCTGGAATTACTTGAGTAATAACTGCATGGAAATAGCTCTTATCATTCATTTTAATATCTGTTAGCAAGTTAGAGTTTGCAATGAGAATTCACATACATTATCTCATTTTATCATCAAAGAAAAATGTCATGGTGGACACTATTGTTAACTCCATTTTACCATGAGGAAATCGAAAGGTAAAATGATACCTGCAGATTGATACAGCCAGTAGCACCGGTAGCGAGAGAGCTGGGTAAAAATTTACCCGTTCCAAACAATGCCACGATTTCTGACTACTTTGTGTCAGAAACTCTCCTAGCGCCAGGCATTACTGTGCAGATACAGAGATGAACAAGAAGTGGTCCCACCTGAACTACCCTGTCCCAAGAGTATGCCATCTCTTCTTTATTGAGCTAGGTGAGGTAAAGCACATTGCATATCTAAGTAGAATCATTTCTACAATTTTCCAGGAAGGACCCATGGCTTTTCAGAAACTTTGGGACAGTCCTAGGAACCAGAGGCTCTAGCTTGTGGAAATTCTCAATACCTTTTTCCTCAATGCCTGCATCTGCTGGTCTCCCCATAGAGTAAGTTCTGCCCCATCCGTCTCCCAATCACCAGCTCTCTGGCAGAAACCCTTGCCTCCAGGGGAGCCTTAAATCTGAACAGCTTTATTGCTGCACCTGAAGTGATTATCTGAAAGCCTGCTCCACTTGTTTCTACTTTCTACTTTGTATGAGCTAAAAAAGATCTTGGGGAAATTGAGTACTACACTGGCTATCGATGGCCCGAGTTCTTTGAGTTGTCTTCAGTGCCTTAGAGAAGGTTATCTCAGACCAGCATGATCCAACTGGGTGACCACATATTACACAGAATATCCTATTTGTGTTTTATACACAGAGATTATTTAGTAGGCAAAGATTCAAATCATTACAACCATAAAGAATTTTGCAGGCTTAATAACTAGTATGTTAGTCATGTGTTATGTGCATTATCTCATGTAGTACTCACAACAAGTCAATGAGATGAATACTATGAGTAATCCTGAAAATTTAGGCTTAGAGAAGTAGGAAAACTTACCAGGATCACACAGCTGGTCAGTGAAAGGGTGGACACTGGAAACCTCTTCTTTTCTGACATCAAAGCCCTCACTTTTAACTGGTCTTGACTTTGTTATATGACTCTTTTTTGAAATAATGGCATTCTGTCAAAAGAAATCTTCAGGTTTGAATTTAGGGGGAAAAATGAGTGGAAGAATATAAAAGAGTTCCTCACATTTAACATAATCCTTGCATTATGCCTAGCCATTGGTCTGCATGTCTTCCTGAGAGCAAATGGTATGACCTCATGTTTGTAATCCACCATTGTTTTATACTACTCGATGCAAACTACTTATATTTTTCTTATTCAGGAAGGAAAGAACACAGAAAAATGCATCTGTGACTGGGCACTTAGGCTTGTGCTTTTTGAAATTTATATGAAAATTTCAATATATTTTACAATGTTTCAAACTTCATGGTTCCTACTCTTTTATAAATTGTAAGGTAGGAATTTAGTCTTCTGCCACACCCTTCTTATTACTTTTAGCTCTTTCTAATATTTAAGATGCCAATTGATTAAGGATTAATACAAATATCCATGAAATTATATAATAATTATCCTTATAATCAACTTTAACTGAAGATTTATATTTCATGTATAGATAAAGTGAGTGCAGATTAGACTCCGTCATTCTGATGCCAGGCCTTGCCTTGTAATCCTCCCACATCTAAACATTACTATTGAAAGGAAAGGGAAAAGAATTTGTTTGATAGAAGTGCCCATTAAAGTTACTCATGTTAGAAAATCTCAATTCGGTATCTAGAATGCATTATTGTAGAAAAAGTTCTATCCTTTGAAAGGAGGATTGCTTTGTGCAGCCAAAAGAACCATCTCATGAATGAATCTGATATGAAGCATAGAGAGTGCATAGAGGTCACACGTGTAGAACAAATTATAACAGGTATTAGACAAGTTAATGCTAAAAACTTAAACAGAGTCACCATAAATTAAGCAAAAAAACAGAGAGAGAGAAAGAGAGAGAGAGAGTTAGGTGCTGAGTTGAAATATTTATTTTCTTCCAATCTAACATCATCCAAAGGAAATTGAAGTGGACTTTTAAGAGCTAACTTGATTGAATTATTTCCTCCCTGTTGAGCACTGTTTTGAATGCTTTACTTGTATTAATTCATAATTCCACACCACGCTAAAGGTTATTATCCCCCTTTTCCAAATAAGACAACTGAGATATAAAATAGTTTTTAATAAAATGTCCAATCTCCTAGCCTAAACCAGGATTAAAGCCCAGGTTTGACACCAGAGTTCCTGTTCTTATCATTATGATTTTGTTACCATAATTACTACTCAGAAGCATTATTTTTGAAGTTTTCTATTTTAAAAGTTCTGCTAAATTTTAAAACACAGTAATATATTTGAAAAGTTAAATTATGATGTAGGAGTCCACATATATTACGTCTTTGAAAAGTATCCATACTGACTCTACTGCGGCTGTAAGTCTATCTGACAACATCATAAACTCCATCTGGAATCTGAAAATAAAGCTGCTCTTTGCTCTTGCATCGTCATTAGTCATATAGATTTTTTGGTTGGAACTTGGCAGTAGGACAAGGTGGAAAACTCCACAGTCTACTTGGGAGAGACATCCCTTTAGAGGAAAGACCTGGATGGCTGTTTTCATGTTAACTCTTCCCAGAACTACTTTTAATTTTAGGTAAAATTTCTGCTTTGAGATCTTTCCCCCAGGCTACTGCCAAGTGGAAGGACCACTAATATCTAGTAAATGACCTTTCCCATACTACACACTTTTACTTCTTGCTCACTTCTTCTGACTAGTTCTGACGATTGATATTTGAATCCTGACTACCCCTCTTACTGACTCTGTGTACATGAAACAAAGTAGTTAATCTCTCTCAATAACAAACTCCTCATCTATAAAATAAAGGTACCAATAGTACATACATGATAGGGTTATTATAATGATCAAGCAAGATAAGGCATGCAAGATGCTTAGAACAGTTTCCAGAATTTAGCAAGTACTCACTCAATAAATATTAAATGCATGCTTTGAAAATAAAAGAGCCAAGATTTGAAGTTGAATAATAAACCCCTGTAGATGAATACTAAGTTTTTCAAAGCACTTTTCAAATATCTGGAATATGTTCTTGTTCTATTACACTAGTGAAGAAAGTGAGATTCAGAGCACTAAATTGTTAGGACATAGTCCTTTAGGCACCATGAATATAGATTCCCAGAAACCACTAAGGACTGGTACAGACCAGCTATGGGCTGTTTCCAAAGTATGATTTTTTTTCTTGCTTTGATAAATGATAAATGCCATATCACAAGTTATCCATGCTTTGAAGACAATGTGATTGCTCTCTTCACTCAGGTAATATTATTTTCTGTAGAAATGTTTCCTCCTCATTAGTGGAAGAGAGGAAAACTGGATTTGGATCTACAAAAATAATTCCTAGGTCAGGAGTGTCATCTATCTGTAGAAAAAAAATATTTATAGAGGCATGGGCTTCACTCTTAAGAGAAAACTGTTCCTAGCTATAGTCAGGGAACAGAGTAATGCAGTATCTGACTTTGGCTAGCCAAAAAGCATAGTCCTCTCAGATTCTTCAATGTAAATTGTGTTATAAGCTCAAAAAGTCTGGTGGCAATGTCAAGAACATTGCCTATGGAGCCCTGTAGCTCGAAGTTCTCACTTTGAATCCACCACTTACTAGGTAGCTATGTATCTTTGGGCAAGTTATTTAACTTCCTTGAATTGTTAATTTATTTTTCAATAACCCATACCTGATAGGAAGATTAAATGTGAGCATGTTTCTAAAGCACTTATTACACAGCTCAGCAGATGGTAACTATTGGAATCTGAGTTGATTTGAGCATTAAACAGCAGGTTGAAGCAAGGGCCTTTAAACATCCCAAATATGAGATTCTTTAAGTCTATGAATCTTCAAATCCTGACATACGGCTTTTTTTCTAAACACAAAATGTATGCCTATCTTGTGTAACTCAAGGGTTCAAAATCCCTCCCCTGCACATGATAAATAGAATCATCCAGCTGTGGTCAGTAAATTATGAAAAATCACTTAGTATTTTCTCCTGAAAGAGGTAAAGAGGTTATCCCAGATTCCATATTTGCCAAATATTAGGCTCATCACCTTATTTAATCTATTCCTTCTAATGCATTCATGCAAGTGAAACGCAGAAGCCTATTTCATCACCAGAGTAAAAGTCAGCAGCATAGCAACAAAACAACACTCTTTATGGAAACGTATTTCCTAACATAATGAAATTAATCCAAGGACTTTTGTATATCATGCAAAATCCATATTTAATACAGCCTCCATGGTTAATAAATTTAATGAACCAGAATACGAAGGAGGGCAAGAAGGAAGGAGAGGGTCAGGGTAAAGAGAAAATTTCCTGGATTTCTTCTCATAATTTTTAAATACCTAATAGCCAGTGATGTTATATCTCTGACTCAAAATCCTTTATGAAATGTAATCAGACATAAAGACCATAGAGCATTCTATAGTTTATGAGAATAAAATGTAGACATTTTCTCTTTACTTTGCTCTGGAGCTTGAAAAATCATTTCAAGCCCATAGAGCAAAACGGGAAGATGGGATTTGCTATCCAAGACAACTATTCACCACTTGTCAATTTCTTCACAAACTGTTTCCTGATAATAGCTGACGCTTAATGCTAACAGCTGACATAGTGGAACATTATATATTATAACTTTCCCAATGCCTTTGTTGACAAGATTAGCAATAAGTTAATAGCAATCTGATCTGTTTTGATCAACTTCACATCATAAGTATCATAAAAAAGTAAGGAGGAAAGAAAGAGGGAAAAGGGTGAGAGGGGAAATAAATAGAAGAGAAAGGAAAGAGAAAGAAAACACTGATATAGATCTGAAGAAACTTGTTTATTAAAAGTACATTAGAAAATAGTTTGTTATAAATTTTCTTATATTATTTTGTTTCTCTTATCTTAAAATATTTATTTTGACTCATTATCAAGACCATTTTATTTCCACTTTCAAAAATCATTTTATTCTTTGTAAGACTAAAATATAAGGATGTATTGCCCTTCTCACTTTGTCCCTTACTTTTATTAATTCTTCCTTTTCTTTCATTTTGTTGTCCCTTAAAGTAGTTACAAGAGTAACAATGTATCTACAGACAAAAAAACTACTATTCAAGACATGAATTCTGGTTATGTGAATGGAGGTAGCCCTTATAAACAGCATTTTCCTTCTTTGCAAATAATGGCTGCCAGAAACAGTTATGTCTTGGCCACAAGAAAAGATTCTCATAAGATGATTGATCTAAAATTCCCTTTAAGGATATAAAAGACTTTATAAATTCAAGAAGTGTATTAAAAAAATATCCCAGCAAAAAACAATTCACCAATGACATAAGCAAAGATCTTGACTCCCCTGATCTTCATTTAGATTCCTAATGTTTGAGTCCATTGAGGCTATTACAAAACCTATGCTTCTGGAAGATATCACAGGATTTTTAAAATATGGCTACAAAGAGCAAAAAACGATTTGAGTCTCTTGAGAAAAGATCTCCAGATTGAATGCTGCATAGAAAACAATTTATTCACCTTATGAAGATGAAAGGAGGAAAAGACTGAAGGGTCATAAAACTTGTCCATTTTGGGGGGGGCCTCAAGAGGCCGTCTTATCGGGCTTGGTAGTTGGAAAAGTATCTGTAATCTCAAAGAAAACCCTAAAGAGTGTCCATGGAAAATGTTTAAATAGACTTTTAAAACTCTACTGGTTTTTATTATCTCTCTACTCCTTTACTTGTGAAAAATCAATTCAGAATTATGATGTCATTATTTTTATAGATTTATTCTGTTTAAAAAAAACAAAAATCATAATAATTAATTAAAATATAATCACAATGTACTCTAAATCCTGACACCATCTTTTAAGAACAAGATGCTTTTTGTATTTGGGATATTTGAGCTTAATTAATTTCAAACTCCTACAGTTCTAGTTCAGAAAACCTCTCTCAGTGAGTAGGGCTGATAAATTAATAGGCAACCCGTTGGTCATTAAGTGTATATAACTTGTTAGATCATGAAACAGAACTAAATCATAAAGTCTTAAATGCAAAAGAGAATGACACAACAACTATATAAGGGTGAAAAACAAGAAAAATAAAAGAAAGTGATCAAAGAAGAGAAATGGGGAAATAGTTGATAAAGACCTGAGGAAAGAAAAAAAGCAGAGACTGACCAAGAAATAACCCAGGTGAGTTATTATCTCTGCCCACACCTATTTGTCCTAATAGAATTGAAGTTTTTCTGCAATGAGCAATTTTGACCTCCGTGCATGTAACACTCTCCTCGCTGAAATTTACTTCACCTGAGACAAGAGTGAATAAATCATGGTCTGAGATCCCATGTATACTGTTGACCATTCCCAGGTCTCAAGGTTGACTGGGGTGCCTGGGTGCCTCAGTAGGTTAAGCATCTGACTTTGGCTCAAGTCATGATCTTGCGGTTGTGGGTTTGAGCCCTGCATCAGGTCTCGTGCTGACAGTTCAGAGCCTGGAGCCTGGTTCAGATTCTGTGTCTCCCTCTCTCTCTTTGCCCCTCCCCCACTCATGCTCTGTCTCTCTCTGTCTCAAAAATAAATAAACTATATAAAAAAATTCAAAATGTTTGTTAAAAAAAAAAGGTTGACATATGTGGGATGGATGCAATGCATTACAGTCTCTCTCAATAGAGAGTGTCCTGAGGGGAAACTTTTGACACACAGAAAACTTTGTCGTAAATGGGAATATTGACTCCCACTAAAGAGCTAGCATTGGTCAAATTTTGTGACTTTTGGGGAACCTAGCACTTCAAAAAACAACGTGTACACTCTATGGCTTTTAGCAACTGTGAAAGATACTTATTTGCATAAATCTGTATATGGCGATGTTTCATGGATATTCAGAATTATAATCAGAACTAGCATGACTCTTGCCAATCAATGTCAGAAGCTATGCGATAGGAATGCAGTAGGAAGGGTGTGGTGGGGTGGGGTGGTAGACACGAAACAGATATTCTCCAAAGTATATTCTGTGGAATACACACTAAATAGATAGACATACTCTCTCCTTGCAAAACATTTCTTTGACCAAATAAGTTTAGGAAACACTATATATATATATGTGTGTGTGTGTGTGTGTGTGTGTGTGTGTGTGTGTGTGTGTATTTGGTCAAATTCACCAATGACATAAGCAAAGATATATATGTATATATATATATATACATCTTTCTTGGAGATTAAAAATTTATGTTAGCATAAATTAGTAAGTATATACACACCAGTATACATAGTAAAGTCTCTGAAAACTCCCCCAAAGCATAGCATTTCCCAAGCATTTCTGTCCACTGATTTCATTGGCGTATTTGGAAACACAGCTGGTGAAGAATGCAGTTTGATGTATGGGAGCCATCTAAGACTTTACATAAACAAAATGCAACAAAGGGTACAAACTTTCAACTGTAAGATGAATAAAGTCTGAGATCTAATGTAAAACATGTTGACTGCAGTTGATAAGACTGTAAAGTATAATTGAAATTTTCTAAGAAAATAAAATAGATATGTTCTCTCTCTCTCTCTCTCTCTCTCTCTCTCTCTCTCTCTCTCTCTCACACACACACACACACACACACACACACACACACAAAATAAATATGTGAGGTGATGGATGTGTTAATTAGTTAAAGGAGGGATCCTTTCACAATGTATATATATGTCAAATCACCACCATGTACACTTTAAATGTCTTATGATTTTATTGTCCAATTATACCTAAGTAAAGCTGGGGAGGGGGGAAATGCAGGACAAAATGGAGTACATGGGTAAGAAAACACCTTACCAGAGGAGAGCTTTTTATATATTTCTTACCTAATAATACAAATGTAAAAAATGCCTGAAAAATTGCACACTACAAATTTTTGCATTGTCTTCTGTGTCTCCCTACTGAGACTCAATCCTAGCTGCACATTAGGACTGCCTGATGATCTTTTTGTACACAGAGTGTGACTTAATTGATTTGGGCTGAAACCTGAGCTTCAGCATTTATGGAAATTTCTCATGTGACTCCAGTGCTGTCAAGTTGAGAGTTACAAATGTAAAAAAGAAAAATTGTGGAATCCATTTTGAGACCAATGAAAATGTTTAGCTTATAACTAGAGTCTTTTGATCAGCCCAGCAGGCTGTGGCATGGCCTTGTGTAAGAGACATTTGTAATTGATGCTGGCTTAGAAATCATCTCATTCAGTGCTAGCTCACCATCAGCCTTACTCTCTTCCCTTCCATTCCCTTGGTTTGCCCTCTCAGTAGGCTCTCTCCTTCGGTTTCCTCCCCCACTACTGCCCTCTCCTGTCCTACAGAAGGGAGTCTTAATGTTGCCCTCCTCTCAGGGCTGTAAGGAATAACTCACAGAGGAAAACAGCCTTGGTGGCCATGCAGTCGACAATAATTGGATTTGGCATCACTACCCATCTAAATGCACTTCCTTTTTAGCTAAGGTAGGAGGCCAAGAATAGGAGTAATCATACATAGAAAATCTACCGTTGCACCAGGAGCAAGTGGCCCCTCCCTCTATCAGAGAATGTACTACCTTTTACCGGCAATTTCCTTTCCTCCTAATTGGACGTTCAGGTGGTGCACAATAGAACAGTCTTTACGTACACAGGCTATTTCTTTTAAATATATGTATAGAGTTTGCACCAGCATCCAGCTTTTTTTTTTCATTATTGTTGTCACAAGATAGCTTACATTTTCTCCATGCAACAATCGTATTTAATGAAATTGTGGATCAGAGTGTCAACTCCCAATGATAGGAAATGTGGGACTGGTGTTTCTCTCTCTCTCTCTCTTTTTTTTTTTTCTTGGAGGACAGGGGCAGGGTAGGGATACTATGAAACTAGCTGGGCAGGGAGTGTGCACTACTCGTATGGGAAGAAATCTTTAGAAGATAGGTTTTTTTTTTTTACTTCACCCAGATAGTTCTGTAAACATGAAACCCCTAAAATTAAAAACAAACAAAAAAAAGCTAATATCTTTTAAACGTATATGTGAGAAGAAGGAAACAAAAGGAAATGAGGAAAGGGAGAAAGAAAAGGGATGGAGTCTGAAAGAGGAAAAGGGAGCTCAAAAGAAGGACAGAACTTTAAACGCTGATGGCCCAGTGCCTTTACCCAAAATTCTGTTAGTAAGTAACTTCACAAGTGCTTCTTTCTTATTCCTCAAGCCTAGACACTAACAATTTTGCTCAAATCCCCATGAAATGATTTATTTAAAAGTGCATCTTTCCAGAAAATCCACAAAATGGAGTCAAATGGTCTCGTCCCTACTCCCACCATCAATTTTTATTATCTGTACCAGCAAGGGAGTGATGTTTATGCTTTTCTTTTTTTTTTCTTTCTGTCTCAACTATGTAAAGGAGAAATCTGTTTTTTATCAAGTGCTCATTGACTTTTTTGAAAATATCATAGTATAAAACATCAAAATAGATAAACTGAGATAGCTTTTTTAAATGAGAAAATCATCTCTATCTAAGAAAATTAATCATCTTACCAGACTGAACTGAACCTCTAAATCTAAAAGGTTGAAAGCATGTATAGGCATCCCTTGGAGATATTGAGAGTATAGTTCCAAACCTCTGCAATAAAGTGAATATCTCAATAAAGGAGGTCAAATAAATTTTTTGGTTTCTCAGTGCACGCATATAAAAGTTATGTGTACATTATACTATATTCTATTAAGTGCAATAGCATTATGCCTAAAAAACGTACACATCATAATTTAAAAATACGATATTGCTAAAATATGCTGACCATCCATGCTAAGCATCCAATGAGTTTTAATCACTGGTCACAGAGAACCGGGACAAATACAATAATGAAAATATTGAAATACTGTGAGGATTACCAAAATGTGACATAAAGACACAAAGTGAAGAAATGCTGTAATAAAAATGGCGCCTATAGACTCCCTCAAAACAGGTTGCTACAAACCTTTAATCAGTAAACAACAACAAACAAACAAGCACAATATCTGCAAAGTACAACAAAACAAAGCACAATGAAATGAGGTATACTTATAATCTGTTTTTACATCTCAGAAGAACTAAGAGAACTAACAAATTTCAGAGAAGGATCTCTGAGTCTCTCAACTTTCTGCATAAACAAAAAGGCTTCAAAATGGTCATCTATGCCACATTCATATGTTGAAAAAACATTTTCCTTTTCCAGAAATTTACATCATGTTGCTGCACAGCCATGTATTTGGTCATTCTTCTATAATTTGGTACTCTGTTTAATTAGCATGCAAAAACACCTTATATATCTACAAAAAATCTATAGAACATCCTACCAAGAGAAATCAAATGAGAAGGGGTTCTGAAACCAAGCCTCCCTGGTTCCTGGAAGACTTGGAGAAGGATCAGTCCTTGGTGAGAGAGATCCTGGGAAAAGCTGAGGGAGGTAACTGCCTCCTTAGGCAGCACTCCTAACCTCAGCAAAGTACACAAATTAGATGTATTGCTCCTTCAAAGACTTGGACAATTTAAGTATCTGTTTTGTTGAATTGATGAAATGTAATGAGCTAGCACAAGGGAATGATTAGAATGCCTTTTGGAGTAGAAAATAGCCTTTGACAGAGAAGGACAGAAATCATATGTTCGCACTCATAGGTCTAACAGGAAATTTTCAGAATGATCTAGCTTCAAGAAAAGCAAGCAGTTAGTAGTGCTTAAGAAGAATTGATTCAGTATCTAATGGATAGTTGCTACCTGTCACAACACAGCATTTTATATACTGTTAAGTGAAACTGCAATACAATCAGTTTATTTTGGGAGTGTTTGCTGTATCATTGGATTTAATGAAATGTTTAGAGGTGCAGTAGGCATGACTTTGAGTAGATAATGAAAGAAAATGCAAAATGCTAATTGATTCATGATGTGGTTTCATCTTAGCTTGGGCAAACCATGCAGTATTTAAAACATAGTAGCAGAATATTTACTATTGAAGCTTGAAAAGATGTGAGTTCTTTGTGTGCAACCTTTCATTTATGCATGTAAGAGGGTTATCGTTTTTTTAAATATTTTTACATTGTAGTACTTGCTTTGCTTGTTGGTGGTGTTTGCTTATTTAATACATTCTGTCAAGGACAGAAATTACATGAGGGTTTTTCCCCCGCCCAGGGAGTGTGTCTTGGGTTTTTCCCTTATTATTTTCTTTACTTTTTTTTTTCCTCTTCTTTTTATGGTGGTGGGGGTGGTTATGTTTAAATGAAGTTGCTTTTACAACACCAAAGACTTAATCATCCATTTCCTATATAAAAGGTAGCTACTTTTTTGCATGGACCTCAAGTATATTGTAGTATAGAGGTGGAATTTAAGGAAAGGTATTAAGTAGGCTGTGTTGTAGCTTATGAACAAGTAATAAATTGTATCATTTATCTTGAATGTATCATAGATAAGCTGCTATATAATGATT
>NC_043700.1:105311812-105356017 GCF_006229205.1 Suricata suricatta | reverse complement strand
GTGTCGAACAGACTCTATCTTCTTCTATTTTCTCAAAATAAATAATAAACATAATATATCCTCCCTTTATTTTCTCCCCTTCCTTCTAAGTGGCCTAAATCAGGCTATAAGGAATTCTGTAACTCAGTAGCCTCTCATTCATCACTTCTGCTGCATTTGAAAAGCATAGTTATGAGGGAAATGAAAAAAAACACATTCCATTTCCCCATTTTTTATTGCTCAGAAACTACGATGACAGCATATCAAATGAAACTCCTATGATACAATCTCCTACTTGAATCAAGTCCATGTGTCTAGGTGTCACCACATCAGCCCATCACCAGCCTGGTTCCTGTTGATAGTTCATTCTCCATCACCAAGGAGGGCAATGGACCTGCTGACAACACAGCATCCCTTGAAATATGGAGGCTGAGGTGATGCCTACTGGCCAGACCACATGAGGCTGGGTTATGGAGGCTCAAAAATAAAAACATCAAGAAATATTAATCCATTAAAGACCCTTGGCCAAGGAAGTAACAAGATGCAACTTTTGAAATGAATATTCTGGGAGTCATATGTAAATTATGACAAAATAGAGATTGGTATCAGAGACAAGGATGAAGGAATTTGTAGTATTGTAGATATAAATGAAAATCTAGAATGGAGAAAGGAAAAGAGAGGGTGACTTAGGATGACCTTTATGAGACATGTACTTTGGAAAATTAGGATCTAACTGGGTCTAAATAATAAAAAATCTAAATACTTCTAAATTGACTGTAAGAAAGACCTTCAATATTGGGAAAATTTTTTGGCCATAAAGAGAGATGTTTGAAAGGATAGTCAGGTTAGCTAGGAAGCTAGCTAGAACAGATAGCTAGGAAGATGAATTTGATTTTAGACATGCTGTTAAAAGTAAAGGCAAGATACACAAGAAAATAAATACAACAGGAGCCTGGTGATTCTGAAATGACACTTTGGTAGGAAGACAGAACTGGAGATGGGCACGAAGGAGACAAAATATAGAGGTGATACATGAAGCTGTGAGTGAGTGAGATGTCCCAAGAGTAAGTGTGGAGGGCGTCTCAAAGGGCGGGGATGTCAGAGGAAGAGGAATGAAGGACTTCAGATGCAATGTAAGATGACAGTGCAGAATTTTGGAGATCAGAAGAGAGACTGGCACGAAAAGTAGCATGGAGTGTGGGAAGAGCACCAGTATCATAGTTACAAGCAGAGATTTTGGTTCTGGGACTGCTATTACTAATATTTACAAACCTTTTCTGAATATTATTGTTTGTATGCAAAATAAGGATTAAGATAAGATCAGCATTTCTTACAAGTTGTTCCACATAAACAAAGCAAACAGAGTGTCCAGTGTTCAAATACTCTTGGGAAATATTTGTTTACAACACTGTTAAGCAGATTTTGGTTTTGGCGGGATTTATCATAATTTTTATAATACTGATGTGAATCATGAATCTCCAAGAGAGGAGACATAGTTCTCAATGTGTCCTAAGTTATATGACAAAAGAACTTGGTGTGTGTGTGTGTGTGTGTGTGTGTGTGTGTGTGTGATCTCAAAAGATAGCATCTCACAGAACTGTGTAAAATAGTACTTTGGAAGTTTTCTAATGACCCTCTCAGCTCCAGAATTTTATGAATCTATCAGACACACAATCTGATTCTTGAAAAATGTACCCATTTAATAAAGACACAGAAATGTCATCATTAAATGTTCTCTTTAAGTTAAGAAATGTACGTTTATTATTGTATACTCTGTTTCTGATCCATATTTATCACTGGTATTCTGCACTGTCAAAAATGACACATTGATACAGTTCTCCAAGTAAATTATGTTCTTATAAACAGCTAGCTTATTTCTATCAAACATAAGATTTTTATTGCGTGAGATAAAAGATGTGTTATTCCAACTTACAGTGGCAGTTATTTTATAATATACGTGCATACAAATCCATCATGTTGTGTACCTTAAGCTTACATGGTACTATATGTCAATTTTATCTCAGTAAACCTGAGGGAGAAAAAAATTTTGTGCTGTTACACACTGGATAAAGAATTTACTCAGAATATTTCCCCCTCAAAATGGAAGAATCCTAAGAACTACAAGTTATAGAGTATTTAAAATTAAAAAGAAAAAAAAACAATATATACAGACTTCATGATATATTTATCTCTGGGTCTAATATTGAAGAAACGAACCCACTCACCAGTCCTGCCTGACTACCACACATAGTTCTATTACCTTCCCTGCTGCTGTTACTAATTCCTGACCAATATTCAATGATGCTGTCACTCATGGATAGAACTGAGGGTCTTCTTGACTTTGCCCTGTCCTCTCTGCAGACAACCCCAACTTCCTGATAGCTTGGCTTATGTGATAGTCTCATTGAACCGTTCTCTTTCAACCTTCATTCAGAGATTTATTCACTTGGCGATTTTTGTTTTATCTTATTTTGTTTCATTTCATTTCATTTTTGAGAAAGAAAGAAGGAAAGGAAGGAAGGAAGGAAGGAAGGAAGGAAGGAAGGAAGGAAGGAAGAAAGAAAGGAAGGAAGGGTGGGAGGGAGGGAGGAAGGAAGGAAGGAAGGAAGGAAGGAAGGAAGGAAGGACAAATCTTAAGCAGGCTCCACACCCAGCATGGAGCCCAACACAGGGCTCAATCCCACAACTCGAGTATCATGACCCAAGCTAAAATCAAGAGTTGAACACTCAACCAACTGAGCCACCCAGACGCCTCTCACTTGATGATTTTTTAAAACAAATTTTATGTGTATTGGAAAATGATAAAAACGATTAGATCAAATGCTAACCATAAAATCATTGGTATTGCCTATATGTAGCACTTCTATTATGAACATGCATTTATTTTATATTCAGAAATCTTTTAAAGCTCTGTTACATGGCTTTCTAGTACTCACAAGATTACTACAGTTGACGGTTTGAAGGTGGGAAGAGAAATTTAGAGGCAGTTACTGGGACAGCAATGAAGTGACAATTGACAGGCTGATATCAAAAAAAGAGACAGAAAAGGCACACATGTGGATCTGTTACTATATGGAAATAGATGTTTTTTTCAAAATATTTAACATAGGTAATCAAGAAATAGTTAAATGTAGTGCTATAACTTGTGTGTTGGCATGGAAATGCATAATACATTTTATAAAAAATTAATCCAGAATGATAGAAATGGTATGGCACACAAAAGGGTAAGCTTTGGTGACTAGCACAATGTCAGTGCATGAAACTTGTCTCCCTTTGCTGTTGGCTAAAGAGACATAAATAGAGTTTCACATAAATATATACTAAACTGCATTACATATGGTCAAATATTTTCTACTGTTTAGTTTTTATCAAAGTGTCTTTGTTAAAGTTTGTTAACTTTAATTTGGTTAAGTGGAAATCAGCAAAGACACTTCTAATTATTTAACTTCACAAATCCCAAGCAGTGAATATGGTGCCCTTGGTCATGACAGCAAGGTAGGCTATCTGGCTAAGAGGCCTCTCCGTCTGAGGTATCCTCTTCTTATAATATTTCCCAAGCTTTTCTGACAAAGATGTAGAAAATGGTAGACACATTTTATGAGAGATCTTATTTTTCTTAATTTTAAACTTACAGTATTTTAATCACTTTGAATTTCAAATGAAACCCGACTTTTCAAAAGATTATAATGGTTTGCAGCCTTTCTCATTTTTATTAGAAAACCTGAATCAATTGTCAGGTAAGATAGCTTCATAAATTCTATTTCAGTAAATAACCCATGTACCAGTTTTTTCTGACCAATACAACATATATTTTTCCTCCTACAATAAGCCCAGGACAAAAAATATTGTCAATTTCCGAGTGGGCCCTTTTAAAAGACAGCTTATTTAAGGGCAGTGTGCTTATTTAAGGGCAGTGTATTTTTGAAACTAGATAGAACAGTACCATCATACTACTGTGGCTCTAAACTCAATTACTCCATCTTTGGAGATATGAACCAGAAACATTAAACCCCATGCATATTTTCATTCCCTGTGTAGTCACAGTGTCCGTGGGTATCTTTAGATTTCAAAATAGTAGCTGTATCATCCACACAAACACTGGTGTAGAAGTACCCTCATTTCAACACTTCAGAAACTAAAGCAAAATTGGAGACAATATTTTAAACAAAACTCAAATTATTCTTCTCTCCAGTGTAATTGATCCTCAGAACATAAAATGTGCCTATCAGCTTTCCCCCAATAGGAAAAACCTTATGATAGAGAAAGTGATAAATGACATTTGTCACTTATGAATTTCTTGGTAGGTGGTCATATCTCTCCCTAATTCCTCTAATACAACATGATTGTCATTCTGTGTTTTCTTATGGCAAAATGCCAACTTGGGCCACATTTGTCTTATTGTCTTTTTTGGATAGGAGGTATATGCTACACAATGAAAACTTTCACTTCATTTCATACAAACTATTTACCTCTGCAAGAAAGCCAAGCAAACATGCCTTACAACAAGAGCACATAATCATTAGCAGTGTTTTTTTACAAGAGAAAAAAAAACTTGAAAGTTGGAGTCAAGAGGGTTTACAATTTGAAGCTATACCTGGCATACATAGAATCACAAAGGAGTGATAGCAAAACATTATTTAAGAAAAGTACACGAAAAAATCATAAGGCTCATGTAATGCTTAAAATCGAAAAGAAAGGACTTCATATCTAAACCAAGAAACAAAAACACTAAATATGTAAAAGCTTTTAATGTATCAGCATCTTCCCAGTTTTCTGAAATTTTGAGACAAGATTTGTCTTTTATTTTCTCCCTACAAACATTTTAAAGCCATCACAATCTTTCTTTTGCCCTATCATCCTCTATGAGCTGTGCTTTTTAATGTTTAAATAAGTATTCCACTTTGCTCTCTAGAAATGGGTTTTTGAGCATGAATGACCTACTCTACTGGTAGATTAAGTTCAACATCTCATTTAGAGGAAAATTACACAGCAATCAAGAATTTAACTCAGTGGAAATTGGTTTTAATGCACACTCTCTTTTTCAAAATGACACATTTAATCCTCACTGTAAATAGATTACATAAGTAGAAATATACTGTTTCTAAAATCTTTTTCTTTGGACACAACAAAGAAATGTTGGTACATTCCCATAGTAAATTCAACGTTCTTCTAACTTTTGATATTCTGAACTTTAACTTTTGTTATAGCAAGAAGAATATCCTATCACTAAAATCAAAAGTTATTTTATATTTATTTAACCATACTTAAAGTAAAGAAAGGGATCAAATATCTGTCTTCCCAAAGCAAAGCGCATAAGGCACATATTTCCTATAGATTAAAGTCATTATGCATGGTTGTCTACACACTGGACCAGAATTAAGTCATGGTAAATGACTTCATTGATTCATATCACCTTCACAAGACACATGAGGAAACTTTCCATTGAAGTGGTTGAGTAGTGCTTATATAGGCCATCTGAATAGTTTTTCTTGCCCTTTGACCTACCATTCTATTGGCCAAAGTCATTTTTTATTATTATACCCTCATCCCATTATCCCTTCAAATCCCACCATCAGTCACATATTCCAATATTCAAATTTCATCTCTCTTTGAGCTGTAATTTCAGTCCTATAAAATGACCAGTCTCAGCTCTCCAGTATTTTCCTGTATAGTAAAATCAATTGATACATAGAAAGTGGTAGACCTAAGCCATAAACAGAGATGATGCTAATGTAATATGGTGGCGCAGAGTTTTAATTCAAGTCAGACTCCTAGATTTGCACCTCAGTTTCATTACTTGCTAACTCTGGGGCCCTGGAAATAGTATCTATTTCATGTGATTAATGTGTGGATAAAATAAACAATGCATTAAAAAATGTTTGACATGGTGCCTGACAGTGCACAATAATGCTGTAATTACAAATAAAAGGGAAGTTGTCATGTGATAGTGAGGACGGAGCTAATAATAATTCCAGAATTCTATTAGGTGAATATTTTTACTTCTTATATCCTGAAGGTTTACTGAAGAAGATATCTGAGCTGGTTTCCTATAAGTTTCCTTTAATTCAATTCAACAATAATGTAATAATTGGGCACTGACTGTTTGCATAGTGACAGGTGATAGTGAATAAAAGGAGAGGGAGAAAGAGAAAAAAGATGAGAACTAATGTATATCGAATGTTAAATGGGTGTCAAGCATTACACTCAGTATTTTTTAAATATTTTTTAAGTTTTTATTTAAATTTTAGTTAACATATAGTGTAATATTGGTTTCATGAGTAGAATTTAGTGATTCATCATTTAGATATAACACTAAGTACTCATCACTAGGACTCTTCCTTAATACCCATCTTCCTGTCCACCTCCCCTCTAGCAACCTCCCCTCCAGTATTTTAAACATGTCTTAGCCAAGTAGATTGAAAAGCCATCAGACTTGCAAAGTGGTAAAGCTAAGATTTGAATTTAAGTTCTTCAGATGTCAGCCTGTGTTTTTTAATGAGAAAGGCAAACAAATAAGTATCTATTCATAAGGTAATATCGAGTGCAGTAAGTAGTATGGAAAATTAAAGAGAGTGATGAATTCCAACTTGACAGAATCCAATTAGGCCAAAAAGAAGAGATGGCACTGAAATATTAAAATATAAATTAAAATAGCAATAATTAATAATAAACTATTCAGGATGTATTAAATAACTACTCTGTGCACCATTGTAATGTTTTATCTGTGCAGCCGATTGATAAAAGTGAATGTATTTTGGCAGAAAGATCAAACTCTACCCAGAGTTGAGATAGGAGATAGAAGGAGCTCCATGGTCCTGCATATCCAGTGTTTTTGCACACAGGGAAATGAAGGCAAGTAAACTAAAAATGCAGGGTACAGGTTTCAGAGAACTAAAAATTTTAGACTTTATCCTATAGTAAAAAAAGAGAGGATAGAGTAGGTAAAAGAAATTATGTAACAATATCTGAATTATTAGAAAAATAATTTTTAGGTAACAAATGGATTGGAGTTGGTGGCTCCTGAATACATAAAAATAAATTAAAAACAATACAGTGATAGTATTCAAATAGTTCAAATAAGAAATGGAAGAAATTTGAACTGCCAAACTGAGGAGTATGAATGGATCTAGGCATGGTAGGTATAAGAGGCCCTTTAGAAATAGAATTGAAAGAATTTGGATAAATGCATATCAGTAGTAATAATAAGAGAGAGCTCATCAAAATATTCAGGTCTCACTGCCAATAAGTCTTTAGAAATCTATCTTTTGTTCCAAAGGAAAAACAGAGCCAGAAACAATGATAGATGATAGAAAGATGATAGATCATTGACAGATGGCTAAAGTTCATAATACTTCCATGGTATATTTATGATGTATGTTGTAAGAGGAAAGTACTCTACATTTCTCCTATAAGAAAATAGGTGAAAGTTCAAGCCACAAGAATAAATGAAGGAAATAATATCCCTCATGGGGACAGAATATGAAGTAACAAGAGAAAGTTAAAGATGAACTTTTGGGAAGTTGACCCCACATAAGGAAAAAACACAAGAAAGTAAGTACTACAGGAGATAAGGGTATTAAAACAGAGAAGTCAAGAAGAGGGAAGGAAACACAGCAAGGAATAAAGCCACAGGGTCCCCCAAGGAGGATGACATCAAGAAAGCAAACATCCATCAATGCCAAAGGCTTGCAGAGATTAATCAGGATAATGATCAAGAAGATCCCATTGATCAGACAATTAGAAAATCTCTGCTGCCTTGCTAGTCTTTCAGAGACAGTAGGTGAGAACACATGGTAGATGAAATAAAGCAAGCAAAATTTCAAACCTTTATGAAAAAGTTGGCAGTGAAGAAGAATATTGGATTACCTCGAACAAAAAAGGATTTTTTAAATTTCTAAGATATTTTTTAAATTTCTAATATAAAAGAAGCAAAAGGAAGAGAAATATATTTTAAAATATCCTCAATAGGGAGTGACAGATAAAGAAAGATTGGGGGGAAAATAAAAAGGGCCTTGATCAAAAGCACAGGAAGAGAAAGGGCAAGCACAGAAGGTTTTTTCTGTTGCTGTTGTTGTTGTTGTTGTTTTTCAAAGTTTATTCACTTATTTTGAGAGAGACAGGGACAGCATGAGTGTTCTAAGGACAGAGAGAGAGAGACAGAGAATCCCAAGCAGGCTTCACACTGTCAGCATAGAACCTGATGTAGGGCTGGAACTCAGGAAACCCTGAGATCTTGATCTGAGACAAAACCAAGAGCCAGAAGCTTAATGGACTGAGCCGCCCTGTTTCTTCTTTTCTTTCTCTTTCTTTCTTTCTTTCTTTCTTTCTTTCTTTCTTTCTTTCTTTCTTTCTTTCTTTCTTTCTTTCTTTCTTTTCTTTCTTTCTTTCTTTGTTTCTCTCTCTCTTTCTTTCTTTCTTTTCTTTTTCTTTCTTTCTTTCTTTCTTTCTCTCTTTCTCTCTTTCTTTCTCTCTTTCTTTCTTTCTTTCTTTCTTTCTTTCTTTCTTTCTTTCTTTCTTTCTTTCTTTCTTTCTTCTTTCTCTCGAGCAATAGGAGAGAGAAGCTGAAGGGTATATGTGTGTGCGTGTGTGTGTGTGTGTGTGCGTGTGCGTGTGTGTCATAGTAGTAGAAATTTAATCATTTTGCTTTTATGGCAAAGACTGAGATGAGGTCATTTCCTAAAAGAGAGAGGGAAAATCAAGTTGAGGCAGAGGTTTAAAGAAGGGAATACGGTTTGAAATTTCTCCTTTAAGAGACAGGGAAATGAGTTGACTAGAGATAAGTAAGAGGATTGCTGAACAGTCCCAAGGCTCAATTTTAAATTCTGGCATTGCAACTAGCAGAGGTGAGTATTTTTCTCCACTAACACCCTCTAATACTGGAGGAAGAGTAGGATTCAATTATCTCAGAGCTGGGCATTGTTTCACCCCTAGGGTGGAACAGCAAAAAGACAAAAGAATTAAGAATAGTTTATTTGTTTTTTAATTTTCTTTAATGTCCATTTATTTTTGAAAGGGAGAGAGACAGAGGTGAGTGGGGGAGAGACAGAGAGACAGGGAGACACAAAATCTGAAGCAGGCCCCAGGCTCTGAGCTGCCAGCACAGAGCCCAATGCGGGGTTCGAACCCACGAACCATGAGATCATGACCCGAGCCTAAGCCAGACGTTTAACCAACTGAGCCACCTAGGTGCCCCAGGAATGGATTTTAAGATAGTTGAGAGTTCTTAAAATAGTTGAGGCTGGAATCTCACTTGAGATCAGGTCTGAGACCAGAAAGAGAGAAGGTGGATAGCAAGGATGATGATGGTGGTGATGGCAAAAACTGTGTAGCTCTGTCTGCTCGGCACTAGTCTACATGCTTTACTATGCAAGGTCATGCACGCATGCAAAAAATAGATTTATTTCCTAACCAGCTGTACACCCCACATCACACTCCCACTTTTAATGTGTTTTATTTGTAAATGAATTTGTATATAACACATCATTTCCAGGGCACATGGGCAATTTGTTTCCACTCTTCTAATTCACATTCTAGATGGCTTTGGTTCAACACTGGAATATTTAGCTCATTTTCCAAACATCACATTAATGCATGATTTAGGAAGTAAACAAGAGTTGAAAATAAAATCCTCTTGGATATTCTGTTGTTTTAAAATATGAAGGGTTCAGTAATCCTTTAAATCTGTAATCACTAAAAAGACAGCCATTGTCACTAAATCACATGTAACTCTACAGAAACCACATAATGCAAAGTTCTCCAAAGAATAATTATCGTTAAATGTGACTATGAAGCAATAATAGTATGTTACAAGGCCACTTACACACGCATGCTATTTTATTTGACATTATTGAAGTCTTTATTCTCTTGCTTAGAGTTGAAGTTATAGCAAATCCAATCATGGTAATAAAATTATCAGAGGTGAAAAAGCAGTTCTCTAGCATTTGAACAAAATGTGAATATTCAGCAGGATGCCTAAACAAGGAGGCATACTTGAATTAAAGTTGGCCTACTAGGCCACATCTACCACGAAAAATTTTAAACCCTGAAATAATCTCTAATGGATATCTCTTAACATATAACCTATGACAATCACAAAACTGTATATAATGTCTGTATGTTAGGTTATATCACTAACATTAATAAATGTAGCACATTTCTTTTAAAACTTTTATAAAACTCATTATAACCATCACAAAGAAATTTTACTTAGAACAGTCTATTGAAGAAACTTTATACAATTCTGAACAATTACAATAATTCTTTTATATTGATCTTTACTTCTTTCCTTAAGCATTACATTTTTAAAAATTTAAATTCTAGAAAACGTCCCTGGTTTTATTATTATTTTAAGACACCCCCTGCCCCATTAGTAGTATTTCCAATTCCATCTCTCCTTTTTGAGACTCTTTAAATCTTAATTCTGTCTGTAGCATCTTAAGTTTCTCCCATTTCTGTATACAAAGATATTTAGAAGCCTAATCTTTTCATTTTCAATTACTGAGTTTTTTGTGTGTGTAAAGTTAAATTCATACTCTTCCTTGTGATGACATCTGATCTCTAAGGAATAATGTTACAGAGTGTCTCCAATGTATTATGTTGCTAACTATTAATTACAATTTAATTTTTGCAGAATTGCTCTCTCTTCTTTAAAAACTAAGAAACTAGAATGAGCACAGGAGATTAAATGACATTCAGAGTCACAAAGTAGAAGATTGAGTAGTGGGACCAATATCTCCCAACATCAGAATCTTACCCCAGAGTTAAGTCTGTAGGCCAAGCCTCCTGTCTTCATTCCCCAAGTCTTTAGTCTCCTGAAGGTTATTTTTTTAATTGGCATAGGAAGGCAATTGTAAATTGTCAGAAGCTTGAATAGCTGAATAGTCACTGTACAAAAAAATCTGTGCGTAAACATCTCTGAAACAGGCAAATGATAAATAACCCAATGGACTTTTTTTTTTATCTTCCCAGCTTCAGCCTTTTGCTAGCTTATAAATTTTTAGAGGAGAGCTATAATGGTATTGAATTGATGACAGCAACAGACAAGAATTTAGAGACAGAAAGATTCCTTCAGACAGACATTCCCCAGACAAACTGATAGCACTTAAGAGTTTAAGTGACACCGCTTTTCTAAAATCCCTAGAACAAAAACGAGAAAGAGCCATCAGATCTCATGGCATCAGGTGTGAACTGAAACACAATTCATCCCTTGGATTACATCATATCACCCTATAAGCCTCTTTGTTAACAAATCATATAGAAAATGGTTCCATTTCTTTTCCTCTGAAAAGTAATTAGGCAAAATCTTCTCGTTTCATTCCTTTGTTTGAAAAATAGCTGGCGGCCAAGAGGAATTTCCTGTTGCATGTTCAACATAAGAGTCTTTATTTTCATGTCAATTAAAATATGTTTTTTCTTTTGAAGATAACTTGGAGAGATATATACATATTTAATCAAAATGTTAATAAATCATGTATCATGAGAGGAAAAATCATATAAAATTACAGGTGCATTTATATGTTCTTTTTTTAAGTGTTTATTTATTATTTGAGAGAGAGCGAGTGAGCATGAGTGGCGGAGGAGCAGAGAAAAAGAGAGACAGAATCCCAAGCAGGCTCCATGCTGTCAGTGCAGAGCCCAATTTGGGGCTCAAACTCATGAACCATGAGATCATGACCGCTGAAATCAGGAGTCACTTAACAGACTGAGTCACCCAAGCACCCCTCTTTGTATGCTCTTAATATAACACCAAATTAGTTTTCTAATGTATACTATGTTGGTTTTTAAGGAATGAAGATGAGACTGTATGCTATGTCGAAAAGTATCCATGCCATGTGGCATGAGTTTGAATTCCAGATCGGTCATAAACCATGTGTAAAAACTTGCTCAAGTTTCTTTTGCGCTGAGAGCCATGGTTTCCTCATTTTTAACATTGACAAAAAAGAGGTAGGTGATGGGTTTTTGGGCCCTTTTGAATCCTGTATCAGATGCACAGAGATAACATATTTCTAAATACCAATATAGTAGTATTTTACCTCTGGAAGGGGGAATTGCCTCAGCACTCAGCTGGCCTGGTAGATGGCCGGACTTTCTACTAAGGCACCTCTGGCCAGATGGGAGTTTTATGTAAGACTGATACTGTCTTCTTCCTAATTCAAAGACCCACAGGACTTCTGGAACCTCTTCAAAACAAGTCTTACCAAACACATTTTGATGAGTTATGTCTACACTGATCAGAAACATATGCAATGAATCTTCCTAAGGTTTTAAAACTGAATTTTGAATTTTGCCAAAGCTAAAAAATTAAATTATGTATGACACTGTGGACAAGAAGACACTGAGCTCTTCTCACACTAATGTTGTGTTCCTGTTAGTTCTGATGGCTCCTTTACTAGCAATTATATGATTACAGTTATTTCTTCTTCTCTAAGTATGATTAGGAGATTGAGCATTTATCAGGGTTTTTTTCTTTCTCTTTCTCTATCTTTCTTTCTTTCTTTCTTTCTTTCTTTCTGTCTGTCTGTCTTTCTTTCTTTCTTTCTTTCTCTTTCTTTCTAATTAATGGGTGGTGTTCAAGAAAAAATCAGACTCAATCTATGAGCTCCACATGCCTAGAGAGAGCAGATATAATCTACACTCCTTTAGGTCAGATGATCTCCCTAACATTTGTTAGTAGCCTTGTAAATAGGCACCCTTCACTACAGAAGGACAAACTCAAGGAATATGAATGAATGAGATCTATCATTACCAAAAAACAAATGGCTCCAAGTACCCCTTCCCAAAAGAGAATTAGGGTATGAAGGATGGTGGGAGACAGTGATGCAGTGTCAAATACCAAATCGTTCAAAATGGTAGCTGTCAGCCACATATAGTTATTTAATTTTTAATTTAATTTAAATTAAATTTAAATTCATTTCAACAATTGCAAGAGCCACATCTCAAGTGCTCAATAGCCACATGTGTCAGATGACTGCTGTACTGAACAGTGTAGACATGAGACTTCCTTTGTCACAGAAAGCTTCATTGGCATAGTAATAGGCATTACTATGAAATTAAAGAAAAAATTGATAGGGACGCCTGGGTGGCTAATTCTGTCAAGCATCAGATTCTTGCTTTCGGCTCAGGTCATGATCTCACGGTTCATGAGATTAAGCCTTACGTCAAGCTCTCTGCTGAGAGCATGGAGCCTGCTTTGCATTCTCTCTCTCCCTCTCTCTCTACCTCTCTCCCACTAATATTATCTCTCTTTAAAAAGAAATAAGTAAACTTAAAAATAATTAAGAAAAAAGAAAAATAAATTAATAAAGACATCTGAGTAGCTACGATAATTGAGTAAAGTCTGCTTTCAAAGGACATACCTTTCTTTTTTCTGCTTTTTTACATGTTCAAGCCTTTTCCTCCATCATTCTTCAACCTTTTGGGATATCTTAATATATACAATATGCCAGAAAGATCACTACTGATCAATTAATATAATTGAGATGGCTTCTAGCATTAATGATAAAACATTAATTGAGCTATAGTTTCCCTCAATTACCATCAATACTACCTTGTATTTCCAGAAATTTAATTACATGAAACCATTTAGCACACAAACATTTGCATTTTTATTTCAGAATCACAGAATTCTGAGATTATGAGAAAGATTATCATCTCTTTTTTTATAGATAATGAAACATGTTGATAGTATCAAATGACTTTTAAAGGTTATACAACTATATTAAAATTTAGAGGAAGTGATTGTTCACAGTAGCACAGTGTAGCAGGATACATCCAGAGCTAAAGCCTCTTTCTTCTGGCTTAAAGTTCAGAGCCCTTGACACTAAACTATGTAACATCTCAGCAAATCAATCAAAATTCACTGTATATCATTAGATGAAGAAATATCTTTACAGTGTCTGTATCATATATTAGTATTTAAAAAGACATGAATAATAATAGCACTAGAGAAAATATAGATGCTTACATGATGATTTTGTAGGGTAATTGAAAATGCAGGTTTGAAGTAATCGCCTGTAAATGTGACACTACCCATTAGTCGCATTGCACAACGCCAGGGAGCGTATTCAGATTGTGGTCCTTTTGGACAGCTGCACACTGCACGTCGCCAGCAGACTTCACTCGCATTGGCTACACTTTGCATCGATTTCTGAACCAGGGCAACATCATGCATAGCCCTTCGACTCGGGCAAGCCCAATCTTGACATTTGGTATCACATCCTTTGTGTATCAGATGGAACTAAATCTACTGAGCTATGTTGAAGCATTTTAGGAATAGTGGTATAAATATACAGGGAGATGACATCATTATCAATGTTTTTTGACACTTTGTTATTTAGCAGACACTTTGGAGTGCTACATAGGTAGAGAAAGAGCAAGCTAGATTTGAAATTTTACACTTCTATGAGAGGAGCAATACAGTACTGTACTCACTAGCACAGGCTGTGAGGTAAGACTGTGTGGGTTCAAATTACAAGCTTTGTAATCTTGAACAAGCTACTTAACTTCTCTGGACCTCAGTTTTCTCATTTGTAAAATTGGGATAATAATATTGCTTTTCTCTAGATTAAACAAATTAATACAAGGTAATTAAAAACAGTGCCTAGCACCTAAAAGGGCCTAATAAATGTGTTTCATTGTTGCTACTGCAGTTGTGATGTTGATGAGAATAATGATTTGAAATCACCTACTGTGATAGGTTCCAAAGACAGCCCCCAATGATCAATAAACCTCCAATTTTTATGTCTTGGTATAATCTGCTTCCACATTGGATACCAGGCTGACCTTGTGACTGGCTTCAACCAACAGAATGTAGTAGAAGTGACACTATTCTAGTTTTGGAACTAAGCCTTAAAAATACTGAATACCTTCTTCTAACACACTTTTGGGATCCATTGAGCCACTGTGTATGAAGTTCAGCTAACCTGATGGAGAAAGACCATGTGGAAAAAACCTGAGGAAAGGCCACAAAGAGAGAACAAGCCTTCAGAGACTACGTGAAGAAGTTGAGAGGTCTTAGAGGCATCTGGGTGGCTAAGTCAGTTGAGTGACTCTTGAAATCTGACTCTTGATTTCGGCTCAGGTCATGATCTCAGAGTCATGGGATTGGGCCTCGCTTGGGATTGTCTCTCTCTCTCCCTCTGCTCCTCCTTACTCCCCCTCCTGCTCTCTCTCTCTCAAAAGAAAAAGAAACAAGAAAAAGAAAGAGGTCTAGTATTCATACCATTTCATCTGAACCCAACTTCCCAGTCCTTCCACCCAAGCACTAGTCATGGCCACCATTTGACCACAGCTGCAGGAGTTACCTCAAGTGAGACCAGTGGAAGAATCATGCAGCTGAGCCTTAGTTAATCAACAGAAACATAAGAAATAATTAAATGTTGCTATTTTAAGCCACATGGTAGTATGGTAAGGTAGTTTGCTATATACCAACAAATAGGGGCACCTGGGTTGCTCAGTTGGTTAAGTTGTCCACACTTGATTTTGACTCAGTTCATGATCTCAGAGTTGTAAGACTGAGGTCCTGTGTCAGGCTCCCCTCTGGGCATGGAGCCTGCAAATTCTCTCTCTCTCTCTCTCTCTCTCTCCCTCTCTTCCTGCCTCTTTCTCTCACTCTGAAAAAATAAATTAATTAATAAAATCTTTATAAGAAAGTAAATAAATAATAACTAAAACCTAGTATTAGTTATAAAGCTACATATTAATTTTCAAAATTATTGTAATCATAGATGCTATTTAAGGCTATCAATTACCGTCTACTTACAAGAGTAAGTTTTTGTTTTTTTATCCATCACATTTACCTCATATCTAATTCTTCCTAACATAGCCTCTTTACTATGCCTAAGACAATCTACTTGACTTATCTTTCTTCCATTTTTACATCTTGTATCTATAGCATTTTCACCACCTGTGTTATCCCTCTCTGTCTTAGAGGCCAATCTATTTTCATTTTCTTCTCCCTGGAAGCATTCCTAAACTCTCTCTCTCTCTCTCTCTCTCTCTCTCTCTCTCTCTCTCTCTATATATATATATATATATATATATATATATATATATATGTATATATATATGTGTGTGTGTATTTATATTTATATCTATTGATATATCTATCTATCTATATATGTACACTTTTTCCATATTAGAAAATATACATTTTACCTGGAATTCTGAACCTGTAATACCATCAAAATAAGCAAAAATTCTGTTGAGGTTGAAACTAAGAACATCAGTTTGTCAGATGTGTGAACAGTAAAATTACACGTCCTAGTGCATGACTTGTAAAGCATTAAATCCTGTATTAACATAAAAATCATTATATCCCTCGAAAAAATTTAGAATTTTTAAACATATCCAAAGCAAGTGTCTCCTGCAGTCTGTGTTCTCAGATACATGTTTTAAGCTAATGAGTATTTCTTTAAAAATTGCCAAAAGATCTAGAAAATGAAGGGACATTTTTATTTGGTACAATCTAATGCTATCTCACAAAATATGTGCTACATCACCCCTAACAGGAAACAAATATTCTTTGCATTTTACTAATCTCATGAAGTAGCCAAGGAATCATTTATATGATAGGATTTCCAAAATGTTTAAGTAGATTTAATAGAACTCCTTCCCTCTCCGCTTCCTACTCTCCCAAAGTATAAGTAATTCAGCCTTCAGTAATACAGCTTGAATGGCCTAAAAATATCTATAAACACATTTTCTTTGCTTATCTAGAGTTCCCCTCTGTTCATTGGGATCCATGTTTAGATTATTTCCCGAGAGGGGACAGCACCTAGTCAATGCCTGTAAAATGTCAAGGGGTCATCTGAGCTCCAATCCACCATTGGAGCCTGGCAGGAATGCATTTACTTTTAACAGGCTGCTGTTTTAGGCGGTGAAAAATTAGCATGTCAAGGGAGAGCCATTTAAGGAAGGTTAGTGTAAAGTTAACTCCACCATTAGGCCTATTGGAGTGAAACTGTCAGCACTTCAAGGAGGTTCCGGAGCATTAATGGAAAAAAGAACTGATGACAACAAGGCACAAGGTAAAAAAAAAAAACAAAAACAAAAAAAACCCACACAACCTGTGGTAATAACTATCCTAATAATAAAATAGTGCTTGTAGAAGCCAAAGGTCTACACATTTGAATTACTAGATGTGATTCCTAAAAAGATTCCTTGTTGTAACTTTATACTGCTTTTCCCTCATAAAAGTACCTCTGTAATAGAGACACTTTATCAGCCTGTTTTTATTAGCATCTCACATTTTCTATTTTGTAAAAGTACAAGACACACTGTTTTTCTTTTTGACTTATTTAGATTCATTCTGCTTATCAATGCAAACAGGTGACACAAATTTCTTTCTTGAAAGCTTTTACTATAAGTGTGAATGAACTATGAAAAAAATCAGAGCATTTATGATCAAATTCAGAGACCCAGTCAAAGGGAAGGTTATGTGTGGCTCAGTAATACAGTAGAAAGAGCATAAAGTCAGGCATTTATTGGCTGTTTCCTCATTTACTAAAGTAAGTGTAATAATACCAGTTCAAAGGGTTGTTATCAGATGGTATGAGTGTGAAATGCCTATACTGCTGCCAAATCCATAAAGATTGGTTACATATTCATTATAGAACTAAGGAAAGAACAAGTCATTCTAGAAAGAGTGAAACTGAAGAAACTTCTAAGCATCCAAAATACTTATTATCAATCATTACCATCACAGGACCCAACCAAGCTTCCTCAGAGACCTTAAAAGGGTTTTCATTCCACACTAAATCTTTTTGTTAAGTGCATTAGCTTCAGGAGGCTAAAAATAGCTTAATTTAGCAACTGAAAAGCAAAGGAAGAAGGATTTTCCTAAAGTAATATGTAAATATGGACTCCAGGTGCTCTCTAGGCCTTAGGGCTGGCACCTGCTCTCTCAAATGACCCATCCTGGGACAGACAGTAGCAGTGGGATGTGACAGTAGAGTTTGGGATTGAGCCTTGCGTGGACGTTCCTGACCACCAGGTTTGTACAGCCAAAGCAGTGTTGACAGAGTTTGTGAACTGTAAAGAAACAGCCCTGCCAGTTTGGTTTGAGAGCAGTTCTTTGCACATCAAGGCTCTGGGCTAAAGGGTTTTCAAAGGGCAGAAAGTGGAATGAATTTTATTTTCCTTTCTTTCCTATTATCTTTCTAATATATCATCTAAATCCCTATGTTATAGTCCCTTCCTCATCACGTCAGTAGGAAAAGAACAATTCAGAATCAGGTGAATTATTCCTAAGAAAGCCTGACGCATGCAAAATCTAGTAGGAGGATTAGCACGGACTTCTTACCCAGCAAGCTTTTATTTATGCACAGTTCAGAAAGGCACTCAGCTGATTCCCATCCAGCTTGTTATCCACTCTAATGCCATTTTTCTGCTACTGTTGCTTCATTCTGAAAGGTTCAGTCTTTGTCCCTAAGATAGTTTTCTCTTCACAGGTGAATTGTTCTTTACTGTCTCTATCAGACATCATTCAACTTTCAAAAGTATTTTGAAATTCAGTGCTCTTTTCCAAGACCTCAGTTTCTAGATGCAGTCACAATGCATGTGAGTATCTGAATAATTGATAAAATTATCATCAATATACCCTGAATAAATGCTATAAAATGGTTACAATATTATATGAATCACAGTGGATAAAATAAAAAAGCGTAATGCATTGTCCCTGTCCAAAAAGATCTGAACTGCCTGGGAAGGCCAGATATCCAGAAAAAACTACCGGAAGTGCAGAGCAGGGGGTGGAGTTCAGAAGAGAGCACAGTGAGGAGCAGAGGCCAAGTGCTTAACAAGCAGCTTTGAAGAAAGGTTAGGATGTTGTTGAACAACAAGGGAACTCCAATGACAAGAAAAGGGACACCATTTTAGCAAAGGAATAGAGGATTTCTGGAGCCCGTTTGGATCATGAGAGCACCAGCATGCCTCAAGTCAAGCCTTCACCCAGAAGCTTAGAGACAGAAAACCTAGGGAGATAGACTTATTCAAATTATAGCGAACATCCCATACCAGGTCAGGCTGTCAAAATTATTCAACACGGTAGTGTTAAAGTACAATCTGAAAAGCTCAGCCCAAATATAGGCTTTGCTTCTCTCTGGCTGTGCATTCTTGGGCAGGTTACTTCTATTTATTTCTCCACGTGTACAGCAAGGATCCTAGTAGTTCCCACTTACGAAGTATATGTGGGGACATAAGATGACACCAGTAAGGTAATGGCTAATACTGCATGGTCTGGGCTCTATGGTGGCATTGGGGATATAGGTGAGCAAAACATACTTGATCCTTGTCATGAGGAGTTTATGGTAAGAAGAAAAGATTTACTGGGTTGGATGAAAGGCAATAATTCTTTTGTTCTTCATTTTAAAGAGACATATCATGTTGAAAACTAACTTTAAGGTAAATAGTCCACTAAACTTGCAGTAGATTCACACAGGGTAACAACAGCTAAAGATAGATGCCAGTTATGATTTTTAAAGCAAAAACATTAGAATAATTTTCTAGTTAAAAGTTATGAAAGATCAAAACAGTGGATTAAAAGGTATGCCATTTATTTTCATGTTTGGCTGAGCTCTGAAGTGGCAAAATAGAAACATCATAGTGATAAGGGCACATATTTTTTCTTCAGGATTTACTATAGATTGCACAATCATTAGTTATAGTCACTAAAAGAAATGAGAAATCAGTTACTAACTCATGCCTTAGTCCTGAGATTTAACAAGTGATTATAACTACTGGGCAACAAACTAGCTCTATTAAGACTAAGGAAGGGTGCTGAGCTTCCGACTTTGGCTCAGGTCATGATCCCACAGTCTGATCTGTGAGTTCGAGTTCGAGCCCCACGTTGGGCTCTGTGCTACAGAGCTACAGCTCTCTCTCTCTGTTACTCAAAAATAAATAAACATTTAAAAAAAAAGACCAAGGAAAATCCAGGTAACTCAAGATCATCTATGTGAGTTAATAATTAAGAAACAAGAACAAATTAATAGAAAGCTGAAGCCCAGTCGATGCAGTTTGAATCTTATGCTGCCATTGTACCAGGAAAAAAATGACCTTTTCTGAGTCTCTTCAACACAAAGATATGAAACCAGAATCCTCCTAGTTCCCAAATTCCAGGATTTTAGGACATACTCAGAGTTGGTAATTCTAAACAATCCATTCTTGTAGCTTACACTGTTGTGTAATTAATGTAATTTTCAATCTTTTAATTAGGGAAGACTTGCACTTAATAACATTGAAGATATATATGCTACACAGTATTTTTTTCTGGTGGAGTGTGGAAGGCAGCCATTGCTGACCAATTGTTAAATTTTTAGGAATATTAAAAGCCAGTTGATAGCAGGTTGTTAGGTTGGGATGAATCATTGTTGGAGGCATTTATACCCTGGATATTTGAAAATAATCTGCAAATAATATGCTTTTTTTTCTAGAAAGGCAGTTATTAAACATTTATCATCACACTGAGATAATTAAATCAATATTGTTACGCAACAAATGTCTTCTGTTTTTGCAGTTTTTGAATTAGAATTGGCTCCATGCTAAAAATGGTAGGAATTGTTTCAAAAAGTAATTCAGAACAAATTAAGTACATTAAAAACAAAGTGCAGCAAGATGTCATAAATAATAAGAGAAAACTACTCTTTCATTTCATCTTTTTTCTATTATCTCAAGAAAAGTTTGATTTTTATAAATGAAAGCTACTGAAAAGATATGGACCCTGATTCTGTATCCCACTTGGAAATCAGAATCAAGACTGCTAACTATTAATAGAATGACTTGTCCTCAGCAGGATGTCCTGGGAAGTGGATTAGTTTTGCATTCAACATCATCAGGGATAAACAAGAAAAACTCACCCTAGAAGCACTGCCAGTGGCTTAACATCCACCCACAGAAAGAGCTCAAGGCAAGTATTACTCCTAATAAATATCCTGATACTGAATCTAAGGGACTCTAAATTTGGTTTGCAAGATTGCCAACACATGTTACAATGCTTCCTGGGGCCCAGCACCACCACAGAATCATTCTAAAGAGAGCCACAGTAGTGGGTGAGAGAAAAGCTTTAAATCTGGATTTAATTTCTCAGAAATGAAATAAATGTGTCTTTTTAAGTCTTTCCGCGTGCCTATTGACAAAAAAAGAAACACTGCAGATTTATAGGCTAGAAGACTAAAGTTCCAGGAGTCTTTGTTTAAGAAGAGGGAGATGTTCGAAGTCAATTCATTATAAAATCCTGCCAGAACACTGCAGATGATAATTAGAATTTGCACTAAAAAATGAGAACCAGGATAATAATATTAGGAAGATCTTCCCTCTGGATTCTTTTATTTTTCTCACCACTTTTTATCAAAGTTTATTGTGCACAACAGTGAGAATAACAACAAAAATAACTGCCATGATGACTGTTCGGCATCTCATCTAATGTTAGGCAGTGCAGGCAATCTCAGATTGTGAGTGTGTATCCAACTATGAGCACAAGTTTTACAAAAAAAAAATTAAAGGAAAATTCGCTTAGGGAAATCAAGGCCATATATCCTAACACTTAATTTCTACTAGGATGTGAACTTTATATTCTCCAATTGTATTCAATACAGGGTCAGTTTTAATTTCCATTTTTAGGGGTATTATTCATAAAATGAGGTAAGCCTTCCTTTATGGGTCCTATCAAATGAACAACTATTAGAACTATTCATAATAGCAAAACATTTTGAAATGTATGGTTTGGAAATCATGATCATTTACTAACTAGTCTTGTAAGTGTTCTTAGGAAATAAAAGGATAAAAAGATTTTTCGTCACTGGACAAGAATAAAAAAGAATTAGTGAAATCTTTAACTTGAAAATTAATGTCATATCAGATAAAGGGCTACTATCCAAAATCTACAAGGAACTCACCAAATTCCACACCCAAAATACAAATAACCCAGTGAAGAAATGGGCAGAAGACATAAACAGACACTTCTCCAAAGAGGACATCCAGATGGCCTACAGACACATAAAACGATGCTCAACATCACTCATCATCAGGGAAATACAAATCAAAACCACACTGAGATACCACCTCACGCCAGTCAGAGTGGCTAAAATGAACAAATCAAGAGCCTATAGATGCTGGTGAGGGTGTGGAGAGACGGGCACCCTCCTACACTGCTGGTGGGAATGTAAACTGGTACAGCTGCTCTGGAAAACAGTGTGGAGGTTCCTCAAAAAACTATCCATAGAACTCCCCTATGACCCAGCAATAGCACTGCTAGGGATTTACCCAACGGTACAGAAGTGCTGATGCATAGGGGCACATGTACCCAATGTTCATAACAGCACTGTCAACAATAGCCAAATCATGGAAAGAGCCTAAATGTCCATCACCTGATGAATGGATCAAGAAGATGTGGTATATATATACAATGGAGTACTACATGGCAATGAGGAAGAATGAAATATGGCCATTGGTAGGAAAGTGGATGGACCTTGAGGGTGTCATGCTAAGCAAAATAAGTCAGGCAGAGAAGTCAGGTAAACATACCATATGTTTGCACTCATAGGTCTAACAGGAGAACAGGAGAAACCTAATAAAGGACCAGGGGGAGGGAAAGAGAGTTGGGGAGAGAGAGGGACGCAAAACCTGAGAGACTATTGAATACTGAAAACGAACAGAGGGTTGAAGGGGGAGGGGGGAAAGAGGTGGTGGTGATGGAGGAGGGCACTTGTGGGGAAGAGCACTGGGAGTTATATGGAAACCAATTTGATAATAAACTATTAAAATAAATAAATAAATAAATAAATAAATAAATAAGAAAATTAATGTCAGTGTCATATGTTTCAGCCATAAATCTGCTTTCTTCTTCTAATACCTAAGAGTGTTGAACTCAGAAGTAAACATTTCCTGAAATAAGTTGATGAAAAGGACAGAAAACAATCTTAAAAACAAGGAAGTCACCATACTAAGTTTTCTAAGTGTAACCTTATCCACTTGTTGGTGTTGAATTTATTATTAGTATTATTCATATTATTAAAACAATGCAGTAATGTATCTTTAATAGAAAAATGGACAAAGTTTCTTTTATGCTGATGTAAAATTACCAGGAAACATAAAATCCCCTCTAACTCATGAAATAAAAATTACTGGTTGTGTGTAGTGATTTTCATTTGTCTTGGAGTAGTCGTATCTGTCAGTTAGGCTTTAAAAAAAATAGAACCATATTGTAAAGTAAAAATGTTCACTTTGAAATTTCCATGCAAATTCGGCAATGAAAAAAAAACCCTATAAACAATTTATGTCTAATGTAGAGGATTCCTGCTGTGCTACAAAACAAAAAGTAACCACACCAAATACATTATAGACATCACACTAACCAAGCCTGACAGTGCTCGGATCAGGAATCAGACATAATCTTATTATTTGGCTGTAGTTTGGACAGCTTCTAGGCACGACTTTAGAAACAGAATTCAAAAGATTACTTTCTAAAATGGCATTTTCCCATTCAAGCTTCTGTTTCCAATTTGTATTCTTTCTCACACTCCATTCCTCTTCTCACTCCCCTCTTTGGTCCTCCTCTTCTTCCTACCTTGGTCACCTCTTTGCCTTCCAACCTGGCTTCTTGGCCAGTTATTTGTGAAGGGGCAAAACACTTACTTGGGATGTCCTGTTTGTAGATTATGGACTAAATGCAAATTATCTCAACATTAGGTTAACTAGGAAAGGCTAGGTTAGCAAATGATTCTCACGTGTAAAGTCATTGTGTAGGGAAATGCTGGTGTGGGGCCAGGTTTTTCTTAAATGAATTTACCAAAGGCCATTATCAAGAAACTACATCTTTGGAAACATTTATACAAAACATGGTGATAGTGGGAACCAGATGCTTTAGTTTCTATTACCACACTTTTTTTTCCCCTGGTATAAAGAGCTAGTTTCCACACTTTATCATAGATATATTGTAGTAAACTGTATCAAAGTTTGCCTGCACTAATCTGAGGCTGTTATTAATATCAATGAGAAGAGCTATAAATTCCACCCTGACAGGTTTCATTGGTGTGAACCCCAAGATCGTCTCTAATCCCAAGATTAGATACTGAAGTGCTGCTTCAATTGTACAATATTATCACATCCTATCACTTGGCCCTATTTCAAACTGGAGCATTTATTGACAATGCTTTCCAAGCTGTTGCTAAGTTGTAAGCACTCCACCTTATCTATTGCTCCTTTTACAGCCTTAACAAGCAAGCCTCTCTCAGAGGAAGTATCACCAAATACAACCAGGTGATTTTCACTCCCTTTAATACAATAGGTCATTAATAGTCATAAGCATTTATTTATTCCCAGTTACTTTTTAGAGTGGAAAAATCAGTCTCTTTTGATTTTTTGCGGGGGGGGGGGGGGAAGGAGGTTGGAGGAACCTATGCGAATCTCATATTCCTTTCTTTCTCATTGGATTTCTTATTGACCTGAAAACCATGTGAGAATATGAGGAAATACTGGCTACTACTCATGTGTTTTTTTTCTGTAAAAGATTACTTATGTGCATATATTAGTATGAATAAGTACCTTAGGTAATTAAATGCAAGCCACACTTCTTACTATAGCAGACTTTGAACGCAGCAGAAATACTTAGATATATCTGGTGGGAAAACATATCCTGTCAGCTGAAACAGGACTTTCCAAGCTTTCCGGATCATTTGGAGTTTGATAAATATGCAATTACATAAATACACACACATTACTGGGTAATGTTTAATCTGCTTGGCATCTCCACTTGGATACCTAAGTGGAGAAAAAGTATGAAGCATCTCAAACTCAAAAGGAGCAAAAGTGAACTGCAGATCATCCCAGCAAATCCACTCTTTTGGCAATATTCCCCAACCTAGTTTCTAGCAACTCCATCATTCTGGTTGTTCAGGGCACAATCCCAGCATCTTCATTGATTTTTTTTAAAGTTTATTTATTTTTTGAGAGAGTGCGAGTGAGTGGGGGAAAGGCAGAGAGAGAAGGAAATGAAGAGCCAACCAGGCTCTGCATTGTGGGTACAAAGCCCAATGTGGGACTCAAACTCAAAAAGTATGAGATAATAACCTGAGCCCAAATCAAGAGCCAGGCACTTAACTGACTGAGCCACCCAGGCACCCCATTATTGACTTTTTAAACACTACATCCAATCTTGAACAGACCCAATGGGCTCAACACTCAAATTCAAGTGCTCCTCACCTCTGTGTTTGTGGTTTAAGACTACATTGTCTTCCTACATATGTTCTGACGTCAATTTTTGCAGCAGTGTCTTAATTAGTTTTTAGCATTTTATTCTCTTCCCAAAACTTATAAATCTTTTCTTAACAGAGCAGGCAGAATGGCTCTTTTTAAAGCTCTTCAGGTTTTAACAATCTTATACTCAAAAAAATTTTCATGGTGTTTTTTCCAAGCAAAGTAAAAAAAAAATATGAAATGTTAATGGTCTACAAGGGTTTACAAAAGCCGACCCTCATCTCCTACTACTCTCCATATTTCCTACTTCACATCAGTGACAGATCACTTTGCTGTTTCTCCAACACAGCGGCAGGCTCGCTGTCAAGGCATGTACACTCCATGCTTGCTGGTATCTGAATGTCTACAAGACACCTTTTAGGTCTCTGTGCAAATGTTACCTTCTCTGTAATGGCTTCTCTGCCTCCCTTCTTAATTTTCTAAGCCCCACATCCCCTTTACTCCACTCTCATTTTTGCCCTTAGAACATTTCACAATTTGTTATACATTTTATTATATACCATTGCCCATCTACCCTCCCTAGAATAGAAGTTCCATGAGGGCAGGCATGTAAGTCTGTTTTACTTGCTGATTGATTCTTAGTTCTTGGAAAGTTCCTGGGAGCATAGAGGCATACAGTGCGTATTTGTAGAATATTTACACGTCTCTGTATCTATCACATGACATGGAGTGTGTCATCTGTTTCATTTGTTGGCATGAATAGTAAGTAAATCGGAAAAATAATATAATGCTAAAAAGCTAACTATGAACCAATTCATCTTTTTTTTTCCTTAATGTTTATTTATTTTTGAGAGACAGAGAGACAGAACATGAGCCAGGGAGGGGCAGAGAGAGAGGGAGATAACAGTATCTGGAGCAGGCTCCAGGCTCTGAGCTATCAGCACAGAGCCCAACGCAGGCCTCAAGCTCACCAGATCATGACCTGAGCCAAAGTCAGATGCTTAACCAACTGAGCCACCCAGGCACCCATGAACCAATTCATCTTTATAGTGATAAGCAGTAAGAGAAGTTATTACTTTAGTGGTCATTAATAAAAATAGTAGTTAGTTTCCACTTTGTCCAGACAGGATTTTATGCAACTTGAAAATACTAAAACCTACTTATACTTATATATAAATACTATACTACAAATAAAAGTAAATAAGAAAATGTGAGCAAAGAAGAAATATTGTAAAGATAACTAAGATTTTAAAAAATAACTAAGACGAAGCCAGGAATAAGATGAGTATATACAGGCATACCTCACTTTATTAACTGTCCTTCACCTCACAGCATTCAGCAGATACTGCATTTTCTACAACCTGAAGATTTGTGTCAATCCTTTGTTTAGCAAGTCTAGAGGCACCGTTTCTCTAACAGCATTTGCTCACATTTGTGTCTCTGTTCACATTTTAGTAATTCTTGTGGTATTTTAAGCTTTTTCATCATTATCATATTTTCTCTGGTATCTTTGATCAGTAATTAAAATTCACTGAAAGTTCAGGTAATGGCGAGCATTTTTTAGCAATAAAATATTTTGTTGATGCTTATTTTATTTTTAAGAGAGGAAGAGAGAGAGAGCGAGAGCGAGAGCACACAAGCTGGGGAGGGGTAGAGAGAGGGAGACAGAGGATCCAAAGTGTACTCTGTACTGACAGCAGAGAACCCAATGCAGGGCTCAAACCAGAGAACTGGGAGATCAGGACCTGAGCTGAAGTCAAATGCTTAACCAACTAAGCCACCCACATGCCCCTAGCAATAAAACATTTTAAATTAACGTATGTACATTGTCCTTTTAGGCATAATGCTACTGCATACTTAATAGACTATGGTATAGTGTAAACCTAACTTTTAAATGCATTGAAAAACAAAATAATTCATTTGACTTGCTTTATTGTGATACTTGATTCATTGCAGTGGTCTGGATCTGAACCTGTAATAACTCCCAAGTAATGCCTAAAAAAATGCCTACTGGGGAATAACCAACAAATTTAGCTTTGTGTTTGTCAATAGTCATTTCCAAGTGGGATCTTAATCAATTCCATGATTCAGTTTCCATGAAGTTAAAAAAGATGTTTCTCAGAAACCCAAGTATCAAAAATATAGAGATTTGAAAAAAAAAAAAAAGCTCCTATATTTTCATTATAAAGACACTGTGTAATGAAGGAAGCCAAGTTCTCAAAAACATCCTAAGAAGAAATAAAACCATGAATGTACAAATAGCAGGTCAAAGGCCTAAAAGATAAGAGCATTTTAATGAAACTAACCCTTATTGCCGGAGTCCTGCTCCAGCAGGGTTCCCCTGAAGGATACAGGGTGTCGGCACCAAAGAGATGGGAATCAGCGAAAGGGAAAGGGAATGAGAGAGCCACGAGGTTCTTTCTGAACAGCAGGCAGGCATCTCTGCTCTCCAGTCAGGCATCCTGCACTGACCAGAGTCAGCCTTTTAATTGAAAAAAAAATGTATCGACACAAAACAAAAGTGGCAATTCCTTAGACAATGATTCCTGATTGCCAAATTGATTCGTATGTAAAAACTTCCCAGAACATAGATTGGTAGAAGACTCGTGCATAATCCTTATCAATAGTGATTGATTGTAGGTTATTTAGATGCTTATCATATGGGGAAAGGAAGGTGCTCTCAGTACTCAAATACGAGGCAATATTTTGTTTTTAGCATAGTAAAAGCAAAGAAAAGTTAGTCCATTGTGAGCAGGGTTCAAAGCCTGTTTTATTGGGGAAGTAAAACAGGTTTCTCAGGAAATGTAATATTTGCTCCCATAAACACAAAATAAATTTCTATAATCTCCTTCACAAGGTGAAATTTAGCATATTTTTAGCATAAGAAGGCAAGTCACTTGATGTCAGTTGGCAATGTGTCATGGGGTTTGGTGCTCAAGCAGAAATAGTGGAGTGATAGACAAACAAATGGCAGAATGGTAGACAATGGGTCTCCATCTGACAGCAGGAGCCTTGCAAACCTGCCTTACTTCAGAAATGGCCCCCAGCACTTTACCACCTAACTAGCACATAGAGTGTCAAAAAATGTTCAACATTAGTTGAATACGGTTTTAAAAAGTCAAATTAGTTCTTACCTCTCCTTTAGTTCTATCGCTAGTATAATCACTGTGTGGTCCTCTATGTTCAGCACAGCATCAATGTATCCTAAAACAGAATGTATTAACACTGGTTTCTTCAATTAGCTACCTAATTTGGGACCTGAATTATCTGATATTTGAAGAATATAACCTTATACTAACTAAATATAAATTGAAAGAAGAAAATCATTATAATACAAATGAAAAACTGATTCTACTTTGATAAAATACACTACAGCGATGAAAGAAATTACTTTCATTGGTTTTGTATCTTAATCCAAATATGTATGTCTGGAACTCCTTCCTGAAGGTGTATGAAGACATTTGCTAGCTTTATGAAGGAGTGAATGAAAAAGGAGAAATAAATATAAGTGTGCAGCATCTAAGAGTTTCTGAATGAGACTAACTGAATGATTTAAATGTAAATAAATCTGAAACATATGTACTTATTTCCTTCTTAAAAAGCATATTTACTGAAAAGAATCAATGAGCTTAACAACTTATAGCTTATGATGTAATGTCCTCTCTGTTTTAGCCATGTCTAGATCACAATTTCATTAAAGCCACGTTAGTCTAATATTATGTTTTTCCCTAAGATATATAGAATTTAAAAAGTTAGAATGGACTAATGTAAAATAGGATCAATGGTCAGAAGCCTAATTTTACAATACTGTCTATTACTTTGTGTTGGGTTTTCTGCCTTACACAATGCAAATATAAAGCAGGTAACTGAGAAAGAATGTATAAATTATTCTAAAGCTAATTTGGCATGCCTTTACCACACTTTCTTCCAAGACTCCTTAACAATAATAGCAACATAGAACAAAAAAGAATAACTAATACTGTCATTCAGTCTCTTGTCACAGTTGTTTGCTACTAATATTACTGGCTTAACTCCTTATCTCATTTTCTCATTGTCATCTGGGTTTTAAATACTTTGAATATGAACCCTAAATCAAATTTATGGTCAGCAGATATGAGTTAAGATATTAACACATGTCTGTGAAATCATAAGTATTTAAAATTGTGTTGAAGGACAAAACAGACTAGAGGAAAGTTTAACCCATACTACTTGAACCAGGGGCTTGCAGTGGAAGTATGTTGTTCTTTTAAGAGGCATCTTGGAAAGGCTCAGAACTCCATCTCGGCAATAAAAAAGAAAAAGAATTAAAGAAAAAAACGTGTGTATGGATTAGGGCAGACCATAGGGCCTAAATGAAGGTCTATTTATGAACTGATTGTATCAGTTGCTTTCCTTGTACCCACTCCTGACCATGCAATTTTTATTGTCAGACAAAAACTAGGGGTCTTCTCAACAGAAAAACTGAACCTTCAGCCCAGGTATGAAAGTGTGAATGCTAGTGCCTCAACAAAACCTACTTTTTATAGGATCTTCAGTCAACTCTTCTGCTCCCCATCTCTATACCACAAAGTAAAGTTTGTGGAATTGGTTTGTCAGCAAGCCAATTCCACCCAAGTACCCAGAATTCCCACTTAAACCTCTCATTTTTGAGACAGTCTGCTGGAAACATACCTACTGGGACAGAAGAGAGGAAGCACACAATCTGTCTGAAATAATTACCTCTTCTTTTATTTTCAGACATGAGTGGACAACAAAGAACCTCAAGATATCTGGGCAAAATCTATATGAAAATCCATAGTTGAAAGGAGAGTCTACAGATTCCTGCCCTGAACTAAGCCATTAAGCTCCTCTCCTGGGTACAGGGCCAAGAAAGTAGACTTGGTCTGTCTACAGTAATTTAAGACTGACAGTTGCAAAATCCATAGCTTTTGTATCTACATTCTTTTCCTACATGATGAAAACAAATCTGTGGTAAGAAGGAGGAATATGGGCACCCAAAGAAAAGAAGAAAGACAGAAAATTTTATTAGCATCCAGATTATATTTTATAGTTATTTCTAAAGCTCAAATATACCCATACTTGACCAGAAGCTTGGCACTCTTATGTAATTCTACTAAATTCCTTTTTATTATAAAATTAATTTGAAGTGATTCCTAACAAATATGTTGTCTTTATACATTATCAAAGAAGACATTATAATATGTTTGTAATAATGCACTAATTCTTCTGGATATCAGACATAAACATTAGACGTGACGAGTCAGAAAACAAACCTGAATCTATTCTTTAACTTGTATTTTGCCTTTCACACTATTAAGATGGTATACACATATCCCAATGGCACTGCTGATTTCAGAGATGCCTTTGAGACTGTGATTTGAGAAAATCTTCAATGTTTTTTCTATGTCCTTTTCAAGTTGCAGGTTCAGTTTGTTTTTGTTTTTCCTGTATTTCAGATTCATGTATATAATATCAAACACATCTTCTGATCCTTGTATGGGTTTTCTACTGCATCTTGTTCACCCTTATCTATATTTCATATATATTACCTTCTCATCAGTTTCCTTAAGATTTTGGTTTTGCCCATCCTGCATTTATGTTGGTTATCTCAACCTTTTAATTCATGTAATTAACTTTTGAATCACACATAGTTTGGCCATTCCGTTTCTAATTTATTATTAATTCTGCAGTAAAGTTGCTTTGTTCTCAGTTTGTTTTCTCAATATTAAATAGACCTTCCTACCTTCTTTCTTTGCCCCTCCCTCACTCATGCTTACTCTCTCAAAAAAAATAATAAACTTTTAAAAATACCCCTTTTTAGCCTATCTGGATATTAACATCTCAACTCTGATCTCTTTTTTAAGTCATGTTCTTACTGTGTGTTTTATGGTATAAAAGTCTTAGTATATATGGGATTGTTGCCAGAGCATAATCTATCTAATTTAAACAAATATGAACTCTCTGTTACTTTATACTTATATTTAAATAAAGGTCCAATATAGATTTAAAATAAATAATTATGTTATGATTAAGGACAAAAATAATTTATTACATAATGGTCAAAATATCATTGTTATTCTGCTACTTCTAGCCAATGACTAAGAATTGTGGGGGAACTAAAGCAGGCATATTCCTGTGAAATTCAGAAATCTAGAGCATCTTTGGCTCAAGGACTCATTGGCCTGGTCACTCTGAGACTCTTCCTACCAACCATTCTGCTTTCCCCTCTCCAACCACAGGTATCAAACTTGCATCTCTCCTTAGGGTGGGCAGTGGGAAGGATGAAACTGAAATCCTCAAAACCTGATTATTTATGAAAATAATAACAACACTTATTCAAAAACTATTTTCTACTGAGTTTTTATACTGGAAGATAATGTACCTGGCATAGGTAATTTTTTTTCCTACCATGATATTTTGTAGATTTGAATATTTTATGAGATTATAGCCAAATTGCATGAACTTTTGCCTGTGGCTAAATGTAAAATAAGAATAGATACTATTAAATATAAATGATATATAATCTGAAGCACTTTATATATATTAATTTATTGAAACTTGAGAAAGTTTTGACATATTAGAATCACATTCCCTACTTTATGTATGAAAAGAATGAGGCACAGAAAAGTGAAGGAATTTTTTTTTTCAGGGCCACACAGCTGGGAAGCAGCAGAACTGGAATTTAAACTCAGACACCCTGGCCCCCCAGATGATAAATGGTCATTATGGCCTACTGTGTCTCCATATACTTAATGAGCTAAAGAGATCTGCAATCTCTCTGTTGATGTACAAATTAAGTACAGGTTGTTTTCCTTCACATTGTTCCAGACCTACTATTCCTGCTTTGTTTCTTATTACTCTACTTCATGAGCTTTAACTGAAATCAAGGGAAATTGGATATTCTGTTTCTGGTACCTAAATCTCTTTTATCATGTATTTGCGATATCGAAAGGACACAGGTCTGAACCAAACTGACTCCATCACAGGCTTTAAGTTTCCCCTCTGACCTTGAAGGCCTAAGCTTTGGTTTCCCAGAATCATTAGACAATAAAAGGGCACAGATTGCTCAACAGGTGACGACCCTAGTAACACCCAGTCAGAAGCAGCCAGCTAAAATGCTTAACATTCCTAGGGGGCAGGCCTAGAGATAGAAACTATAGATAATCACTTATCGCTTAAGGCTAGTTACTTACCCCACATGTGGGTCCTTGGCCCACCCTGTAATTGGTTATTTTTGAAAAAGCACTAAAGGTCATGATTGGGTCCTGACAAAAGTAATGAACACTCTGGACAATGGGTATGGTTAGAATGGTTGCTAAGGCTGTTATATGATGATGATTGGATTACTGTACCTATGTCATAATTTTCTGTAACCCCCCTTTTCCAAACCCCATAAAAACCCTACCCAGCCTTTGTTCAGGGCTCTCAGCAAGGATCCACTGCGTTGGTGAGGTCTGAGAGACTGAGCTTAAGCCCAAAATAAATGCCCTTTGCTTTTGCATACGTGACTCGGTCTCCCTGGCAGTCTCTGGTTTTTGGGAATATTGTGATCTGGGCATAACAATATCATTTGTGTTCTGGCTTTCCCTAAGAAGTACCCAGAGCACATGTATATGCATTTTATCACACAATAGTTATTTACTGAACACCTGTCATATTCTCAGTACTTGCTAGAGGCAAGTTCTTCATCTTCAATGGAGCTTTTATTCTAGTGTCAAAGACTAGATGGTTATATAAGATAAATATAGAACTCAATGGCAAAAATATCAATATAGAAGAGTCAGAGAAAGTAAGTTAGAAAAGAGATTTATCTGGTCAGATGGTATCTTAGCTGAAATCTGAAGAATGAGAAGAGACCATCTGTGCAAATGGCACCAGGCAAGGACATTCTAAGAGAAAAGGGAAGCCATTAAAAGGTCTTAAGCAGGACAATGATTGGTTGAGCTGTGGAAATAAGATGATGTTAGTATGGAAGGGTGGTAGCCTTGATGATGAGAACTATAGAAATTCAGTCAGTGAGTAGATGATGTTGGAACAGAGGGTGGAGGAAAACAAAGCATAAAAAGGATATCTCCTAAAGTTGGGACTTGAGCAATTAGAAAAATGCTAATACTGTTTTATCATGATGTGAAAAGCTAAATACATGGAAGAAACTTGAACCCACTTCCATCTTTGACATAAATAAAAAGTTTCTAACCAACATCTAGTAGAAAATATAGGTGAGATATAGAAGTAGGTCATTTCATATGTCTATATGAAGACATAATCTAGCTCACAAAATGTTTCTGAGTCTTCCACCTTCAGTAAGATGTGATATTTGGATTCTCTAAGCTCTTACCAACCTTGGCTTCTCTTTTGCCATTTATCACATAAAAACTTCTGAAAAATATTCTGGCATGCATGGGAATTTCTGTTTGATTATGTTTAAAATATGCAGACAAAAAATACTAAAGTTTTTCCTGCCTAAATCCCACAGTTAACCTCCATCTATAAGCACTCAGGAGATGGGCGTTGTCCTTAGTCAGTTATTTGTTATGTCCTCCTACTAGATAAATTTTATTGTTTTCTGTATTTATATTTCTTGGAGCTCCAAAACCAATGTTTTATTTGTACAGAAATTTTGCTTAATAATGTCATTATTGATGTAAATGAATATCTGCCAATTAAAAAATAGTTTTGCTTATTTTTCTTATAGAGTACTTATCTTTAGATAAATACCAATCATTAATGTTACTCAAGGGGAAAAATGACTGGCTAATAGGTTCTGAAGAGATATTGTACTATGGGAAGAAAAACTTAATGCCATCCCCACTAAAAAATAAACAGAACCAAAATGTCTTTGTGAAATCATTGGATAATTTATAAGTATCTGTAAGGACATCAAAAGCAAGGAGCAAATATAATCAGAAAATTTTGCAAATTCATAAGTAGGCTTAAATTACTGTATGTTAGAATTCACTTGATAGTTTAAAAACATTTTGTATTTTTACAGACATATCTTAGGAAGTTTCCCATATTAAATCCACATGTTTCATCTCAACTGAATAGTAACGTTCATTGAGATATTTAGTCATCTTATTTGTAATTATGTACATAAAACCATTGTTTTCCTTTCTCTGTTGTTGCTTTTCAGTGCTTTGCTATTTTTTCTTCCTTTCTCTCTTCCTATTCCTTTTATTTTTAATTTTTAATGTTTATTTATTTTTGAGAGAAAGAGGAAGAAACAGAGTGCAAGTAGGGGAGGACAAGAAAGAGATAGAGACACAGAATATGAGGCAGACTCCAGGCTCTGAACTGTCAGCACAGAGCCCTACATGGAGCTCAAACTCCCAAACTGTGACATCATGACCTGAGCCTAAGTCAGATGCCTCACCAACTGAGCCACTCAGGCACCCCTCTATTGCCTTTTGAAGTAATTTTTTTTCAAAGTCATTCTAGAAATTGTACCTTTAGGATTAATTATATAATACAGTGCTGATATTAAACTTGATTTTAAAAACTCTGCCAAAGTGACTCTCTGTATTTTAAATTATCACCTAAGCTCAAGGTTAGAAATTGGAAGAGTGATAAAAGTAACCTACTTACCCTTTAAGTTTATTACTTTTAAAAATTGCTAGGGTCTGACTTCACATGATGTTATATTATTAGGACATATGACTCTTAAGCAAGACTATAGTTTTGACATACTACAGAGGGCTGCTTAAGTGCAATGCACTACTTTTGCTTTATATCAGTAACTATCAAGCATATGCACGATCAGCACCTATGGTGTGCCAAACAGCCATACTTGGTTTCATTGGAATATTTTGAACAGTTTTTATGGAACTATCAGTGTGAAGAATAATTTTCAACATGAATTGATAAAACAGAACCATATCTGTAGTCATCATGACCTCTCCAGCAGGAATGCCTTTTCTTACATGAACGCATACCCCCCTTTCCAATTTAATCCCTTACATCAAAAATCTAAATTCAGCATCTACCAGTACTATTTCTTCACCTAGCTATGTGCACTAATATATGTGAGGTGCTCCTTTGAATATAAGAATCTTATCTGCCCACTGTGTTCTCAGTCCATTACACATGGTCCAGCTGGATATTTCCTCACACAATTACTTAAATTGACTCTTCTTGGAGACATGAGAAGCCAAATCGGTTTATTACTTTGTTATTGACAATCATAGTAATGATGCCTTTAATCTATTATTGTGTAAAAATCACAAGACTACATATGTAAAATAATATACATGTATTCTCAACCATTCTGTTAATTAGACACTATTGTATCTATTTTTGAGGTGAGAGTACTGAAGTTCAGTAGGCCAAAACTGCCTCCCTCAAGTCAAGCAACTAAGTGGTAAAGCCAAGACTCTTACCCAGGCTTTTAAGTGCACATATTTTCAGTGGGTAATACCCTAGCATTCAGCTCAAGCTCAGTTTATAACACTGACCAAGAGTCAGAAGGTACATATCAGAAATTTAAAACTTAGTGGTTTGAGGGATTCATATGATTAATGACATTTCAAGTGCTATAACAGAAGTAATCCAATTTTTTGTAGGTTTCCAAAAGGATGAATTAAAAGAATTTTTGAATACTAGAAGTATCTTCAAGGAATTAAAGAGTGATCTGAAATGATATTTCTATTGTTTCAAACTCAAAATGTTTTTTCAACTGCACCAAAAAACAAGGACAAAGTATTTCAGGAATTTGCGTTTTGAGAAAGGTCTCATATACTTATGGATGTCTTCATGGAAGTACAAATACAGCATGTTTCATGTGATGAAAATTACCCCACAGGCTAGGGCCAAATCTTCCAGAGGTAGTGAGGTTCACATTGATGGAGGAAGACTGATTTTCTTTCTCACCATATCACACTGCTTTCTCAGTACAAATAGTGCCCAACTTATGTTGTGCTCACTCCTATTTACTTTTAATAACATCCCTTGAAAGTCTCAGGAATATGCAAGAAGAAATACCTTATTTAGAAAAAGCAAACCATAAGCCGAACTAGTGATTGTCTTTCAGTAAATGTGGAAAGTTTTCTTACTTACTCAGTTCTTTATTCCTAGTGTAGCCTTCTTCACTTTATATATTTTACATTCATTTTTAGTGTATCTAAGAAAGCAAATAAAAATGTGAGATTGAAATGGCAAAAGCCATAGAAACTATTTGCAGAGTTAAAAACACATAATATCAAAGATAAGAGGAAGTTAATTCACAAAAATGCCTTCTCATTTCAATTAGTACTTTCTACTGTGAACAGTGCTGTTAGCAATAAAGGAAAATAGAAGAATGTGTGGCTGAATTTGCTTCAGTAAAATCTTTGATGATAACTAAACATCAATCCAGTGTGACTAAGCAGACTGACAGTCTTGAGTTTGTAAATAGAAGATAAAACTTAAAAATATGACTCTTAGCTGGAATCTGATTCAGGAAGAATCAATGCAGCATGAGAACTTGAAAGATAAGATTCAAGGACAATCTTTTTTTCTTGTAAAAAGATGAATTCAGCAATTTTAGGAATGTGCTGGACTTCAGAAGTGTTAAAGTGCTGAAGTTGCCTGAGCTGGGACTTGGTCAGCCAAATATGTTATAAACATTAGGCATTTCCTGATGAAGAAAAAATATTTATGTATAATATGGTTATACATACATGCATACTTTATATATCCATGCATATTTGAGTATTGAGATAATAACAGTGCTTGTTTCAAATTAAGGTACCAGTATTTGCTGTATAGTCATATAAAAATATTTAGAATAATATATTCTATGCTAATAAATATTATATATGTATTCTATATTTTATATATTCCATGTTTTATATATATTCTATCTGGATACTTGTATATGTGTATGTGTACAAAAATGCATGTATGTATATATGTATGTGCACATATATGTGTGTGTGTATGCACAACACACAGTGAGAACGATGTATTTACCATACCCTTGATGTAACTCAAGTACTTGTGTATATGACAACTCCTTATGACACTCACATTGTGTCAGCATTCAGCATTCGCAGAATGAATGTCATTTGGAGATTCTTCTATAACTTTCCTTTTCCTAGGCTGATATGGTTTTTCATATCATTATGAGCTTGGTTTTAACCTTTATCATCATCATATACTCCATCTCTCTGGGAAAAAAAATTCTGTCACAAAGGTGGCTAACCCATTAATTTTAAGAATATATTTTAAGAATATTCACTCCATGGGGTTCCTGGGTGGCCCAGTTGGTTAAGCATCCAACTTGGGCTCAGGTAATGATCTTGCAGTTCATGAGTTCAAGCCCTGAGTTGGGCTCTGTGTTGACAGTTCAGAGCCTGACTTCCTCTCTGCCCCTCTCCCACTCTCACTCTCTCTCTCTTTCTCTCTCTCTCAAAAATACATAAATATTAAAAATTTTTTTAAAAGATTATTCACACAGCAATGACTGAATTGGAAAAAAAAAAGTGGCTCATACAGATAAGATACCTATTGAGCTATATCTTCTGAATTTTCTTGTGTCTCAAACCCTTTTGGTTTTACATGGGCATCAGACTAGCCATTGTCAAGTGTGATTTCATTTATAGTCATATCACAGAATAAGATTACTTTCATTGACTGTGAGATTAGAGCCTTCCCTATAAATGTGTATTTTATAGCTACTGTTAGGTGTAAGCAATCATAGCTTAAAACTGGAAGCAAACACACAGAAATCATCTAGTTGATTCAGGCTAGAGGCTCTTAGGTAAGTCACTCTTCATTTGCCCGAGTCAAGATAAGCAGTGTTAACATTCTCATTATTCATCAATAAAACAAGAAGGATAAAAAGAATGGGAGAGCACTAACTGTGATAAATGCCAAATAAGATGCTTGGAAAAAAGTGAATGTAGAAGTCAGGTGGAGATTAAAATACAACGTATCTTTGGGTCACTCAGTTAAAAGGGTGAGTACATTCATCAGAGAATTGTATAGTGTTTGGCCAAAATGTTAATTATAGACCTAAGGAAATCCTGACACAGGTAACATAAACATACATTTCTTATCATATATCATCACTAAGTATTATAAACTATCCCCAGGAAAGCCATGGGTTATTATTTCCAGCATTAAAAAATGTGTGAAATTTAGGGTCGTGGTACCAGCCTGATGTGGAGAATTTTTAACTTAGTGATACTCTTGTCAAGCTCAATGTACAGTAAATATTGAGATGAAAAGTTAAATCAAGACAATATATTTTTATCCTCATGCTGCACTAGTTAAGGAAAAAAATACAGTTGTTATCTCCTCTGCACAACAAAACAGGACATTATATCAAGAATATGATATTAGTTATTTTGGAATATAGCTAATCAAATAAATTGCATTGTTTTAGATGAAGGAAAACATAAAAATAGTGGGGACATGTATGGATGTGCAACATGTGACGCATGTGGCTTGGTGAATATCAATAAAAAAATAATGGTTTCAATACTACAGATGCATCAACAAAATTCTGTACAAGAGGCAGGATATTCACCATGTTTGCTTGCCCACTGCAAAATAACCCAACCTCAGAAGAACTGAGAAGAGCATAGAAGGAAAACAAATAACCAGAGGATTCTTTCTGGCACACCTAATAAAGCAAGAGGAAAGTAGTTACTAAAACTTTAAGTAAGTTACAGTAGTATAGCATGGCCATTAACTATCAGAAAGCATTAGTAACCAATGATTCATTCCATGGAAAGCAAACTGTGAGTATCATGTAGCCTATGATAAAGCAAAACAGAACTGTACACAGATATAAGACACAGAAAGAATGGCCACCCAGTTGAAAACTACAAATGACATTTGGATTTAAAAATAATCTCAGTCATAAGTCTAATTTTACAGTTTTTAATCTAACAACACAGACTCAAGCATTTCAACTTTAGATCTAAAATCTGTATCTTTAAAATGGTAGCACTGCATAGAGGCAGGTTTGCTGCAAAGTACTTGAAACTTCAGAATCTCTCACCTTTTAGTTCCCTTCCATGACCATGAGATTTATTATGTTTTGCAAAATATTCTAAAGTTAAATATTTTAGACAAAATTTTGTTAAGAAATCTGTTTCCTTTTACTCCAACTTTCTCCCCTTTTCTATACGCTTACTTTGGGTGACTATAGAGTAGTCAGGATATTTTTGAGATCTGGCTAAGGGGATGTTATCTGGAAAAAAACTTTAATTTAGACTTACTGGAGTATAGTTTGGGGATCTGCAGTGATTTCTGTGTATAGTTAACTTGCTGCTAACTATAAATGGCTCCCACAAGTCTTACTACCAATCACTGACTGAGCCAGAGGTGGTAGTATGATATAAACATGTCCTTAAAAGCCTAGGACTGGGGGCGCCTGGGTGGCTCAGTCGGTTAAGCCTCCGACTTCGGCTCAGGTCAGATCTCACGTTCGTGGGTTCGAGCCCCACGTCAGGCTCTGTGCTGACAGCTAGCTCAGAGCCTGGAGACTGCTTCCCATTCTGTGTCTCCCTCTCTCTCTGTCCCTTCCCCTCTCATGCTCTGTCTCTCTTTGTATCAAAAATAAATAAAACATTAAAAAAATAAAAAAAAAAAAAGCCTAGGACTGGGAGTATGTGGGTAGCAGAGAGCAGGGCAAGGAAGGAAGGATTGAAGGAAGGAAGGAAGGAATGACTGGATCCAGAAACAAACCTTGGGATAATTTTCCAGTCACCAAACATGTAGTAACAAGTGAAGAATTTGCTTCTCGTCAATGCCTAGACAAAATATAAGTTCTCCTCATCAGAAAAGAAAAACACTGAATAATATAATATGTAAACTATAAATGCAACAGATAATTTATTTATGTACAGGAATTTCATTATAATTTTATTTTTAAAAAGTCCTGTGTTTGTGGAATACAAGTCAGAAGTATTGCTCCAACTAATATGTTTCATCTTCTGCATGCCAACATATTGGGTCATGTCTAAGTGTATCTGACTCACCATGGCCTAATGAAGGTTCCAGATGAAAAAGCATCCAAAACTGCTACATATGCAACAAGCCAATGTGAAGAAACAAGGGTTCAATGGCAAAATTCCTCATATATTCATCGATCAAGAAATGTGTGTAGTATCACCATGTTGGGTTGTATTATATGTAGCCTGAGAATCATGATTTTGACACAACTGAAGGGTAATTTTTTTAGTCATCCTTAAATTTATTTATGAAAATAACTATAAAAATTTTGATTAAAATTAGTAGAATATGAACCAAAATGATAAATGAGCAAAGAGAGCACTAAAATTTATTCTGACATTGAGAAGTAAATTATGACAAAAAATTAGACCACACTAAAAGCAATATTTCATTGAAAGGAAGACACTAATTTTGAAAAGAAGGAATGATTAGTGTCTTAGCTTATTTGAAAATCCAATTAGTCAAGTAAAGTATATCTGATGAATACATTGCTAAGGACAATTTTTTGCTAATTTGACACAAAATACTGACATATACAAAATAACATAAAATTCACGATAACTCTTTACAACAAGGACATAGTAGAGAAAAAACCTGGTTAATGCAGAGTATTTAAAATTACTTATTGCATAAGCAATTTTGAAATACCATGAAATTTTATAGTCCATACATGAAAGAAAGTTGATACTTTTTCCAAATTTGAGAATAAGCCTAAAAATTTACTTGACATTGTTAAAATGGTCTGTGAAGCTGAAAGTTTTCAGATCCAGCAATAAAAAACAATCCCAGAAATTTCCATCAACTCTCCAGAAGATGGATTGAATTATTGTTCTATGTAAAGAAATTAAAGAATCATTGTCTTATGAAGAGGCAATCAAAGAGTATGTGGTATACTTCCTGCAACAAGATTTATATTAAAAGTATCATAGAAATATATCAGACAGCTAATTATAAGGATTTTCAAATATTACATTTGCTTGCTGTTTACTATTTTTACTTCTATTTCTTTCCTTATTCTAAATAATTATTCATGCTTGTTTGTATTTTTAGTGTTGCATTATTTTTCAATAGAAGGCTCCCTGAAATTGCATAATTTAGATTTCACATGTCATAAAATTTAGATTCATACCCAGAGTTCCTGGGTTTGATATTATAAAAGATGGATTCAGTTTTCAATTCACTAATTTCCAGGAGAGGTGATATAAAACTATTACTTAGGATAAAAAGAATATTATTATTACAGATTGTTATTAAATTTAAATGAAATATATATTATCATGTTATATAATACATAAAGCTCCATAAGATAAAGATGCTACTTTTACTATCATGCAACTGAATTCCCTTTTAAAATGATAATTGTTCTTGTTTGCATAGGACATGAAACCTCAACTATATGAAGGGACAATCAAGAAAAATTTGCTAAAACCACATGATTTAACTTAAGTACCTGGAAGACTTTTCCAACAGTGAAAAATTTTAAATGTGGTCATGAACTACTAGAGGAAATTATACAATCTCTTAAAATTAAATATCTTTTAAGACCCAAAGTAAATGGTTCCAATTCTTCATGATCTAAATGAACCTAAAATTTTCCTTAAAAACATGAGACTTTACTTTAAGAATAAACTTTGTGTATTTTTCCCTATTATTTTACTTACTACAAAATACAAGGCCATCTGGGGAAATTATAGAATGATAAAAGACAAAATCTCTATCATTTATAATCTGGTAATTTAAACTTATTAAAAGTTATGTAATACACATATATAATAATAACTTATATAAAGACACATGTATGTTAATAACTCTTGAAATGTAAGTAAAAAAATCAACTCATGCTCTGACCATGAAAACCCCCGGTCCTACACATTTTCTCACTGCAGCCGGTGCCTGAGTCATATCGTATCTCAATTTCTCATGTATCACCCAATTCATGCTTCATTGCTGTCTAATTCTGTTCCTTTATTCTACTATCTTCCTTTGCTTTCCTTTACCAACATATTTTAGTTTTGGCCTTTAGGTCATATGTTCTGAAACTCTCTCCTTATGTGTATTTCCTAAGATGTGGAAGTTTCAGTAGCCTCCACCAATATGTGATCATTTATTTTATATTTATATCTGTTGTCTCATAAGCTGTCAACTACTTTATATCATCTTTTTTTTAATTAAAAAAAATTTTTTTAATGTTTTATTTTATTTTTGATACAGAGAGAGAGAGACAGAGCATGAGAGGCAGAGGGGCAGAGAGAGAAGGAGACACAGAACCGGAAGCAAGCTCCAGGCTCTGAGCTAGCTGTCAGCACAGAGCCCGATGTGGGGCTCGAACTCATGAACATGAGATCTGACCTGAGCCGAAGCCGGACGCTTAACCGACTGAGCCACCCAGGCGCCCCTACTTTATATCATCTTAAATACACATGTTCATTTTCCAGCTAGACTATAAACTCACTTCAGATAAAGGATATATAAAACAATATTGGATTCAACTACAATAAATACGAAAATCTAAATTAACAATGGCCATAACAAGAAGTTTTTCCTCACATATATGCATTCTGGGGGGATAAAAGGACTGGTATAATGACTACCCCACAAAGTCCTCAGGGATCCAGCTTCTAAAGCTGCTATGTAACCCAATTCCAGGGGGTACATTCTTAGGGGCTACAATGTGAATTGGAGCCCATTGGCCTTGTGCAACAATGCAACCCTCTGGGGTTTCTCCAGTCACTGTTCTAACACTCTTTAAGGTGGCCTCATGATTATGATCCAAGATGATCTATATCCATGCTTTAGGGCCGCAAAATGAGAGAAAAGACGATGGTGACTATGTTCATATATCAAAAAGATGCTCCCCACTCCACCATAGAACATGTTAGCTTGCAGGGCATTGGCTAGAGCATATGACTGCCACATGCCCATACCTATCTGGAAGGGGAGTTAGAAACCACATTCTATATTCTGGAAGCACTGGTCCACTACAGGGAGAGAGAAATGGGAACAAACAGAAAATAAAAATAAAGTGAAGCAGTCATTGTGAGGAAGAAAACAAAGGAAATGATTTCAAAACTGAAAAAGTGTTTTCCTATTTTGCTTAGATTATACATCAATATAAAGGCTTACTGGAAACTAAACTCTTATGTGAGATATGTAAGTACACATTAAACAGAAAATATATATTTGTATATCTCTTCATTAGGGAAAAAACATTTAGAGTCATTTCTAATTGTTTGGTAATGTAAAGTTGCATTTGCGAAGTAGAAGAAGATGATTCTGAGGGAAAATGCACACTTTTATTTTTAAGTTTCCACTATGTCAATAATAGCCTGTTGTGGCCTGTACTCAGTACATGCCGGGTACTATTCGTAAACCAAAGACCTCTGAATATATCATGATTAACATATTCCTACATTATATAAACTGCAAATTTCTCTTGGAAGGGGCTAGTAAGAAGGATAAGAAACAGTAAAGAGTGAAAAGATGAGATTATGAATAGGTTTTATTGAAGGAGATGATTCCAAAAAGTGCTAGAGTGTCTCAGTCTTTATATCTTCCAGCTGAAATGCAAAACTCTCTCTTCAACATCTTCACTAGAACTGGCGTAAACATTATCTTACCGAAATGACACACACAACAAGACATAAAACAAGGTGTGTCCAAAGACGTTTTGAAGTTAACCTTGAACCAGAGTATAACATGGCCTATCCAAGTTTAAATACTTTAGGGGAAGGAGCCTAAATGTCCATAGGAGATGCATAGGAGCACATGAACCCTTGGGACTTCATCAAGATAAAAAGCTTCTGCAAGGCAAAGGAAACAATCAAGAAAACTAATAGGCAACCGACAGAATGGGAAAAGATAGTTGCAAATGACATATCAGATAAAGGGCTAATATTGAAAATGTACAAGGAACTCACCAAACTTCACAATCACAAAACAAATAATCCAGTGAAGAAATGGGCAGAAGATATGAACAGACACTTCTCCAAAGAAGACATCCAAATGGCCTACAGACACATAAAACGATGCTCAACATCACTCATCATCAGGGAAACACAAATCAAAACCACACTGAGATACCACCTCACGCCAGTC
>NC_043700.1:105307928-105311712 GCF_006229205.1 Suricata suricatta | reverse complement strand
AAAAAAAATACTTTAGGGGAAAAAAAGAAAGAAAAAATATGAATAAAAGTTTTCTTGATATAAAGTATTCTATCCTTTCTATTCTGCTGGTCTCATCAATTCTCTAAGAAGGAGGTTGAATCTAAAATTAGAGTTGGAAAGGAATTTCAGTGACCCTTTACCAGCAAGTGGCTCAACGTGCACCTGTGAGACACCTTTACTGGGTTTGCAGACCCAAGCGCGACATGTCTATTGCAGTTTAGAACAGATGGAGAGAGTACAAGCAAAAAGTAATTTCTTATATAAACTCAATGAATCTAAACCTGTCTGATGTTTTCCAAGAGTAATTTGGAATAGATTCAGATAGTTCCAAACCACAGTCTTTGGGCTTTAGCATGATCTTGTCTGGTAATGATTTAAATTTGATAACAAGCCAGAGTTCCAATTTTTTATCCCCTCTTCCCCTAAATTGATGTAGCTAGCTATGAATTTATCATGCACCAAAATCATTTTTATATTGGTGTCCTACCATTCTACAGATAGATCATATTTTCAATAAAAAGAAAAACTAATTTTATGTTCATATTTTCCATTTGTAGAACCCATAACAAATATTTAACTTTCTGATGGTTAACTTTCTACAAGCTTGTTTCAGTTAGTAGAAAGAAATGTGACTCTATCTGTGGCTCACAAAAGCCCCATGCGTGGCACAACACAATTTTGAGATGATACAGATGGAAAGAGTTTATTCTCAGTGTGAAAAGCTATAATTTATTCTTTGGTAAATAAATAAATTAAAGACGATTCACATTTGGATTTGACCAGAAACAAATGTGAAGGCCTTCTCCAGTATACAATGGTAGTGTTAGCATCCTTTTATGTAAACAAGACTTGAGCCAGCCATAGGCATTGGTATTTGGTGAATAATAAACAGTGGAGGGGCCTGATCACTATTCCTAGCCATTGGGAATCTAGGACAATCTAGTAACTGTAACTAATACTTAATATGGCATTCACATTGATAGAAATAGATGATGACAGACTTTTTACTCTGAATGTCATCATGTTATGTGACAGAGGGAAGAAAGGTCTGGTGAATACAAGTCTTCCCAACTTTATTCTGAACAATCCTATTTCTCTAATCCTTTCACCAAACTTTCACATAACATAGTTTCAAATCCCCCCAATGTTTCTGCAAAAATGGCAGTCTATGTCTCCCTTAAATTATAATGCCCCAAACTGAGTATTACAAGTTGAGTGTAATCTAACCATTGAAGAATAGTAGACCTAATACCAGGCTTTATGGAGATTTTACTTTTTTATCAATGCAGATACTTCAGTAGCTATTTGTAAGACATAAACAACAATAGCTATAACAATAACAACAACAGCAATGATGATAACAATAAGTAAAAGAGAGAAAAACACACAACCACACAAACTTACCATACCATGAGCTCCACCTGAGATAGTAATGACCCATCCCATTACTTCCCCAGCATCCACATTCTTCCTGGCAGATAGCCAGTGCATAATAAACATTTGCTATTAAATCCAATGGATTTGGACCAAACTCATCAGAACTATGCAGATAAAAGCATAAGAAAATCAGAATTAGAAGTGATCTGTAGAGACATAGGCTTTCCAAGATAGTGGCAAGCTGAAGGCTGAGAAATTATTCAAAACACCTGTGCATAGAATCTTATGCCATCTCAAGGGGCTTGTGACCTTGTTAACACTGAGCCTGGTGCAAGATCCAGGAAAGTCTAATGTTTGTAACCATTCCTTGAAATAGAAACACCTGGTTTGTTAGTGTAAGGGACTCCAAAAGGTGAGTATAAAGAGATGAGAACTGAATACCTCAGACCTGGCATTTGTAAGTCCCCGTCATTGTTCTATGAATCAAGAGAAAACAGGTAAGATTTATCCCATGAATTCTCACTCTGTGTAAACTTATTATTCCCAAAAAAGAATTTGCATCTTTTATCTAATTAAGTCAAGAGTTTAATTGACCCTTATACTTTGTGTGCATGTGTGTGCACACGTGTGCATGTCAATTGTCTTTTCCTAAACAACTGACATTTGCCAGAATTCTTGTGGCTACAAATTTAAAAACCAATTATATTAATAAGTATCAACATCTCCTATGAATACACTGGAGAGTCAACAAAATTCAAAAATAAAAGTTATAATATTTTGTCTTCAAAATACATTTAATGAGATACAGATAGAAAAAATGCTTAAATGTAAATGATGACGAATAAAATGTGTTCATCTGAGGCAAGAATAAGAAAATCAGGTTTTGTAGTTGTGATAACAAAATGCCATCAAAGACCAAAAGGTTTTTTAGTATCTATAAAAACAAAATTCTAATACTTGTCAAGATAGATGGATAGATAGATAATAGATAGATGATAGAGGCATATATGCATTCTAAACTACATAAAGTTAAGTACATAGGGTTTAGGACCACATAGACAAGTAGAGATGCTTTTCATGAGTAAGAATGAGATCCAACACTGCAGATCTTGTGCAAGAAGCCAGAATTTAGAAGCCAGAATATATGCACAAATACCAGAACTAAAAGGAGCTGTCTTATCCAAGAAAAGAGAACTAGAGTTGGTGAATTGAAAAAAACTAGAAATGTAACACAGGTGTAGGCCATTTACTCTGGGCTATGCATTGAAAAAGAATACCTACCCCTTCCCAAAATCATGGAAGTCAAATGCACACATATTTATAAGATACATAAACCTGTGTCAAGAAGCAAACAAGAAAATTGGCCAAGAACCTATAAATCCTGTGGCGATATGACAGAAGTAATCTTGGAAGGGGGCAGAAAGAGGTTGCTGTCTCCATAGCCTAGGTCATGCACAGGACTCTCACTGGTTGAAAATTTTCACTACAGAACACACAATTTTATTTTTCCAGTTTCTTCTTAAAAGTAATTCATTACTTGGTTTCATTTCAGTGTAGTTAGCAGAAAAAAAGAGTATACAACTAAAATGTTTAAATAACAAGAAGGGAAAACATACCATGAGGAGTCAAGAGATTCAATGAGAAGAAATCTCATATTCAAAATAGAAGGGTAATCTTAAAATGACTTTTAAATAAATATTATTAAAATGCTTAAGTGAATAGACAAAGTAATAAATTCACTAGGAAGATTGAGATGTTGACTAAATTTAGACATATATTCAGTTAAATGTATAAGCAGATAAAGAATATATAGATAGAGGCTTTTTAACTTCAAAATCATTAATAGGGTGGAGGAGATCAATTTACAAAAAGAAGAGAGTTGAAAACAAAAAAAATAACAACAATAGATAAAAATCCAGGAAAAACATAGTCCAAGAAGAGGGAATTATAATCAACCTCATTAGTAATTACAGTCAATGAAAACAATTAAGTTTACTCATTTAAGTAAAGATTTTGAGATTGGATTACCTGCAACATCACTATATTTACCAAAGACAAGTTTAAAACATAATAACACACTCAGGAAACAACAGATGTTGGTGAGCATGGTGACAAAGGAGAACATTTTTTCACTGTTGGTGGGAATGCAACTTGGTGCAGCCATTCTGGAAAACAGTATATAGGTTCCTCAAAAAATTAAAAATAGAACTACCATACAACCCAGCAACCTCACAACTAGGTATTTATCCAAAGGATACAAAAATGCTGATTGGAAGGGGCACATGCGCCCCAATGTTTATAGCAGAACTAAAAGCAGTAGCCAAATTATAGAAAGAGCCCATATGTCCATCGACTGAAGAATAGATGAAGAAGATGTGATATATAT
>NC_043700.1:105304149-105307828 GCF_006229205.1 Suricata suricatta | reverse complement strand
TATATATATAATGGAATATTTTTTGGCAACCAAAAAGAATGAAATCTTGCCATTTGCAACAATGTGGATGGAGCTAAAATGTATTATGCTAAGCAAAATAAGTCAAATATAAGTATCATATGATTTCACTCATATGTGGAATTTAAGAAACAAAACAGATGAACATAGGGGAAGGGAAGAAAAAATAAGATAAAAACAGAGAGGGCGGCAAACCATAAGAGACTCTTAAATACAGAGAACAATGAGGGTTGCTGGAGGGGAGATGGGTGGAGAGATGGGCTAAATGGGTGATGGGCATTAAGGAGGGCACTTGTTGGGATGATCCCTAGGTGTCATATGCAAATGATGAATAATTAAATTAACTCCTGAAACCATTATTACACTATATGTTAACTAACTTGGATTTAAAAAATAATAAAGTTCATATCATTGTTAAAAAATAATAATAAATAAATGCTAAAAAGAATCCACAATAACACAGAAGTGTTAACATAAAACAATGGGAGGAAACACAGGCAAATATTTATCAAAATGATGCTTTGATGAGGATATTAATAAAAGGCAGATTAACAGGGAGAAAATGTGACCTTATCAATTAATAAAAGAAAAAATGGTCAAAGAAGATGTAACAACCATCAGTATAAACATGTCTAAAAATACAGTTTCAACCTCTTGAAGGCAAAATTCTGACAGAATGAGGAGCAACTGAAAAAATCCATAACACTTTAGGAGATTTCCATGTACTTCTCTGAAATTGATAGACAAAACACATAGAACATTAGTAAGGATGCAGATGTAAGCAGTACAATCAACAATCTTGATCTAATAGATACACGCAGAACCATGCACCCAGCAGTAAGAAAAGCTACATCCTTTAAAGCATATAAATTATTTCAGAAACGGATCATGTAACAGCCAAAAAAAGGAAGCCACAATTAATTCTAAATATCAATACAGAAACTCTATTGATTAAAATAGGATCTTACAGACCCTTTAAGGTCTGCTATTGGGGGGTTTTAGCAGAGAAGTGATATGATCTTTCTTAAGTTTTAAGGATCCTTGTGGCTGCTGTATTGAAAATAAATTATCGGATCGAAGAAGATTTAAGACAAAAATAAAGAAACCAGATTTCTTGATGAATGGAATGTTAAAGAAACCAGAAATGAAACTGGTGCCAAAAAAAAGTGCAAAATCATGAATGAAATATTTCCTTCACGGAAATTACATAAAAATATTTATCATATGGAAAAACAAGATCTACGTAGAAGAAAATAATAGTCCTGCTCTAGAGTTAATGTGTGAGTCACAATGCAATATACACAGGTTTTCTGAAAAAAATTTTAGCCTAAACAATAACACACTTAAGAGAGTTGGAATAAAGCCAAGGAACCACACCATTTTAGCAGCCCTGATGTGCCAAACTGCCTGGTAGTTTCTCTCACCATCTTTGAAACTGATTATGATACCGGGCTTCTTTGGGTCTTGGATATCACAATGGCTTCAAAAGAAAAAAAAAATGACTGTTTACTTACCAACGTGAGTTAATTTATCAAAAAGAAAATCACTTAACAAGGTAATTTATCATGTTTTACCACATATAATGTTCATATTCCAAGTTCTCCAAAGAAAACACTAAAATCTACCATCTTCTAGATACACAAATAAATAAGGAAGTGGCCAAAGGAGGGGCAGTAAAAGAAAAAACAAATTCTTTGTTTGACTACCAGCTTCATATGAAAGACTGGAACAATATTTTTTAAGTTTGGCTACTTGAAGAACCTGCACTTATTCTACCACATTTTTCTAATTCTGAAATCTCTCATCCTATTTTTTTCCTTGTGAGAAGTTGGCTGAGCTCAATATCACTTAGACTAAATTTATGGCACAGTTTTTTTTTTAAATTGTAAAGCAATTAAGACCATTTCTTAATCACCTTTTTTATTTGCTTCTTTTTCAATAAGGGTCACTACATACACATTCACACACTACAATTGTTTTTAATATTCCGATTTTAAAAGTACCTTTTCCTCTACTATCTACATAAAGCTTCCTTTTACTCAATAAAGCTTCTGTCCTTACTCTTTTAATATTTTACAAATTCCTTATGGAGCCCTTATGAAGGAAAACATAGCTACTTCCCCTATGTAGTCATTTCATATACTTTGTGATTATGTTCATCTTTCCCTCAATTATCCTATGCTGTATTACCATGATGGTAAAAACTATCATCAAACTAAGAATTATATATTCTCTTTAAACTATCTCATATTATCAACTGGGAAATACACCATAGGAAAAAATGTGACCATTAAAGCTCTTTGTTGAATAACATGACCATAAAAAGAAAAGGATTAAGATTGAAGCTGATAGTTACACAGAGTGAAAGAAATATTTAGATGTTGTTTGGGATTATTTATTTCAACAAAGTCTGCCATGCTCAATAAGTTCCAAACGATAGTGTGGAAACATGTGAGATTGAAATTAGACCGTTGGAGAAATCTGAGAGCAGATGCGGAAAGTCAGAACGCGCCGTGCACGCCCCCGAGCTATGCCTTAGACTATCATTTTCACTATCAGCCACTTAATAGCTTCTTCCCGGACTAAGTGCTGCTAGATTGTGTTTTTTTCCTAGAAATTACTAAACTATCTAATAAACTTAATCAATTATTTTAATTCAATGTGTTTAGAACTTAGGTATTTATAAAACTTAAGTACATTTATGGGGTGCCCCGGTAGCTCAGTCGGTTAGGTGTCTGACCCTTGATCTCAGCTCAAATCATAATCTCATGATTCGTGAGATCCAGCACTGCATCAGTCTCTACACTGTTCTCTCTCTCTCCCTCTCAAGATAAATAAACACTTTCAAAAAGCATTATATTTATGAAAAATATGTTCTAAATCTTCAAAATAACTTAAATAACAGTTGAATTTCACATAGAGAAGAGCCTCTTTAAAGGGAATAAAGATTAAATGTGTTTAATTGACATTTCATCATTCATTTATATGTTTATATACCAAGAGGAACACCCAAATTATATTTAAATAAGTGTATATATTCATATATTCAACAATCATTTATTAAGGCATTATCAAGTACAAAGTACTAAGGATTACATAGTAATGGCAAGATGAATAAATTGCCATCTCTTTCACAAAAACTGTACAACAAATAAGAGAGCTGTGTACATAGTAAAACCTGTAACATGAAGGCTGTTAGACCTGCCACAGGTGAGATTGGGGTTAATTCTTTTCATTCAGTCTTTCAAAAAGCTATAAAGGAATTCCTCATAAGTACCTAACACTCTTCTGGAGATAGTGGATAGAGAGAACAAGACTAACAAGAAATTTAATAACTTCATATGAGTATCACAAATAATGTGCAATCACTAACTGAAATGGGGACTCTAGTAAGAAATAGGACTAGAAGATAGCTGGTGTCTTATGATGGAGACCCATGGAACTATTGAGGATCCATCACCTGCTTTGAGAAGAAAAATTGTTTTGGTTTACATTTCATAGGGACTAGCCATTCAGAGCCTTATTCCCTCTGTGAAATCCCATCTGCTGCATTGTTATCATAGAGACTATAATGCTTCTCTTACCATACATCATGCAGTTATTTTACACCAAGGACTATAGCTCTAGCTCTATATGATCCTTTCTAGTTTCATCTTTTTCT
>NC_043700.1:105297309-105304049 GCF_006229205.1 Suricata suricatta | reverse complement strand
TGATTTTTGAAACTCCTTGATTTGGTTATGCTCCCATATCAAATGCTTCAATAATATCTAAATCCATTTCTGTCACTAAAGTAATGGTCTTGAGGAAGGCACTAGTTTTGATTCACCTGTGTATTTCTAGTACCAGCTTAAAGTCTGGCAATTATAGGACTCCGTAAATTCTTAGTAGACGAATGAACAAATTAACCATATAATTTTTTTTTTAATTTTTAAATAATGAGGAACATCTGGGTGGTTCAGTTAAGCATTTGACTCTGGTTCAGGTCACAGTCTCATGGTTCATGAGCCCAGGTCCCTCATCAGACTCTCTGCTGTCAGCGCAGAGCCCGCTGCTGATCCTCTGGCCCTCTCCCATTCCTGCTCTCTCTCTCACTCTCTCTCTCTCTCTCTCAAAAGTAAATAAACATTTTAAAAACATTAACAATGAAAAATTTTTAGTTGGAAACATTAATCAACCTGATCAAAATAATCATGAGGCTAAATTTAGCTGCCTAAGATAGACATACTACATCTTACCCATTCTTAATATTCATTTTTTCAAAATAACCTAAATAAAGATTATAATGATTTTTAGATAAGCTTTTATTATAAGTCACTAAAATATCCCCAAATTCCTGTATGCCATTGAGACCGTACTGATTCCTTAAGGAAAACAAATTAGGATTTACTTGATTGTATAGGAGAAAAATAAATGAAAAATACAGATTTTTAGTTGGAATGGAAGAAGAAAGAGCATATGACCATAGCTTTTTAAATTATTCTTTACTCTTATGCTGTTGGTAGGAATGTAAACTGATGCAGCCGCTCTGGAAAACAGTAGTGAGTTTCCTCAAAAAGTTAAAAATAGAACTCTATGATCCAGCAATTACACCAAGGTATTTACCCAAAGGCTACAAAAATACTGATTTGAAGGGATACACACATCTCAATGTTTATAGTGGCATTATCAAATGCCAAATTATAGAAAGAGCCCAAACATCCATTGACTAATGAATGGATAAAGAATATGTGGTGTATATGTACAATGGACTATTACTCAGCCATCAAAAAGAATGAAATCTTCCCATTTGCAATGACATGAATGGAGCTAGAGAGTATAATGCTTAGTGAAATAATTCAGAGAAAGACAAATACCATGTGATTTCACTCATCTGTGGAATTTAATAGATGAAACAGGGGTGCCTGGTTGGCTCAGTTCGTTGAGCATCTGACTTCTGATTTTGAGCAAGGTCATGATCCCTGGATCATGAGATCAAGCCCCATGTTAGGCTCCATACTGAGTGTGGAAACTGCTTAAGATTCTCTCTCTTTCTCTCTCTCTCTCTCTCTCTCTTTCTCTTTCTCTCCTTCTGCCCATTTTCCTTGCATGTGGGCTCTCTCTCACTTGCTCTCTTAAAAAATAATAATTAAGAAAAGTAAAAGAAACAGATGAACACAAATATAAAGGGGGAAAAAAAAGAGAGAAGCAAACCATGGAACAGATTCTTAAATAGAACAACTGAGAGTTACTGGAGGGGAAGTGGATCACTGATGGGCTGAATGGGCGATGGGCATTAAGGAGGGCACTTATTGGGATGAGCATTGGCTGTTACATGTAAGTGATGAATCACTAAACTCTACCCCTGAAACCATTATTACACTATATGCTTACTAACTAGAATTTAAATAAAAACTTGAAAGTTTAAAAAAAATACTCTTTCCTTGCATAAACTGTTAGACTCCCCCTCCCATCACAATTACTAATTGACTTTTCAACTTCAAACACCATTAAGATAGCCAGTGAGGAGATCTAGATCTACTCATTTTCCCTCTACGAATAGCTTCACGGGATGAATGTAAAAGAAAAAAATTTTACATGCAACTGACAGTATTTGGCTTTAAATTAAGTTACATTATGTGTTGAGACTCACTTTTAAAGCATAAAGAATGAATGAACCTGTGCTTGGCCTTCCAGGGCTTTCTTCCTAATTTATCCCTGACAGTGGAGCCATGTAAGATCGATGTGACAGTGACAATTACCAACGACTGAACTAGGGTTTGAACAATTACTGGAAGTCTAGGGCAAGAGTCTCTCAGGATGGCACTTGCATTAAAATAACTGCATCAACTTTCCCAATCTTTTGCCTTCAGTTACTGAGAGAAGATCTGTACAGTTCATTGAAGGACCTAAGAAGAGTTGCCCATCAACTTGTGGATGATGTAGGCATGGATCGAGTGCTGGCAGCAGGACATGCTTAGCACACTAGCAAAACCCAGTGCACATCCATCACCACATCTGAGTGGGACTGGCAAGAACAGCACCATCCTACTTGGGCAGCTGAATAGCTTTATGAAATCCGTATGGTGGGGAGTGTGACCTTTAGAGAGAATACACATGTGATTTTGCTAAAAATCAGGATAATATTAGTCAAATAAGCTCCTTCACTGGTTTTCTACAGAATCCAAAGACTTAAAGGATTTAAAGAATAATGATGCTACCACTGACCTAGTTGCTGAATGTTCTCTGTACTGTTTCTAGTTTCTAATGATAATAATTGAATGTAAATGTATTTTTATACATTTTTCATAGAAAAATGTCTTAGAAGTTAAAAGTTGAAAGAAAAAGATGTGAAATCTCAGTGAGTGGTATTAATTCCACTGATAATTAAGTGAAGTGAGAAGGCAGACCAGAGCAAACGTTTTGAATGATTTAACACATCAAAGCAAATAATAATCTAAATCACTTAATTCTGGAACTATTGCTTTCGATATATGTGAGAGCAATCAAGAAGATTATAAAAATGATTTAGGAAAAGCAACAGTTTTCAACGTTTAAGACAAAATCCTAATTATGTCACTTATCTTGACATACTTTATAGGTGAGTTAGTAGGACACAGTGTATGTCATGAGTGAGATATTTTTAGCTACCTACAGTGATTTACATCATATTAAGAGTCTAACATTTCAATTGAACCATGGCCAAAAAACAGAGATACTATGAAATATCTAGGCACTCAAATATAGCCAATAACCATCAAATATAACCAACAGAGAATCAACCAACAAGCCATCAATATGTTTGACTAAACTGCCTGCTTCTCTCTTCAAATACTAAACTACTTGGGAACTACCCTGTCCCTCAGATGCTGGAAAGGCAGTTAATGTATAGCTATAATTTCGCATTCCCACGTTCCCAAGGTCTCGTGTTTCCTCTTTTGAATAGAAACACAGATAGACAGACTGGCAGACTGGCAGTCACACCCTTTCCACAGTTTTGGAAAGAAATTTAGAACAGTGGTTACCGAATGAAACTCAGTAAGTTTCTTCAGTGTTTAATGAAAGGAGAAAAAAAGAAAAAGAAAAAGACAACATAGTGAAATTTAAATAAAATGTGATTTCTCTTTTGGTAATTTGTGCTTTTTCATTGTTAAAACTCCTTTTGAATAATTAAGAGACTTATAAAACAATGAGAGCTGCTTAATTTTGTTCTATCTTGATAAAATTAAAATCATAAAACCTAGTAAACATAGCCTTTTCTGTCCATAATATATATATTTTTCTAATCCTGTAAAAGCCCTAAACTCTGTTTTTGCAAAATGATTTCTATGTATCCACATGTGTTTTTGCTTGTCTCTTTCTATCTCCCTTTTCTCTCTGTTTCCTCTCTCCTCCATCTGACTTCTCCAAGCATCTGCCATGTTTTCATAGACTATTATTAAACAATTGTTGAAACTTCTGAATCTGGGGTTTTCTTGCTTAGAAAAGCTAAATATACTGATGAGGAAAGAAGGCCACATATTATAAATCAAATGCACTCTAAGTAAAGTTCTGGGTCAATTATTAATAATTAGACCTGGGGTCTGAGTTAGAACTGAGACAATGAAGTACACGCAGCAAAAGTGAAAGTGAGTTACCACCTCCATAAATCAGGGCTTGCAAAGAGTTGAGACCACCATTCATAGTGAGAAATTCATTTCACATGAGGACCCAGAGAGCACATTAACAGAGACATAATTGAACATCCACAATTGAAGTGAAAGTCTCATGAAACAAAACATCCTTATTTAGTGCAATGCACTCTCCTGTTTTTTATTTTATCATATTTTAAGCTGACCACATTGGACATTGATTTCATGACCCACTAACATGTCATGGCTCATAGTCTGAAAATTATTGCCATAAAGCACATGTCATAAGATTGCTATAAAGTTTCACAGCAATATAAAGTTCAAAACAATTAATTTCCCTTAAATCAATATAAAATTAACCACCTCACCTGACCAAATAATTTTCGTGTGTGGCCTTTGAATTCCTGAAGGAAAGAAACCTATTTTTATCTCACCTGTCTCAGTTTCCCCATTTAATCTGCTCTGATTGGCTTTATGTCAACCATCTTTCATTCTTCTCCAAATGTTTTTTTTTAATTAGTAGAACAGGAAGGGAAAGAGAAATAAAAATGTTTTCTTTCTAAAAGCAAACTTTGAGAATCCTATTTTTAGCACTGATGATGATATTGGCCTAAGATTCTGAATTATATGTATAAACTTCTGAACACATGTTCTTTAAAAACTTACTAAAGAAATGGCAGTTATCTTAGGTTGCCTATTTCAAGTTTATATAATAAACTCTCTGCAAGTTTTCTGATTCCTTTTCAAATAAATAAAGATAGGTAATATTTTAAGTTGGTGTGTATACAAGGATGTGTATGTGTGCATGTATTCATGGACACTCACACCCTTACTAAGGCAAGGAGTCCAGACTTTGGAATTAAAGATATGTAGTACTTCACGTTCTGCTTCCAACTTTTCCACCACTGTGTAATTTTTAGAATTTCTTCTAAAATTTCCTCCTCTGCAAATGGAGTAATAATAACAACTGCCTCAAAAGCTATCGTCAGGAACAAATTACATAAAGTAAGCATAAAGCAAAGTGGTATTAAATTGTTCATTTTATAATAACGTTCAAGGAACAATCTGTTTAAGTTTATTCCATGCCTGGGAGAAGAAAACCTAAAATTAGCCTCATAGACTATTTGAATTGATTTCCATGCATGATTCTAATCTTATGATTCATTTAATGCATGTAAGTAGAGAAAAAGAGCCCCTTTAAGACAAGGAAATTAGAGAGAAAAGATTAGTAATATAGTTGAGTTTAGAAAAAAATCAAATTCTTTACTTACTTTATAAAATTCTTAGACATTTGAACTTGACCATCAAGTGGTGGTACTGAGAGAAGCACCCACATTCGGAAAAGCTTCAAATTAGCTTCTCTTGAAACAAGAGACAAGAAAACACAGTCAAGTAGAGAGAACACTGATGGTTACCGTAGGTGGAAGAGATGAAGGGGATTAGGAGTACACTTACCACGATGAGCACTAAGGAATGTATAGTACTCTTTAGTCATCATACTGTACATCTAAACTCATATAACACTGTATGTTAACTATACTGGAAGTAAATGTTTTTAATGTTTTTAAATTTATTTTGAGACATAACATGTTCATGCATGTAGGGGGAGGGCAGAAAGAGACGAAGAGAGAAAATCCCAAGTAGGATCCACACTGTCAGTGTGTAGCCCCAATGCATAACTCAGTCTCATGAATGATGAGATTATGACCTGAGCTGAAATCAAGGGTCTACGGCTTAACCGACTGAGCCACCCAGAGCCCTTAAAATTTATTTTTTTAAGTAGCCTCTCTTGACTCCTTTAAATTAATAATTATGTAGAAAATTCCAACCTATGGACTATGTTCTCTAGGCCACACCAGACATCAGCAATCTATGGCCTACAGGTCAAATCCAAACGACCACCTGTTCATTTATGGCTATGAACCAAGAATGGTTTTTACCTTCCAAATGATCAGAGGGGAGAATTAAAACAAGAAAAACATTTTGTGACAATGAAAATTATATGAAATTCAAATTTCAGTGTCCATAGATAACATTTAATTTGAACACAGTATAGGTTGTTAATGTATTGTCTCTGGCTAATTTCATGCTACAACAACAGAGATTAATATGGCCTGAAAATCTTCAAATAAAGTTTTATTATTTGGTTCCTTACAGTTTGCCAACCCTGGCCTACACAGTAACAAAATAAATGCAGGCACAAAATGTGAATGATACTTATTAGCTCCATAAATAATCCAACATAGTTATTTTATTTTATTTTTTTAATAGTTTATTGGCAAATTGGTTTCCATACAACACTCAGTGCTCTTCCCCACAAGTGCCCTCCTCCATCACCCTCACCTCTTTTCCCCTCTTCCCCTTCCCCTTCAACCCTCAGTTCATTTTCAGTATTCAATAGTCTCTCAGGTTTTGCATCCCTCTCTCTCCCCTACTCCTTCCCCCTTCCCCTCCCCATGGTCCTCCCTTAGGTTTCTCCTGTTCTCCTGTTAGACATATGAGTGCAAACATATGGTTTCTGTCCTTCTCCGCCTGAGTTATTTCGCTTAGCATGACACCCTCGAGGTCCACCCACTTTCCTAAAAATGGCCAGATTTCATTCTTTCACATTGCCATGTAATACTCCATTGTGTATATATACACCACATCTTCTTGATCCACTTATCAGCTGATGGACATTTAGGTTCTTTCCATGATTTGGCTATTGTAGAAAGTGCTGCAATGAACATTGGGGTACATGTGCTCCTATGCATCAGCAATTCTGCATGCCTTGGGTACATCCCCAGCAGTGCTATTGCTGGGTCATAGGGGAGTTCTATCCATAGTTTATTGAGGAACCTCCA
>NC_043700.1:105211760-105297209 GCF_006229205.1 Suricata suricatta | reverse complement strand
TTCCCGTTTGAATTTTGACAGTGCGTGTGCATTTAGGAATTTGTTTATTTTTTCTAGGATGTCCAGTTTGTTGGCATATAATTTTTCACAGTAATCTCTGATGATTGCTTGTATTTCTAAGGGATTGGTTGTAATATATCCTTTTTCATTCATGATTTTGTCTATCTGGGTGCTCTCAGGAAAATGCAAATCACAACCATAATGAAATATCTCCTCACCTATTAGAATGGCTATAGTCAAAAAATCAAGAAATAATAAGTGTTAGCAAAGATGCAAAGAAAAGAAAACACTTGTGCGTGACTGATGGGAATGAAAATGGGGCAGCCACTGTGGCAAAGAGAGCAGACTCTCTTAAAATACTAAAAGTAGATCTTACCACATAATCCAGCAATTCCAAATCTGGGTATTTATCAGAAGGAAATGAAAACACTAACTCAAAAAATGTATGTAACCCCATGTTTATAGCATCATTATTTCCAATAATCAAGATATGGAAACAACCTACATGCCTATCAATGGATGGACAAAGAAATTATGGTACACACACACACACACACACACACACACACACACACAGAGGAATATTAGCCAGCAATAAAAAATAATGAAATATCACCATTTGCAACAACATGGACAGACCTCAAGGGCATTATGTTAAGTAAAATAAGTCAGACAGAGCAAGATAACTATTGTATAATCTCTCTTATATGTGGAATCTGAGGTGGGAGGGAAGGAAGATCATAGATACAGAGAACAGACTGGTGGTTGCCAGAGGTGAGGATTGGGAGGTGGGAGAAATGAGTGAAGGAAGTCAAAGGTAAAAGAAATAATAATCATCATCAAAGGTAAAAAATATACAAATAAAAATAAATTACTCTGGTTTGGCACTGAAGTATAATTATAATAATTTAAAGATTTTAGATAACAAGCTATGTTAAATATCTTACAGAAGATGTTTGGTTTCCCAACATTCAACTGTGGTCTCTAAAATCTGTTGCCTCCTATAAATAAGCCAGGTTCCTTAAGAAGTAGCTGATTCCAGTCTTGGGTAGCAAGTGTACAGGATGAGCTTGCTACACAAGTAAGAAAGCTGTCAGAACCCACTGAGGGCATGTCCGAAAGACTCAAAGGAGTCTTCTGGGGACAATAAAAAAGGCTTGGGACAATATAGGTATCCATGCAGATAATAACTAACACACTCTGTGTAAATGCATATGTATTGGTCACGTTTTGAGGATGCTAGGAAACTGACTCATTTTGAAACCTGCTAAATTTTTAAAAATGATATATTTATCCTATCTTTCATTTCAAAAAAATACTCAAAGCAGATGTAGGGGAAATAAAAGATAGGTGATGTTGTGAGCTTCAGGTACAAAACAGCAGCTTTTCCTAACCAATGTCATAACTTCTAATATTGTTCTCAGTATAGAAATACTCAAGTGAAAGAAATATAGCATTATTTTTCTCAAGGAGTTTAGATTTTGATGCCCTGACTGGTTGATTTTGTAAAGACGAATGATTCTGCTACCTAATTTAAAACCTCTTGGAATCTATAGCTCAAATCAATCCTTTATAGATGGTTAAAGTGAAGAAGTTTTAATAAAATTGTCTTTCTTTTCAATGGTTAATCCTTAAGACCTGAAAAATCCTTCTGAGCTGATAATGTATCTTTCTTTCTTTTTTTTTACCTGCCAGTAGAAACGAAGCCGAATAAAATACCCTATCCCACAGTTCCCTTCAAGGATATAAATGAGGCTGAAAGTGTCCTGGCTTTGCCTTCTAAGCTGGATGAAATCCCTATAGCCATTTGCTTATCTCAGAGGGACGGGATAGCTCTTTTAAATTATATTTTATATAGTATGCCCCATGTTTTAAGAACTCTCTGGACAACAGTAAAAAGTCCATTCCTTAAAGAGGTACATTGAAGATAGTTGCCCATTTCCCCTTTTGTGTGCTTTTCTATACACTCAACATGTGAGTATTTCTGCTGCCACTGTGAGCCCTCAGAGATGAAGACGCAAGGTTTTAGTCACAGGACCACAGAATCAGGAAAATGAGTTATAAACAATAACATCATATTAATTTTTTTAAATAACTCTTTCCTTTCTCATTTTCCATACTGATCACTCTATACACCACTTAAGAGAAAAATAATAGTTACTTAACACTGGGTGTGCTAGTTTCATATTTTAATTCTATTTAGCAATTACTTCTGTTTATGACTTAAAACCTCTGAGGCTCAATTTTCTTATCTGTTCAAAGGGAATCATCATCATCATCATCATCATCATCATCATCATCCCCTGTATCAAACAGCAAAATTGAAACTGGGAAAAGTAGATATAACTTTATAATTGTACAACAAATATGGAGTATGAACTGTCAGCTGAATCATCATAAAAGCTCATTTGAAGAATAAAAAAGTACTGGCTCATATATTCCACAATTCCTACGTGCCATACACTTAATACCTTACATATATTACCACATTGTATTGTCACCAAAACAATGAGGTACGTGTTGGTATCTTCACTTTACTAATCAGGAAACTGAGGCAGAGAAGCTAAGTAACTTGAATGGCACATATGAAATAAGTAACCCAGATTTAAAGGTCAATCTAGATCTACCTCACTTTGTGATCAGACTCTTAACTCTTACATTATTCTGCACTTCTATACAACAAGGAAGTGAGGGGATGAGAGAGAAAGAGAAAGAGAGAGAGAGAGAGAGAGAGAGAGAGAGAGCAAAAAAATAAATTAAAAATAGCAAATGCCATTTTTTAAATTGTCAGCAATAGATATGCTGAGACAAATGGTACATCAATACATTTAAAAAAAAAGTATAAATAAAGCTGCCTTCATAAAGTATTGCTTAATTTTGCTAGCCAGATAATTTTGTAATGAATTGAACTATATCTATCATATGTGATTCCTTAATACCATCTTTTACTCGATTAAAGTAAAGATACTATTTTCTTGCCTGCCCTGCAGGGATTATTTCAAGTGCCTTAAAATCCTCATACCCCTGAAAGCCTTTTTGATACCGACACAGTTAATCCTCTTACAGTCAACCTAACCTGAATTTAGAAAAAACGATTCTCAGAGTTTCCCAAAAATACCATAGGAAGCTTATAATCTCCCATCGCCGTCATCAAAGCACAGAGCTATTGGCGGCACTTGCACACGATGGAAGGGACAGGCTTTGTCCTCCCTGCCCTTGGCTTCCCCTCCACTTTGATCTTCCATTGCCCTTTCTCCTATCTCTCTCTCTTTTTTTAATTTAAACCCTGCCCCCAACAGCAATAATTGAATTATCTGTGAAGCTCATTTCATATTTGGACTTTTAGCTCAACTCCTCTATTTCTGCTCCTTACAAAACAGAAGTTTTTAACAAGGTGGAGTTATCTAAATCTCACTTCGCTGTTAAACACATACTTTGTCAAGTATACTGACAAAGTGGAGAATTGAGACATCATCCTGTGAGTTAATGATCCTAAGGCTTGATAGACATTCCTAAAACATAAGTTAATATTTCTTATGTTCGTTCCTTTCTTCCTTCAGTACATCAGAGCACTGCCCTCCAAGAGACAAGAAAAGGAAAACATTGCTTTCTTTGGAGCGGCAGCTTGATATCAGGGATGTGCACCCAAAGTACTCTCTCCAAATCCCAAAGGCAGGCCAGTTTGTGCTCAGTGTTGTTAGGAAACTCTCCTGGCCTACTCTCCTGGAAACTCTCCTGTTGTTAGGAAATTTCTCTGGCATGATAGCTTATCCCCAGGTGACTGTTGGAGAGCATTCACCTGATACTGACTGGGCCCACAGTGTAAACGGATTCACTTCATCTGAGGATTAGTAAAAATAAGTCCATTTTTCCAGATCCAGCTGAAATCCCATCTCTGAAGCCTTCTTTAATCACTAAAATCCACAGCAATCCCATAGAACTTATTGTCTGTATAATTCATAAAGAACCAAAAATGTTTTTAGAATTGGTAATTAAAACTTTCTTGGTTATAGAGCAGTTTCCTATTGTTGGCATTTAGTAAAGCATTGAATAAAGCAAAACACCTTAATATCTAGGAATGGTATCATGAGTCAATAAAAATTAATGTCTGTTAAAATGAACCTGGTCACCAAGACATGGTAGTCTTTATCTTAAAAATGAAGAGCAGAATAAGGTGTATTTTAGAAGGATTTCCATAGAAATAAAAAAAAGTATTTTAAAATTAGAGTTCTTAACAAATTGTAGGTAACTGACACTCTCCGGTGATGATAAAGACGTTATAGCAAATAAAAATAGCAGGGAACATACATTAGGTGTTTTCCCCTTGCTAGGCACTGGGTTAAGTACTTTACACTCAGCCTTTCCCAAAACACAACAATAAATGCACTAGTGTAATTAACATATCATGGATGTGAAAACTGAAGCAGTTAAGTAAATTTCTAAAAATTTCAAGTAAGTGGTAGAGTCTGGATTTGGAACCCAGGTAGTTTGATAACAGAATCTATGATTTTACATCTCTAGCTAAAATTAACAGCTTTGGCTTCATAGCAATTATATTATGTATCCACTTTACTTGGAAAACAGAACTACACAATTTCATAAGAAATAATGCAATCTGTCCTACTGACAGGTTAGCATATTCCAAAGTATCCCTACATTTATTTTTAAATGTTTATTTATTTACTTTTATTGGAAAAGAGAGTGCTAGTGTGGGAGAGGTGCAGAGAGAGAGGGAGAAATAATCCCAAGCAGGCTCCATGCTCAACACAGAGCCCAATGTGGGGCTTGATCCCACAAATGTGAGATAATGACCTGAGCAGAAATCAAGAGTCAGATGCTTTACTGACTGAGCCACCAGCCACCCCACAAAGTAACTCCACATTTAAAACATTGCCTTTTAAAGACATGTAAAAAATGAACGTAAAATGTGTATTTGAGGGTTTCAGATTAGTAGTAACTATGCTATTTTTCCTGAAGAAGTATAAATAATAGATAAATGTGAATAATAATAATAAATGTGAATATAGTGAATTATATTATTAAAATTGAAAAATAATAAATGTGCTAATGAAAGTTGATAAAAACAAGCTTGAACACCATTGAGTACATTCTCTGTGGCACATAAATTCCCAAGACCTGAAGGAGTGAGTGGAAGGAGCAGTTATGGAAACCTGGAGACAGCGATGGGTCTGCCAAAGTCCACCTGAAAAGGTCCTGCAGCCAGCACACCATGACCCATTGGGGAGGAAGTAGAGAGGATAAATAATCTGACTCACTCTCCTCTTGCCATCTGGTCTCTTGCTATGACTGCCTTGACCTAATCCAACCAAAACCCAGGGGCATGAGAACCCATTAATGCAGCCCATGCCGGGACAGCCATGTAGGTGGAGAGCAGAGTCAAGGACCAAAGTGCACCTGAGAAGTCAGCAGAAGGAAGGTAGCCAGCAGAAGCATCATCTATGCATGTCTTCTCTTTTTCTAGAGCCTCCTTCTTCGTAGAGTTAAAAATAGGTAATTATATCTGGACCATTCTAGATTATCCTCCTTCATATTAAAAATCAAGGTCATTAAAACATGCATAATAAAAAGCTTTTGCCTTAAGAAACAATTTTATCTTTGCTTCTTTTATCCATTATTTCTTCATACTTTTATTGAGTAATTCCTGTCTGTCAGGTATGGTACTGGTCCTCAGAGATGACAAGACAAGTAAGTAGTACATGGTCTTTGGAGAAAATAGCTACTAAATTACTGTGGGAACCTGTTTAGTGAGTTCAGTAGTATTGGAGGCACATTGCCTGATTCACTGCACTCTTGAAAAATACTTCTCTGTTTACCTTTGTTAGGTCGGAATCTTATAAGCAATGAACACAATGCTCAGATAGTGGCATTTGTGGTAAATAACAATGTTAACTTGTTCTGTGTAGCCATATTAAAACTTGGTGCCCAGGAATCTAAAGCCCTAGCCTGTGGTTTTCTCCTACTTTGACACCTTTCTTTATCAAGATGATTTTTCAGCAGGGTTTCATTGTCTTTGCCTTCAATTTGTATTTCTAGAGCTCCCAAAAGGGTTTCCTGATCTTTATAAATTCTTTGATTGAATGCAGCGTAGGAAATGTAGAATGGTTATATAATGGGAACATGGCTCTTTTATAATAAAGAATGATTAGTCTTGGAATTTGAGCTCCTAAGACTTACTGGCTTAAGGCATCTCTGTTTTTCTGGACCAGAAGTAAATATACAAACTTACAAAAGAATGGGTTTAATGAAAAGCAATAAACAAATCCTCACCTACTTGCCTCAGGGGAGAAGGAATACAGAGAGACAGTCTCCTTAGGTTGCCTGAAATCATCTTAGGCATTATTAAGGATTTCTAGAAAACAATCTCCTATTAATGGGGCTAGTGATATTTTACAATTCAGCAGTGCTCTGTGTATAATAAAGCTAAATCAAGCCAAGGTCAGAAAGTTGCTGGGTAAAATGACTTGGCGGTCATTCAGAAGAAATATGGAAACAATTTTTCTTTCCAGCAAAACTGAAATGGAAAGAACAGTTAGTTATCTTGAGATCAGACCAGTCTGTGTCCTAATTCAAGCTCTTCTACTTTGTTCTTTAAGCAAATTTGTTAAGTTCTTTCAGCTTCTTCAGATCCCTTCTTTATAAAGGGGAGATAGGTTCTAATCAGACTTGAATAAAATTATGTTTGTAAAGAATGCATTATGTCCCTTACAAGAGGGAGTTTCTCTGTATTGTTATGATTGTTTTCATTCCGTGTTGCCCTAAAGAAAAAAGATGCTACATTAGCAATAAAAACAGATAACTGCAACGCAGACCAGCGTACCGAGAGGCAAAGAAGCAAATAGTACATGTAATTTTTGTACAATTCATAAGAAGTCAATTTCGATTTATTTTCATTCCTCTCAGATATGTAAATGCTCACCAGAATAGAGCCTGAGGAATAGTAAGTGACTAGTGGCCTACAGAGCTCTTAGGGATAACCTACAATCTGATTGTACAAACCTCTCTTTTACAGATGAAAAAGCTGAGCCAAAGTCAAACCCTTCTTCCCACAACTGCAGGGTCCCAGCCCTATTCCAGCCTACAAACATACGGGATCATATACTCACCTCACATGGGGCCGGAGGACTCTCTCTGGAGTAGGCCCCAAGCTTTTCATATTTTCATTTCTAGTCAGTGAAAAACATTTGGGCAGACACCACTAATATGAGTATATTTGTTTATTTTTAAAGTATACTTCTTGAAAATGGAGACCTCGTATATTGCTGGTGAGAAAGCAAAAGGCTTAGTCACTATGGGAAATAATTTGGCCATTCCTCAAAAAGTTTAACATAGAGTTACCATATGAACCCCCAATTCTACTCCTAGGTATATGCCCCAAAGAAATAAAAACAGAGCAGTGCTGGGGCATCTGGGTGGCTCAGTCAGTTAAGTGTCCAACTCTTCATTTTGGCTCCAGTCATGATCTCATAGTCTGTGAGTTTGAGCTCCACGTTGGGCTCTGCGCTGATGATGCCAAACCTGCTTGGATTCTCTTTCTCCCCCGCCCCACCCATCTCCCCCACTTGTGTTCCCACATGTTCTCACTCTCTCTCTCTCTCTCTCTCTCTCTCAAAATAAATAAATAAACCTTTAAAACAAACAAACAACATACTTTCTCCAAAACCACAAGCTTATTTTAAGCAGACTTCATCTCTTAAGCACTGTTTAAACCATTTAAATTTCTTCTTGTATATTATTTATGTAATACCTATTAGGTAGCATGGTATCATCATCCACTTGGTACCACACACACACACACACACACACACACACACACACAAATGTCAGGAAAACTGGAACCCTTTTACTTCAGTTTTTAAAAAGAATGTGTCTAACTCATCTTTGGCAATTCATGAGGTAGCCAATGAATTTCTGTGTGGTAAAGATTTTCTTGGTCATTCCACACAATACTGAAAATGCTGGTTTTTAACAGTCTTGGTTTTATCATAACAAAATCAATGACACCTTGGAACACCACAGTGCTTCACCGTAAGTTGAAAATGAACAAACATGTGAGCATGCTACTGTCAAAACACCTACTTTTCCTTACCTTCGAGGAGCATTATCTGAAGATCAGACACGGGGTGGGGAGTGAAAGGGTCAGAAGACATACTAAATATTATCAACTTTCATTCTTTTCCCATTTAGATGAAAATCAACATAAGTGGAATTTATAATCTTGCCCCCTCCCACCTGGTGGGTCACCGTACACACTCACAGAGGATGCATACCCACTTGAGACAACAGTCTTCTACTGGACTAGTCGGGTGAGGAGAAATCTGTGCATTTACCTACCACACAGTTGTAAGAGCAAACTGGCTCTACCACACAACTGATTTTGATATAAATAATTATGTTCCAAATAAAATATATACCCTATAGCTATGGCCCAGAAGACAAAAATACTTGGCAAAAATGTTGTTTCAATTAAGTGGTTTTAGGAATCATTTTTATGTTAAACAATTTTTTTCCATTCGTTATAGAAATGTTTCTTATTTTAAAGAGTACAGCGATGAAGGTATCATGAAATAAGAATTGGTTTTGGAGGCAAATAGCTTCCAAAATCACATAATAAAAGACAAAACAACCCAGTTTTCTAAGCATCTAACAGAATGTTTTTTCCTAAAAGTGCATTATTATAATCTGACATTTTGTAATTTCTGAAATTTTATTTGACTATACTAAAATGTTAATAATGAGACAAAAATCGTGTGTAGTTATAGACATTGTGTTCTATGAAATAAAATTAACTTATTTTAAAAAACTCAACATGAAATAGTCCTTGTCCTGCACTGACTCACATGCATGTTGCCCATCAACCATCTAAGAGCCCTTGGGCAGGACAACAAGTGAAGGGAGAAGTCAGACCTTTGTGACACTTCATGTCATCGAGGATATCACAGATCATGCCCATGTTGACGTCCAACATCTGGTCAAACACTTATGAGTTTTGGCTCCTTATTAAGTCTCCTATTGTTTTCTCTTTAATTGACTTACATATTCTGTTATGAGGAACAAGAGGGAGATCAGAAATTGTGTAGTCCATTCCTTAAACAAATACTAACTCCTAAAATATTCTGGCCATAGAATTTTTCAACTATTCTATCCTCCCATTAAATTGGCTCTAGGCCTACCCCCAAATAAGATCCCATCTTATCTTTAAAATCTAGTCTTGGGGTGCCTGGGTGGCTCAGTCAGTTAAGCATCCGACTTCGGCTCAGGTCAGATCTACGTTTGTGGGTTCCAGCCCCACGTCAGGCTCTGTGCTGACAGCTAGCTCAGAGCCTGGAGCCTGCTTCCGGTTCTGTGTCTCCTTCTCTCTCTGCCCCTCCCCCTTTCATGCTCTGTCTCTCTCTGTATCAAAAAGTAAATAAAAAACATTTTAAAAAATTTTAATCTAATCTTTCTCTCTGTTCTTATTTACCTGAAATATCTCTGTTAGATAATATTTCACCATCTATGCCTGAATATGATGATACATTCATATTCTATAGATTTGTATTATTTTGGTAGTGATAACTTCCAAAAGGAAAAATAAATCAATCTCTTCAAATTGACAGTGATCACAGGAAATCTTTGTCACCAGAAAGATGCAGTTAGTCCTAAGTAGATACAAACATTAACTAAATTATTTCTAACTTTTAGTAACTTTGCTTACTTTTTCCCCAAGTTGCTCCTGACTGAGGACTCTCAGGAGCAATTAATTAATCTCACTCTCCCTCTTGCTGTCACTTAAAGTGCTTTCTCTGGATAGTAACATTTTAGTCCTTCACCTAAGAACTAATGGAGTAATAAATTTATAAATATCTCCTCTGCAAGGAAATGAATGGTTTTAATGTACTGTAGCTCAGTTGATCTAGACACAACCATATCTGAGAGTGTTAGTGACATAATAACTGTGAAATCACACAATCCCATGCCCCAAAGGCAAATGGCGCTTCATGTCCTCTGAACCTGATGGTTCCTTAGTCACATATCTTATCATGGAATGTGTGAAGACATAGAAGCAAAAAATAGCATGATCACGTGTGAGCTTAGCATTTCAAGATTCCCCACCATCACTTCCATACATTTGAAAAAGTCATTCATTTCACTTATCTCTACTTTATTCTCCATAGCACTTATCGCCACCTGGCATGATTGTTATTTATTATTTATATCATTAATATTTATTTATGCATATAAACTTCAAGAGGGTGGAGACTTTGTCTATATTGTTTGCTATTCCATTTCCAATGTCTAAAATAGTTGGGGCATATAGACAACACTCAATTAATAATAATTGTCTGAATTTATTAACAGTTTTAAACTGGAAATTAAATTATTTTTTCTCTGTAATGCAATCTAAAGAAGGTTTTTTTATTCATGTATTTTTCTTATTATTCTTCTAGCAGTATTTTTTCTAATTAAATTATTTCCCTATCATTTTTTATTGAAAGTCAACTCACACAAAAGATTTGATAAATTGCTACATTTGTACTTCTTTCACATAAGTTTGTTCTATATTATTTTTAACCATAATATAATTTATAATGCTTTTAGAGAGGAGACTAAAATTCAAACTAACTCAAGTTTCTTCCTTACTATGTCATACATATGGCACTTATCAATAACACCTTTATGGAGACATATTGAGTACTACACTTTACTGTCCAGCCTAATCTCATAAAACATGATTTTCAGACTCATTCTGTCTTTTAGAATTCTGGAGATTTCTTTTAATAGAGATAAGTGGCAAGAAATTTTATTTTTATTCTAGATCTATCAGGCAATTGTCAATATCTCCAAAGCTCATTTCTGATACAAAAAAAAATTAAGATTTCATTTTTCTAATATGTTCTATCTTTTTCAGATGAGTTGCATAAGGGACAGGCCTAGTATTTGAAGACTGTTAATATATACAGAATCATGGACCCTGGCTTTTCTAAACTACAGCTTCTCCTTAAACTTTAATCAAGATAAGAGAATAAACTGGTAAGCAGTTTGGGCTTTGAAATTATATTACAATATTTTGAATCTTGACTCTTCTGCTTACTTCATTGGCAACCTCGGGGAAGATACTTAATTCTCCAGGAGTCAGTTTCCTTATTTAGAAATGGTTGTACCTATCTGATGAAAATATTGTCAAAAGTAAATGAGATAGCCCCTGTTAAGTATTTAACATAATGGTTGGCCAAAATAATTGCTTAAAACATGCTAGAAGTTGTTCATATCATCTCCCCAAATGTATGGAAGTTTCTTCTTGAATGCTTAATGTAATTTTTGAATATGCATCTCAATATATTTTCACATCTATCAACTACTGAAATTCTCTGTGTAGTTCTGTTTTTCCCATATTACCATTACATAAGAAATGTCCATCTTGGGGCACCTAGGTGGCTCGGTCAATTAAGCATCTGACGTGCAGTTTTGGCTCATGTCATGATCTCACAGCTCATGAGGTTGAGCCCCATATTAGGCTCCACGCTGGTATTGCAGAGCCTGCTTGGGATTCTCTCCCCTTCTCTCTCTCCCTCCGCCACTCACTCACTCATTCTCTCTCTCTCAAAATAAATAAATAAACCTAAAAAAAAAAAAAGAAATGCCCACCTTCATCTTCTCTGAAATACCTAAAATCAAGTCTTGAGCATGGCAGGAATTTAATATTTTTTAAGTGAATTAAACTAAAGCAGTATAAATTTAATCATGTGTCTACATTAGATTCCTTTAAAATGAAAAGTAATTTTACTTGCTTCTTGCAAATAAATAAAATTACATTAAAACTTTTAAAATATAGTTTTCATAAAACATGAATGGCAAATGAATTCAACAATTATGGATTGTTCTTGTATTCATCATTTCAAAAGTAGGTGTTATCTTGTGTTTATTGTTTTCAAATGTGTTGCATTTCAGCTCCATAGAAGGGTGATCTAGAATCACAGCTTGTGTGCTTAACCATGGTATTGCAAATTTAATATTCAATATTTCAGAACACAAAAATTTCCCAATGGATTGAAATAGTAGAGCCATGACCTTATTGAATCATTACAATTTGTTACTATTCTATTTTGATCAAGTTATACTTTCTGCATTGATCTAACAAGTAATAGCCATTCATATTTCACAGGAACACCTGGGACTCAAAAAGAATAACAAATATGTTTAGGATTATTCAAAAAGCAGGAAAAAATTGGTTTTTAATTTATCTACTTTGAAGTACTTCTGATAATTATAACTGAACTAGCAACAAATAATGTAGCTAATTGGAATTTTTAATATGTGTTTATTATAACATAATTATTATAATAATTTTGATACAAAATTTTCACTAAAATTTCCTATTAAATAGACAAAGGACATCATAGCCAGTACAGAAATTTTAAGTATTATCATGACTACTACTAGTAATGATGCTACAGTTATAGGCTGCCTGGATAAAAATTATTGATATTTTCCTAATCACAATTACAAAGTTGACACATAAGCATGATATATTTATGATTGGTTGAAAATATCAACCTCTGGCTCTCACCTGGAAGTCTTGTCCTGCTAACAGCAGAGCATCTGATAAACCCCTGCCTTGTCCTTCCTGCTTTGACTTGCTGATAATTTCATTTTTATAAAGCTAATGAGGCAAGGGTTGAAAAATGGCATCTTGAACTTAAAATAATAAATCCCACCACCTAGGGTGATATTTACACTGTTTCATAAGCAGCACTGAATAGGCACCAACCAGTCAGGTCGCACTGGCCTCCATGCTCCAGCAGTTACTCCGTGAGCTGGACAGTAGATGCCCTGGACCTGAAGAGAGATCTAAGCATCCAGTGAACTGGAGAGACACTTGGGTGTCTAGGGAGGTGGTATTTATTAGTCAGGATTGCAGTATTATAACATTATACCATCTGGTTATATATCTGCTGCATATATGTTTTGTGGATAGCTCTCTCCCCCTTGTCCCTTGAAACTCTTGAATCCATTCCTACTCTACAACCCGTCAATATGTCTCTGTTTCTGAGCCTCATTGCTAGCTAACTTAAACCACAAGTCTCACCCTCTCTATTCTCTCACAAAGGATTCCAACTATTTTCCAGGCTCTAGAGTCTCTATTTTCTAACCTATCTTGGCTTCCACTGGGAGATTAAACTTCTAATACACTTCAGGTCAAAATCTTCAATGTTTCAGGTAGCTCAGTTGGTTAAGCATCCGACTTCAGCTCAGGTCATGATCTCGCAGTTCCTGAGTTTGAGCCCCATGTTGGGCTCTGTGCTGACAGCTCAGAGCCTGGAGCCTGCTTCGGATTCGATGTTTCCCTCTCTCTCTGCCCCTCCCCTGCTCATGCTCTCCCTCTCTCAATAAAAATAAACATAAAAAAAATTGCAATGTTTCTCCATTAGTAACACAAAAACCTCAAAATTCTGAGTCTAAACTCTGGGACATAACCTTCATCTGATTCTAAAACATATCTTTGCAAACTGTTTTCTTCTTTCCAATTACCTTACAATCCAGCCAAAATGACAACTTGATTTTCTCTAAATAGAGGACACATTTTCATATCTTATTATGTTCTTTAGCTGTTACTTTAAACTAAAATGCAGTTTCCTTCTTTGAGCCCCACATCTGAGCCTGCTTCTGATTCTATGTCTCCATCTCTCTCTGCTCCTCTCCTGCTCTCTCTCTCACAAAAAAATTAAAAATTAAAAAAAAATTTTAATTCCTAGACAGTTTTTTTTTAATTAGCAACTCAATGGAGGGCTATTTAAACAGCAGCAGACTTGGGGCACCTGGGTGGCTCAGTTGGTTAAATGTCCAACTTCAGATGAGGTCATGATCTCTCTGTTCCTGATTCGCACCCCACATCAGGTTCTGTGCGGACAGCTCAGAGCCTGGAGCCTGCTTTGGGTTCTGTGTCTCCCTCTCGCTCTCTCAAAAATAAATAAACATTAAAAGAATAAATAAACAGCAGCGGTTCTTAATATATGTTTAAGAGGAAAAGCCTAAAGACTTCTTTGACAATTCTCTACCTGATCAAATATGAGTCAGCTAAAAAATGCACAATTTAGAGTTCATTAGATAAAGTCATTTTTACTGCAAGAGTAATAAACTATATTATTCTCTATATGCTATAGATTGACTCTGAATGCTGCATTTTAAATAAGATATTAAAATATTCATGCATGTTCTTAAAGACATAAATTGTCCAAAGAGCATTTCATTTGAGGCATGGTTGAATAAAATAGGAATTTTCCACAACTAAAAGACATCCTTTGAGAAACCATGATAGGTCTTGAAGAATTGCCTTGTCAAAGAAGAACAATATATTTTTTGTACAGTACCATGACACCAAGCTAGATCAGGCCAAAGTTATATAGCCATAGATATCAAATCGATACTAGTTAAAAGTGGATAAGAATAAAGCTTTTTAGAAAATCAAAGAGCTTCCCCAAGTGATAATGAGACTGTCATGAAAATATCAGAGATGTAACAGAATTGTAGTGGGTCAGATCATAATATCTGTATAGTTTCTTCAAATTTCAAAATTTCATAGTACTAAGAAGACATAGATGTATTATTTATGATATCAATAAAAGTGTATGAGTTTGCCTTCTATGGGTATTAATGTGCCATGAGTTTTCATATTTTGCTGCTTCTTACATTTGTCTCATGATTGATTTGATTAATCTACCTGATTTGTCACCCTTAGCAATAATTCATATGAAATCTCTTTACTATCTCCCTACACCCTCCAAGAACCAACAACAGATGACATCCAACTATATTTAAGAAAACAAATTATATTAAACCTGCATTTGTTTCAGTGAATTTTGGACCCCTGGCCTACCTCCTTTAAGTCTTGACATGGATAACTGACAGTCATGATTTGTAAATCTTCTAAAGAAAGGTGAAAATCAGAGAAGCAAGAATTCCTAATGTTCTGATGTTTCACAGATTAGTAGCCTGCCATTAAGAAAGTGTGGGGCATTGGGTGAGGGAGCTGAAGCCATAAACATTATCTGGTAAAAGTGAGGTTTCCTGAGGCCGCAGAAAGAAATGAGCTCGTTACTACTTCTGGTATTAATCATAATAAGTGTTTTATCTAAGCCTGTCATGTTTGGTTTCTCCATGCAATTTACCTCTCAGGCACGCTGTTCACAGTATCAGTTGCTCTTATCTTTTACCTTATAGTCTTCAAGTACCTAAATGTATTTCCCCTAAAGTTCCCACAGTTAACATGACAAAAGTCAACATAAGTGCTATTTTAGGACAATGCTGCTCCCGCATTATAAAAGACAGTTGCTTATGCCTGGTTCCTCCTATGTCTGTTGAAAAGTAGAACTGGCAGTACCAATTCTTTGCCTAATTACAATTTTACTGTGGGATTTGCAAGAGTTTTACAGGGATCCGAAGAGATTTACAATTTTTATTTGTTTTTATTTTTGCCAGAGAAAAAACAGAGATGCGCTGATCCAATATCATCGCCATTTTGTAATAACCAACACTTGTTAGCTGATACATTAAGTCCACAAGTGGCTTTGGAGAGATCTCACTATGAAGCTCACCATTTAAGGACCAGAGAACACTGAGAGAAACAATCCAACCAACCAGATCCTCAGACAACAAAAAATTCAAACAGCAGGGCGAAGTCAGACTTTTTGCCAAAAATATCAGGGAAAAAACCTGGTAGAACTTATAAACCCAGTCCACAGTTCACACTGAAGAAGGATGTCAACTTTAGAGAAAGATATGACTTGAAGATTAGACAGCTAATAATATTCCACTCTGCGCGACCCTATTTCATTGTAGTCCTCTTATGATCTGCTAATAATCCTTTATAATTAAGCTTCCAGCATAATATTAAAATGTAATCCACATGAACACCAATCGCAGTGTATTTCAAAGGCTGAAGTGGTTACGGCTTCCAGCCATGCATGACAATTACTGTGCAGCTTTAATTTCATAATTTTTAAATGGTTTGCCCCAAGATTTAAAGAAAAAAATTATGATTCATTTCTATATGTAAGTGCAGTGAAATAGCCCTCATTTAAACTCAAATTGTTCAAAGTATGTCCAAAGTATAGGCGTTAAGGATTTGCATTCTTCCCATTAGACTAAAGCCCATGTTACATCCCCGCAGAAGCGAGGTCATCTTGTGAGGAGTATCTGATGAGATGTTTACAGTAACGGAAGCTGCAAGCGGCTGTCACGGAACACGCACGGTCCACATTATGTGTACGGAGATTGGGTACACGGCACTGCCCACGGTGACCCCTTGTGCATGTGACATTTTCTATTTCTTCGAGTTCAGTGCATTGTCTTCACTACATCTTGAAAGACTCCGTTTTTGTCCAATAGCTACATAATAATTTGAGCCAAATAATAATTATTAGAAGTAATATCTCCAAAACACATTTCGTTTAACTGAGGTAGTTTTATATTCCAGCACAGCTGAATCATAAACATAATCTACTTAGTAAAGCCACTTCAGAACAGAATTATTCTTCACATTTTGCAAATATTGATCCGAATACTACAATTCTCTTTTAAAGAATGATTAAAAAACTCTTTTGAATCTGACATATTCAAAAACAATCTTTTCTAATTCTGACTCTCATAGAAACAAGGAGATTGGAACGATGTTAACAAGTTTCAAATTTAAAATGTTGGTTTTGACTGTAATAAAGAACAAAAGGAAAATCATTTCCTGGAGGCACCTGAGGCTCAGTCGGTTAAGCATCCGACTTCAGCTCAGGTCACCATCTCACCGTTTGTGGGTTCAAGCCCCGGGTCGGGCTCTGTGCTGACAGCGCAGGGCCTGGAGCCTGCTTCAGATTCTGCGTCTCCCTCTCTCTGACCCTCCCCTGCTCACACTGTCTCTCCCTCTCTCTCTCAAAAATAAATAAAAACATTTAAAAAAAAGAAAATCATTGCCTGATATTTTAAAAGATTTGACTAGATTTGTAATTTATAGATAACAAAACAGTGTCTGTGTGGATTTGTTCTGAGTGTTACTGCACATTAGGAAAACAACATGCTTATGTTATTTGCAATCATTATAAGTATATCAAGGCTCAAAAGGTGTCCTGGAAAAAAAATACTGCTCCCCAAATAGCTGTTCAGTGAGATTACTCTTTAGACATTTGACTAAATTTATTTTTTATTCATTTTTTGGTACTTTGATTCTTTTATATAATATTATATCATAAACTTTACACATACTGTTCACAATTATGATTTTAATAACTCATTAAAAATTCCATTAATTTTTAAATGATTATCTGAGCACCTATCTACATTTCAAAAACTTCATTAAAATGACAATGAAAATATACCAGTCCTGAAAAGGATCGACATGGAATTGAAGCTCCATAGTACTAACACAGGACAATGCAAGGAGAAGATAATTGTGCAGCCCACCTTATTAGAAATGGGTAAAATTAGTGGGAATGCTACGTAAAGAGACATTTGACCAAATTTCAACATTCCTCCTGAGGGGGAATGTTTTCCTTAGTTTGTCTATGTATTTTTAAACAAAATCAAGGTTTAAGGAAATGATTTATAAGGGTCTTTAGGCCATTTTAAAATACTTTACGTCAAGGGTAGTGACACTAAAGCCCTTTCAAAAATTTCTTGGAAACATTTCATTAGAGCACTCCAATTTTTATAGATGTTTTATATAATTCTAAGAATTAAGAAAAGTAGGCCAAGAGATTCAAAAAGTCATCTTTTATTTAATGCCAGCTGTATGGCAGACACTGCAGCATTTGGTGACGGAAGTAAAAAGATGAATCAAACATAGAGTCTGACCTCAGGGAGCTTTTAATCTAGGAGTGAGGTTTAGGGAGGGAAGTAGGAGAGGAATGGAAAGCACACTAGGCAGAGGTGAACTAAAATACACAAGTCACAGAACTCAGCTACAAAAGCCTTTGAAAGGACAGGCAGGAAATAAAAATTCAGAAGCTTCCTAAGTATAAGAGACATGAGGGAGTGGTAAGAACTGTTAACAACTATAGAGTGCATGCCCCATTCAGAGGGATGCAAAGTAAATTATTTTTATTTATTTTTTAAATACTTATTTTTGAAAAAAATTTTTTAACATTTATTTATTTTTGAGAGAGAGAGAGAGAGAGAGAGAGACAGCATGAGCAGGGAGGGTCAGAGAGAGAGAGGGAGACACAGAATCTGAAGACAGTCTCCAGACTCTGAGCTAGCTGTCAGTACAGAGGACGATGTGGGACTCGAACCCACAAACTGTGAGATCATGACCCGAGCCGAAGTCGGACGCTCAACCAACTAAGCCACCCAGGTGCCCCTAAATGCTTATTTTTATTTATTTTGAGAGAGAGAGACAGAGCGTGAGCAGGGGAGGGGCAGAGAGAGAGGGAGAGAGAGAGAATCCCACTCGGGTTTCACACTGTCAGCACGGAGCCTAATGCAGGACTCAAACCCACGAACCATGAGATCATGATCTAAGCCGAAATCAAGAGTCAGGAGTTTAACCAACTGAGCCACCCAGGCGCCCCTAAATTATTTTTAAAACATTGTGCCAATTAATCAAAATAGTCTATCAGCCCAATTCCATATGCAACTTATAATCCTTGTTTTAACTCTAGGACTGAGTAAACTGTGGTGTGACACATGGTCTAGTAAAGGTACAGACTCTCTACTGAGAGTCTAAATAGCATAGTGAGTAAATTCAGGCAAGGAATTGGAAAAGTCTTCAGAAAGGAGATAAGGTTTAACCAAATGTCGACAAATAGAAAAATTCAACATGTGGTACATGGCGGGGTGCAGTACAATGCAGTCTTTAAGAGCGTGGGATTTGGTCATACGGCTTGGCCTCAAATGCTAGGTCTACCACTCACCAGGCCTGTGATGCTGGCTGGTGACTTCACCACTATCAGCCTCAGTTTCCTCATATGTAATATGGGTACGTACCTCGGTGGATTGTTTCAAAAAGGAAATAAGATGCATGTAAATTATTAGTTCAGCTATTACATTTACACACATAGCTATACATATTACCCTTTTCGTTGACCATTTCTAGACTTTAGCAAATCTTCCTGTAAAAAGTGATCCCAGATTTCACCATTTCTTACCATTTTGTGGTGTAACTGTCATGAGCACATTGACTATTAGAATTGGAGGGAAAATAATCAATGAAATGGAGCACTATAATCAACAAAATAGTAAACGCAAAGAAGTGTTACTACATATTTCACAACTCTTAAGAAAGGCTCACGATTTTAGAAATTGAAAGCTGAGGCAAGACAAAACTTACCCCCTTCAATGCTGGAATCATTAGTTGAAAATCCATTCAATCAAAAATAAATGGTGCTTTGCCTACTGGCACAAAACACTTACTTGCTCATTTCCTGTCATTTGGCTTTAATGATGATCTAACTGTTGTGAGTCAATTCCACCTTTCCTACTCAGAACAAGGGGTCACAGAGACATTTTCATGGAAAGGAAGTTTTGGCTTTTCCTCTCTGGAGACTTATATTGAAAGGGCAAACTACTGGATAAACAAATAGGAAATCATTAAAAACAAAAATAAAGCACTTCTCTCTGTGTTTACTTCATGCCTAATTTCCCACAACACCCTCTGAATGGTTTCTCACACTCCTCAGTGCACCCTCCAGAGACTGAGCATCAAGGCTTTTCTTAATCTGACCTCTCAGCAATGCCCAACAGCCCACTTTGCTCCTAGGCGACCAGTAGGATCACTCTGCCTTGCAAAGGTCTTCAGTAGCTCCAGGCCAGTTCACACTCGAACTCTTGCCACTTACCCTATTCTAAACAAATCCTTTCCTTCTCTTAAGCACCAATTGTTTCTGATTCTCTTTCCTCAACCACTAATCCAAAATGGACTCTTCTGTCAAATTCTCATTTAATTATAGTCTATTTATTTATAGTCTATTTGTTTAAAAAAAAATTTTGTGATGTTTATTTATTTTTGAGAGAAAGAGAGAGAGAGCGAGGGAAGGGCAGCTAGAGACAGAGACACAGAGTCTGAAGCAGGCTTAAGGCTTGAGAGGTCAGCACGGAGCCCAACGTGGGCCTCAAACTCATGAACCTGGAGATCATAACCTGAGTAGGTGCTTAACCAACTGAGCACCCAGGCGCCCCTATTTATATATAGTCTGTTTGTTTATATCAGTACTATTTGTATAAACTATAGCCATTCAAAACTATGATGATTGCAGTTCTAAAATTTTCCAGTTCTGTGCTTACTCTTTCTCCTCAAAGTAAAAGTTTGAGAGTTATTACATTTCATTTATTTCTATATTTTTAAAATATTCAATTTGGCATGACTTTTTGTATTAACTGGCATAGACCACCTTTCTTATTTTTTTCCTAAGTGGCCAGTTAATACCATTTATCAGATAAACCTTCCCTTCACAATTCAGTTCTACTATACAGGTCCTCAATATATCTCTCATGATTTAAACACACTTTCCAAAAAACCCTTGATATGCCATTGTCCCCACAGATCTTACAGAGTGGGCAAAAATCTTTTGATTTCTAAACACCTTTGTGGGAGGGAGTAATTTGTGGATAAGTTTTGCTACATCAAAAATTTTGATATGCTATTACCCTAAAAACAGCCTTCCCCCTTTTCCTTTGGTTTCTAATATGTATGTAGCCACTTCTGCTTTCACTTGGCACCAGCTTGTATGCATGACTCTACACTTTTTAACATTTCCCATAAAGTCCATTTGACAGAGCAATTAATGAAAAACAAAGATTTTTTTAATGTAAAATTTTATAACTATTAGGACAGGTGTTTTATGTTACAGAACTTCAGCAAACAATGCAAAAGTCACTTCAAATTCCTGTTAACTACATCCTGTCTTCCCCAAATCCCTGTCTCCACTGGTCAGACACAGGCATTCTTATCTTTTCTCACTCAGCCAACCAGAGTGGTCACTGCACTGACCAAATATCCCCCCATAAGGCTGAGAGGTTCTTCCTCTTTATAAAATCTGACCCAGCCGAGAGTAGTACTTTGGAGTCTCAGCCTCTGTCCGGATGTGAGCTCATCAAATTATCATCAAAAACATCATTGGGAGGCATGGGTGGTGGGAGTCCCCTCTAAAATGAAGTTTTATACAAGCTGCTAAGAAAACAAAAATTTCTCCATATCTGTAAAACCTTGGATTAAGAGTAACTTGTTCTGTGAGTGTTCTGTAAGACAAGTAAACAAATCTAATAAATTTTAACTTAATAAACAAATGATGTCTTACAGGAAGAGGAGTACATGATGCCGAACATCACATGATCACAACTGAGCCTGCGGTTCTTCTCTCACTGCAGGAGAGGGGGTGAACATCTCCCATGCTCAGATGCTCAGTCTCAGGCCTTAGCGTTTGGCAGAAATCAGTGATTTTTCAGAACATTGGAAGGTGCCCACAACAGGCACTAGTGTACTTTTGTCACTTCAAAGCACCTATGGACAGTCTTTTGCTTTTCCATACAAGAGTAAGCTTAGGAATGCTCTGCTTCATTCTAGGTCAGGCTGCCTGCAGATATAGACCCTGTCCTCTGCTTACCTTATTGCCAGTTACATTAAATACAGTATATGATAAGCATTCATTAATACTGTAATGTAGTCAACATCTGTGCAAGTGACAGCAAGAGGTTAGGGAGGAGATTTCATCTGCAGAAAAGGAGAAGAAAGTGAGATTGGGGAGATGTGTAAATGTGGGAAACAGTGCAAAGTTTTGTAGAAAAACACCACCCTAATAAAGCTGTAGTGGTACAAGTGATGAATCTTTTTAACGACCATGCAATGTCACATTGCTGCAAAATCTTCAGAAGGAGGCAGAGGCAAATGTTATTGAATTGGTTCCATGTTAAAGTTGCAGAAAAAGTAGAAGATCCCATCAAGTCAATAGATAGCAGTGATTCGACAGTGATAGTAAAAGTTGTCCTACACAGTAATCCTCCTCTCTCTTGTCTCCCTCCCACCAGCCACGAAGCTTTTCAAAGGTAAAGGCATATTAATTTGTTTATTTTTCTTTATATTTTGTGTTTTCTTTTTAAATTTGTTTTATATTAGAGTATTTTTATCACTTTTATATGACATTTTTGGGTTGTAGAATAAATCATCTGAGCTTCCATTATTTCTTGTAGGGAAATTCGCTCTGATATACAAGTGCTTTGGATTACAAGCATATTTCTGGAAAAAATTATATTCACAAACCAAGGTTTTACTGTTTTTACTTAATTATGTCCATGTGTTGTCTCTCTACTCTAGACAAATTCTGTAAGTGCAAAATCACAGCACAAGGTGTGTGACTCACAATACCTTGCTTTTGGCAGATGAATACTTTTGGAAGAACAAACAAGTTGTTTGATAAGCTGTATTCAGGAGACTAATTTTCATCACTACATAAACCTTGTTTCCTTCCCACTTTCTTTCCTGGGTTCACAACATGTCATTCTTTTAGTGGAGAGTTATTTTATTTCTTAAAAAGAAATGTTTCAAGTTGCTTTTTTTGGGTTTCTTTGTTTTATGTTTTCTCTCTAATTTACTCTGAAGTGGCCTCTCTCAAATTCCCATAGGATATTAAAAAAAAGACAAAGAAAAAATATAAAATTTGCAGTACCACCAAAATGCAATGCAATCATATATTGAGTGAGATTTTTTTGATTGTTCTAGAATTTACAGTTGAGACATAAAGATGAAAACAAAATTAAACACCCAGTTCTAAAGAGAGGAAAGGCCGGGAACTCCAAATAAAAGTTGTCAAAAGTGCAACCAATTTCTTTAACAAGATAAACCTTTTAAAATCCCAACTTAAGTTTAATTTTACATTAATAAGATGAAGCAAACTTACTGTTCTGAGATAAGGTAAGAAAACGTGTTACAAATATAACCATAAGTGTTATAAATGATTATTACGGGTAACTTATTTCTTTTTAAATATGTGACAAAGCAAATACACATATGGTGTATATAAGGGTAGGAAAAATTAAAGTACTATTATAAGGTTATATTATAACTGTGTAACCTATAGAGCTTAAAATTAATTTCTCTTCAAGTATTCATCGGATAGTTTTAAAATATTATAGTATACATACACACACATATATATAAATACATTTCTATATACACACACATATATATAAACTAAGCCATAATAAAATCTTAATAAATCCCCACCTTCAGAAGTTGCATAAGTTTGTTCCATCCATGTCCGTGTCTGACAACACAACAAAAATGGAATATAACAAATTTTAAGTGAAAAAGTTTCCTCTGGGAATTATTAAAAGCTTATTTAAATCATTATTGAGTTAAATAATAAATTTTAGAAGCCATACTAAACAATTTAGGAGATGATAAAATTGAGAACACTACATTTCAACACTTGTCAGACATAGCCAAAGCTTAATGAAGACAAATGTATAGCCTTAAGGGTAATCATTAAAACTAAAAATAAGTGAAGCAAGCACTAAACTGAAAACATTATAATTATTGGGGTGCCTGGGTGATCCAGTCGGTTAACTGTGTGACTCTTGATTTTGGCTCAGGTATGATCTCGTGGTTCATGAGATGAAGTCCCATGTCAGGGTTTGTGCTGACAGTGCAGAGCCTTCTTGGGATTCTCTCTTTCCCTCTCTCTCTCTCTCTGTTGCTCCCGCAACCTTATCTCTCTCTCTCTCAAAATAAATAAACATTTTTAAAAATTGTACTTTTATAAAAGCATGGACAATATTAATAAAAGCTTATTTTAAGCAACCACCCTGCTATTATAGTCTATTACACACTTTAGAATATTTTTATTTTTAACTTTCACTTTATGAGATAGATACCATTGTTTGTTTGAATTTTGCACATGGGAAACTGAAGCTCAGAGAGTTTAAGTAACTTGAGCAAAATCATACAGCTAACAAGTGCCAAATTTAGATTCATAGTAGAATGCATGAGATCCTAATCAGGACTAATCAAATATTAAAAATAACAGATTAGTGAATTTCAAGCCAAAATGGGATTAGCAATAGACTAATTAAGATTTATATATCAACAATAAGATAGATAGACTTCCGGTAAATAAAATGAAGAAAAAGACTATAACAAAACAACCACATATCGAAATGATAAACACGCATAACAAAGAAATGAGATTTAAAAGATTTGTAGGCAATATTCTGTATATTCTAGTACTAATCAATATGAAATTTTATATAACTTTAAAATATATACATTTCAAAAGTACATTTATAAAATACAGAACTTGAAGAGAGAAATAAAATGGAAAATACTGAAAGCAGATCAGAAACTATGTCCTCAAACAGTTTCAGTCCAAAATAACTAGTGAGGAGTTACTTTGATCTCATAAGAATGAGATAATGCCAATGTTATGTAGTATTATCTAACATAGAAAAAAACAGTTTCAAATGCTCTTTTTGATGTTACTCTAATCCTTACACTGAAACCTGACCAAGGGAGCTATCTACAAACCGCTAAAACTCTTACTTAAAGAGATATATACAGAAATACTAAGCAAATAAAAGAGTATCCCTAGATAAATGACATGGGAGAGTGAAAATAAATTGGATTTTCAATGATCTAGCAAAAAACACTAATAGCAATAATTTAAGGAAGAATACTATGTTTGTCTAAGAGGGTCATTTTAAGATAAAAGCAATACAATCCTTCCCAAATATAAACATAAGTCAAACTGCTAATAATTAATAACAACTTCAAAATATATAATGCAAACATTCCAAATCTTTTGGAAATTTTTAGATATATAATTGTAGTGGAAGAATTTAATTTACTACTCAATCTCTGTCTCATTAAGTAAGTGAGGAGGAAAGAAGATATAGAATATCTGAATAATGTAAGATTAATATACTGGATTCAATCTATAACAGAGAACATAGCTTATTTTCTAAGTATTCATGGAATATGTATTTAAAAACAATTATATATTAGGTCACAAAGAAAACTGCAAGAGAATCCAAAAAAGGAAAATTTTGACAGGCCATACTCTCTGATCATAATACAAGAACTTTAGGAATCAAAATCATGTAATAATTAAAACATAAATGGAGGAAATACTTGAACTATATAGTGAAACTATATTTACTATCTAATATTATATATTTATTTATAATAAATGAAGTGGAAAATATTTACAATATAAAAAGTTCTCACAAATAAATAAAAAAACTTCACAACTCAGTGAAAAAGTATGCAATAGTATATAAATAGAGGAGTCAAAAAAGGAATAAAATAGCTAAAAACCTGAAAAGTTCTTCACTGTGTTAAACAAGAGCAAATTAAAATAATAAGATATATCTCTTTTCTGTCTGTCAGATTAAAAAGCAATAAAAAATGAAAATAATTAGTGCAATGGAATATGGATGTTAATAATCATATGCAAAGGATGTTCAAGTATAAATCAACACATTCTTCTTAGAAAGTCATATGCACTATGCATAGAGACGTGTTAAAAACAGGTACAATGTAACCTATTCATTTAACCCTAAGAATTTATTCTAAGGAAATAAATGTGCAACAATGCAAATATATTACACATTTGAATGATCCATAGAGTGAAAACTTGGAAACAATCTCATCTTTCAAAGGAGGCTATGCCTAAATATTTATTGGAACATTTATACAAAAGAATAACTCCTAGGTAACAAAAGTAATAATATTAGGATAAATTTTGAAAGTGTGTGGGGCGCCTGGGTGGCTCAGTCCGTTGAGTGTCCGGCTTCGGCTCAGGTCATGATCTCACTCACAGTTCATGGGTTCGAGCACCGCATCAGGCTTTGTGCTGGCAGCTCAGAGCCTGGAGTCTGCTTCCAATTCTGTATCCCTCTCTCTCTGCCTCTCCCCTGCTCATGATCTGTCTCTCTCTATCTCTCAAAAATAAATAAATGTTTAGAAAGTGTGATACATGTAAACACTGTATCATCTTATTTAAAAATGCCAAACTAAATATATATCAAACTGCTGGGGACTGGTGAAGGATATAGAAATCTGTTCACTGAAAGTTCCCATTAGTTTCATTGGTCCTGCTTAATTTAGATTTTTCTTTCTTCTGTTTTTAATTTGTGATTCTTTTTATAGTTTTGACTATAAACAGAATTTATTTGGTAAAAAGGCTTATGTGTGGCCACTGAATACTGTGTGCTAAAAATATTAGACAAATTTTTGTTCTAAAAACCCCAAACCACAAAAACTTTAATTAAGTTTTTGAGATATTTCACACCAAATTAAAATCAGCCACGTGTTACTCAGACCATTCTAGGGTCATCCTGTTACCCATTAGCTGAAATAGAAGTCCAAATTCTGGCAGTGGTTGGCCTCCTTATATTGGTTCTGATAAGTGCAGTTCCTCTTCTCTAAAAAGAAAAATAACTGACTTAAAAATTCAAAGTTTAAATTTTGTTTTCATCCATCGACTGGAACATTCTTTTTTCTTCAGGTGAATTGTATGGTCTAGCAATCGTTACAGATTTTAGCAGATAGTAAGGCTGAGTTAAAGACTTGTTTAACTGTGATCAGTCTTCTTTAACTGCCATTTGGACGCAGACTTCAAAGGTCAATGAATTAGGCCAGTATTGTTTAGTTTATGTACCAACTACAAACATACCATAATGTGCAGAGCTGATAAGAAGCATGATCAATAACCAGATAGTGTCTTACAACTAGTACTTTAGGAAAGAAAGATGGTTAAAAATGACATTCCATTTTTAGCATTTATTTACAATATAGTGATCAATTGTATAGCAGTCAATGTATTCTAAACAGCATGACTGCTCAAGCTGATGTGGCCTTTCTACATACAAATCAGATAGAAACCATGAAGCTGCTGTGTTTTTCAGTGTGCCTACTGATTTTTTTATATTTCTATTCCATATAGACACTATATATGTAATAATTTAATATGTATGGCTTTAATGATGCATCCTGGCACTTCTCTTACTATCCTGAAAATAGTGTGTTCTTCACTGAGTAAATAAGTCAAATACAAACAAAAAGTAGGTCAACTTAAGCTCTGAAAAATCTCAGGTCAAAGTAGTATACGAGGGTTTTTAAATCAATTTACTCAGTATCCCAAAGGATCAGAGCTCTTTTCTAAAGCTCTAAGCTCTGGAAAAAAACTCTGATATAAAGATTCTAAATATTCCATCGTATATGAACCTTAAGCAACTCAATATTTTCATTAACAAAACACAGACCTGCAATTACTGACTAAAGAATTTTAACACTGGAAGTTTAAATGGGGTTTGAATGCCTTTGTACTCAGGAATAATTGCTAATCCGCATCAAACTAATTTTGTATGCCAGACTCCCTCTTAGACACTGCAGATATTTTATTCCAAATAATCTGAACAGCAACATTACAGAATAGCTATTCCCCATTTCATAGAAGAGAATGAAGCGTGGAGAAAAACTATGTCCCTGCTTATCGCATTAGTGGGTGATGGAAGTGAGTCTCAACACTTAGCCAGTCCAGCTCTATCATTCATGACCTTAGCTTCTGTAACTGGGTATAACTATTCAGGGATTATTGTTGTGTTTTGCTTGCATACGTTAAAGTATATGTCTTTAAAATTCTTTTTTTTTAATTCTTAATGTTTTTATTTATTTTTGAGAGACAGACAGAGACAGTGTGAGCAGGAGAGGGTCAGAGAGAGAGGGAGACACAGAATCCAAAGCAGGCTCCTGGCTCTGAGCTAGCTGTTAGCACAGAGCTGGATGCGGGGCTCAAACCCACGACTGTGAGATAATGACCTGAGCCAAAGCCTGACGCTCAACCGACTGAGCCACCCAGGCGCCCCTGTGTCTTTAAAATTCTTAAGGACACATATTTATTGTTCAGTGTTTTAAATGTAGCACAACAATTGCATTACTGAGTAACGCCCTTTTCCAAAAGTTCTATGATTGTTTCACTACCTGAGGGGTATGTCTGTGTAAAGGAATTCTTTCTCCTTTTTCCTTTTTATTCTCTACTTTTCCTTCTCTTCTCAACTCATTTATGTATGTTCCTGAAGCTCTTCTTCTCTCAAAAAATTCATTCCCTCTTCCCTTAATGCCACTTTCTCTTCTCCTCAGAGTTGCATCCCAGATCAACCGGCTTTCCTAATCCCACCCTGTTCACCCCTTTCCCTCTGCCCAAGTCCTTATTTCTGGCCTTTGACTCTAGCAAGTGACTCAGTTATCATCCTTTGATAATCCTAACATTATTACCCTAACGTGTCTTATCACAGAACTTAGTCAGTGCTGTAATAAACTTGTCTTTTAAGCACATTTTTTATAATGATCAATAGAATCTAATGGAAGACTTTGAAGATTTTTACTCCAGTAACCAATGTATTTTTAATTTCATCTTGTATTCCTGATTTCAGATTTTATTTCCAAAATTCAGTTGAATAACTGTCTAGTCTCAATGAGAACTTTTATAAAAGAATAGATCTGCTTTAAAACAAGCTGTATCTCATAGGACGTTTTTAACAATTAATCCCTGTTCTCATTTTAACGATGAAAGCCAGTTGCTTTGTGATAAATTACTGTCTGACATCCTAGCAAACTTTATCATCAATAAAACAAATAGGAATTTAAAGGTGTAAAAGAAAAGTAAGAATATGGAGCATAGGAAAAAGAAGGTGAAAAGGATGCTAACAAAAACAAATCAAAAAAGTCTGAAGAAAATTAAAATTCCATTTTCAAATAAATACAAGGATTTGCATTTGTCTTTCTGTTGAACAGAAAAAAAAAGAAAAGATTTGTTTTTTAAAAACGATGGTGTTTTCAAAAAACAAAACGTATGTTTTCTTTCTTACCGCATAGTTTTACATATAATTGTTTACATGAAAATACATCCATCATTGCAAGGATCAAATGGGAATAAAACTTTTAATTTCAAAACTGACTGGGTCAGAAACCAACAACTGAGAGTGTGAATGTGTGTGTTGGTATGTGTACAGTGCACTCAATTCATTGAACCATATCTGGGTGTTTTGCCTAATGAACCTTCCTCATCTGTCATCTTCTGCCCTGTGGGAGGGAGTAAATGGGAACGGGGCAAACCTTGTCCTTCTTGCTCTTAAAGAAAAGCCTGTGATTAAATAGAGGAAAACTAAAGATGCTCATTAGAATCACGGTGATTCCCACCTCTTTGTGGTAGAGTTCGGCCGCTCTTCCCAGGGACGGAGCTATGCTTTCCTCTCCCCTGTGAACCTGGATACCTTACCTTCCCAATACTGAAAGACCTGAGTGAAGTTTCATTACTTCTCTCAGAAGGCTATACTTAGTGGAACTTGAAAGTGTACCTTGGAACGCCATGTTCATGGAAGTTAGGTTTTTTGTTTGTTCGTTTGTTTGTTTTTTTCTGCTGTGGATTGTTGTTGATGCTGCAGGAGCAGATGAACTGATGTGCCTTGAATTCAAACAAGGAGAAGGTGGTGTGTTGTTCTTTTTGAATAAAGAGTGAGTATTTCACAAAGGCTTTTTACTTCAATGTGCTCCATTTTTATTCTTGATCAATTCTATGTGGGTCATTTAAATGTCATGCAACATTAATTTATATTTACGCATTTGAAAACTTTGTCTAGTTATTTGCTCATATCAGAATCATTTGAGACCGATCTGTAAACAATATTCAAATTCACTGTCATGCAACAAGAATTAACGTGTATGCATATACATGTATTGGGGCAGGCGGGGGATAAAGAGAAGGCAAATTATGGCAAACATTTTATAAATTAGCAAAGTGTGAGTCTTTATGATTACTGAACTGGGTGAGGGGGTTTCCTCTTCTCTTTTACCCCTCCATCAATGTTGACCTTGCCCTGACAATTAGGAAGTGTTTATAAGCAATAATGTGGTTTAGGGAAGTGATGTATACATTTTCACTGACTACTTTAGAAGATTAAGACCTTTCAGTGTATCTGATACATCTGCTTCTTCAGGGCCCACATTTTGGAGGAACTGCCACATGATTTTACATAAGGGATGTTCATAACCTGAGTTCTTAAAGCTGTGTAGGAAACAGATTTTAAAGGATCCAGGACTGATTAAAACAGTTAGCCTGTTCGCATCCTCCCTATTTACTGTGGATTACAGGAAGGGAAGTTGGGGTTAAATCAGCAGGTCGTCCTGCTTCCCCAGAGGTTAACCTGGCAGCCGGTTTGGCACCCACAGGAGGGCTGACAGGTAGCAGGATTTGTCTAAGCAGGCTGCCTGAGAGCCAACAAGGAAAACTGAATGCTCTGGATTAGTTCTGGATTATGTTGTCAAAGTGAAGGCTGATGGACAAACTGCAGAGGAATAAAATGCAATCTGTTTGGGGAAAGAGGCAGTGTGCATAGCTTTCATTTTTCAAGAAATGACAAGAAAAATCATTAATAATTTGTAAATCCATGTCCATTAACTTTTCTCTTTGTTATCCCAAGACAGCCTTTTTAACATGAGTTTGCCACTGTCCTATCTTTCTTTTGTCTAGTGACAGATGGCAAGATAGATATGAAATTGGATTCATAAAATAATACCCCCACCTCCAAGACAGACAGAGCCTTCGTTCTCCTAACGCTGCTTTGTCTCTTCACCCTATACTCCTCCACCAGGCTCCCAGATGAAAGGAAACTCTGACACTGATAACCAAATGACATGCATTTGCTTTCTTCCCTCTGTGACAAAATTTTAAGACAATGGTATTACTTAATTAAATTTAAAGCCAAAAGGAAATAAAGAAGCATGATCATATTAGTGTATTTGTTATGATGATAAAATGTGATATAAGATTTTTTCACAAATGGACTTGAGCATCAGTTCCAGAACCATCTGAGAGAGTTGAAAGATACAAATATTTATGTACATCTACTAAAACCAAACTTACATCTCTATAAAAGGAGTTTATATTTTTCCAATAAAGGAGTCACCAGAATTCTTAAAGAATACTTGTGAAATAGTTGTAACAGTACAATTTCCTACCATTCTAAAATAACTTAGGTTTTGTTTTTTTCTTCCAAGTTTCAATATCCGCTTCAGAATTTCTTAAAGTGAAAATTATCTTATCAGAAAATAATCTTTCCGCTTAGACTCAGTTAAAACTAAGAAATATTTTTAACTGTTTCCAAAATATCAAAAATTAGCATGTTCAGATATTTGAGTTTCTAGCTGAATTATCATTCTGGCTTCATTATCATTTCAAAAACAGAGTGTTGTGGTTGACAGGCGTTCACTGTCCTAGACCTGACAGGAACACACAGGACTGACTCACCCTGATGCTTTCCTCTTTGGTTTCAAGAACACATTCTCTCTTTTCCTAAGGAGAAGAGCTTATTTTCTTCTCTACAGGAAACAGTATAAATAAAATCCCAGTTCCTCAGAATAAGCTCAGGCTTATACTTTTGCATATATTGTTACAAAAAGAAGGAACACACAGACCCATGTTAACACTACTAGCTTGAGGAGAATTCCATCTTGAGTTTCCATTGCTCTGACGTCTTACCACATCTGGATAATAATAGGCAGTCAAAAATTTTTGATGAATACATAAACAAGTCAATAAAATAATGCAAAATTATTGCTTAGCAGATAATATTAATACATGAAGCATAAAATAAAAATGAATAAAAAAACATAGACTCAAACTGGCTATTTCACATTCTAATAACTAAAATAAGTCTCTGTTGGCCCGAAACAATGGTTTTTAAAAATTGGAATGAATGAAGCCAGTTTTTATGTACAAACACACTTTCAGACTTGTGGTTACTTATTAGTTAGTTCAACCACAGACCATCGTTAATGCAATGTATTACTCAAGAAAAAGTCACTGATGAATTATTCTCATGTTAAAAATGAACATCAAACTACTAGCACGTTAAGCCTTTTATTATCAGCCAATAAACATCAAGAACAATTTTGATTTCTTGATTTTTAATAAAAAAATTCTCTTTATCCATTATTCTGTAGCAATATAAACATCTGCATAAATAAATATCAGGATTTTCTTTTGCCCTATAACTGTCCTAAAGATAAGTTTGGCTTTACTATAAAATAATGCTTCCTGATTATTTTCATATTGTAGCATATGAAAGAAATGATAATATTTCTTTGGGTCTGGCTTAACAGAGAAAGCTGCCCTTGGCTAAGAGGCCACCCTGCTTCCTCAAGGCTGAAGACATTAGGCTTTCTTCACACCTTTAAACCATGGAGCAATAGGCCTCTGTGCTATAGCCCCTTGGGTAGAAAGTCCCAGAGTACTGGATTTTTAAGATATCAAGACAAGTATGCCATGAATTTAATTGTGAAAGTAGAGAGACCTTGGTTTTCCTGTTTCTGAAGAGATATAAACAATAAGTAATAATAGAGGCTAAAAAACATTTCTTCATTTTTTACTTTTTTTTTTACTGTTTTTATTTATTTTAGAGAGAGAGACAGCATGAGCAGGGTAGGGTCAGAGAGAGAGGGAGACACAGAATCTGAAGACAGGCTCCAGGCTCTGAGCTAGCTGCCAGCACAGAGCCTGATGCGGGGCTTGAACCCACCAACCATGAGATCATGACCTGAGCCGAAGTTGGACGCTTAACTGACTGAGCCACCCAGGCGCCCTTATTTCTTCATTTTAAATAGCAAAATAGTAATAAAAGTAACCCCATGAATAATATAACCCTTGGAAAACATTTTGAAATATAAAAGACGCTTATGAAAAACATCATCCTCAAAGGATGTTTATAGAATAAGAGAACTTTATTTAACTGCCATTCATACTATGTACATAGACGAGTCAGTGTAAAAACAAACAAATGGGCTATGATTTGGAGTTATATAAAAACTCCAAATATTTACAATTTTAAATATGTTAAACGATTGGCAGGGGAAGAAGTTTTACAGGTATTATGTGGGTGCCAGTTATTAAGTCATTCCTATGAAGCCACCTACAGCGTAGAATGCAGCCCAGCTCTCTAGGCTTCCCCATTTCGCCAAAGGTGAGAAGACTGCCAAATATTTCGGGCCAATAGATAGTTGTCTTGCCCATGACTGTGCAAACTTATATGATATAGGCTTGAATTATAAGAACTCAATGGAAAAAGATGAAAAGGTGGGGCAAGGAACCAAAACCATAGCACATTTAAAGAGTCTCTTGTGGGGGGCACCTGGGTGGCTCAGTTGTTTGGGCATCTGACTTCGGCTCAGGTCATGATCTTGCAGTTTGTGGGTTCGAACCCTGCATCAAGCTCTGTGCTGACAGCTCAGAGCCTGGAGCCTGCTTTGGATTCTGTCTCCGTCTCTTCCTCTCCCCCACTCACGATCCATCTCTCTCTCATTCTCTCTCAAAAATAAATAAACACTAAAACATTTTTTAATAAAATAAAATAAAAATAAAAAATCTTTAAACTCCTTAAGCCAGATCACTGTTTCCTAGTGGAGAAAAGACTTTGTATTATGTCATTATTCTTTTCTTTTTTTTTAATGATAGTCACTTTCCTGAAATCCTATAAAACTCATTTTATGGCATTTTCCCTCAACTGATTAGTTTTATACTTTTTGTTGTAAATGATCCTACTGTTTTGTATCCTTGCAAACCTTGTTGTTTTATATCATTTCAAACCTAAATAACAATATCAAATTGTAGAGCTACTTAAGTGGTTGTGAATTTTCTAGCATAAAATAAAATCTCACTACAATTCAAAACAATTTAACAATCATATCATATATGTCTTTTTTATGTCCAGTATCTACCCTTGTAATATAAAGATGAAAAATAATTATTGGGTTTATAAAATTTAAGTGTATAGATATTGGCATATGGGGTTGGAAGGCTAAAGACAAAATATTGGGGAATGTTGGCATTGGAGGAATAGACAAGCATATTTTTTGTTCTAATTGTTGGTATTCAAGAAAATATTTTAAACTTTCAAAATAGTTATGAAATGAAGACTGGGGGCGCTTGGTTGGCTCAGTTGGCTAAACGTCCTGCTTTGGCTCAGGTCACAACCTCAAGGTTCACAGGTTCAAGCCCCATGTCAAAGTCTATGCTAACAGCCAGCTCAGAGCCTGGAGCCTGCTTCAGATTCTGTGTCTCCCTCTCTCTCTGACCCTCCCTCCCTTACTTACACTGTCTCTCTCTGTGTCTCAAAAATAATAAATAAAAAACATTTAAATTTTTTTTTAATTTAAAAAAATAAAAAGACTGATGAACGTATCCAGGAATACCTTTCATAATGTTTGCAATTGAGATTTTAAAACCATTACATGGAAGAATCTGAATGACCTCAAAATCATTTTTCTGTACAATTCTACAAGTAAACCTAGTCAGTTCCTGAATAAATTTTTAAGGGAACAAGACTGAATGAAAAAGTTACCATCAGGATATAGGTGATATTTTCTTTGACCAGAAGGTATTTTCAGAGCTTCCATGGGAACTTCACCAAAAATAAAATATAAACACCCAACATCTAAATTCACCCCTACACCCACCTTTGAAAAAGCCTCATGATTCTATCAAGGAAGAATAAGATGACTCTGGAAAACTCCAGAAAGCAGGGGCACCTAGGCACACTCAAATGTAGGTGATAGCTCGGTGCATTAACGATAGTAAATGAGCAGAAGGTCAACTGGCTTTGCATAAGACACTTCTTTTAGCTTCTCAAACTCTGCATGCAAGCTGGCACACCCCAAAAGTACTGCCTTGTATAATTATAACAACTCCAAAGGAAGAAAAATATTAGTAACTTCTCCTTTTTTAAGTTTATTATTTATTTTGAGAGAAAGAGCAAGAATAAGAGAGAGAGAGAGAGAGAGAGAGAGAGAGAGAGAGAATGAGAATCCCAAGTAGGCTCCACACTGTAAGCCAGCCCAGAGCCTGGTGTGGAGCTCAAACTCACAAACCAAGAAATCATGACCTAAGCTAAAGATGGAGGCTTACCCAACTAAGCCATCCAGGTGCCCCAGAACTTTCAACAATAATAACACAACCATGAAATGCTGACCATCTCTAATATGCAAAACTAAATTTTCAAATCATGAATGCAATTCAATTTCAGAGACATTTACCGAGAAAACACACTCTGCTTTAGACACTAAAGAAAGTGGTAGGAGGTATACAAAGTTTAAAAAGAAAAAACAATATATACTCTAACCACAGCAAACCCAGGCGCTAATGTACAACAAAAGACAATAGCAATAAATATCTGAGAGTTAATCATACAAGAAGAGGACCTATGTAGAAAAAGATACACATACACTATGAGGAAATACTATTTTCCTTCTTGTCAATATTGCTGAAAGAGACTTGGCAGAGCAACGCAGTGACAGATGTAAGAAGTTGGAACAATGCAATGCTTATCCATGAACTGGTACATGAATTTGCCACTCTTGCAAAGTCATATTATCAAAGCTATGTTTTCAAAGATCCAAGTAAAGAACTGTGTGTGTGTCTGTGTGTGTGTCTGTGTGTGTGTGTGTGTGTGTGTGTGTGTGTGTGTGTATGTGAGAGAGAGAGACAGAGACAGAGACAGAGAGACAGAGACAGAAAGACCCTTTAGTCATGTAGTTCTCACTGGACTTTGGAGATGAGCACCATCATCCTCAGAAACTACGGCAGCGATTCATAGCACAGAGACCAGTTAAATGATCATCACTTTTTCCCACCTCTTTCTCTATCAACATCCCATCTTAATACAAATATGCATGCGCGCACACACACACACACTCCCTCACCTTATCCTGCTTTATCTTTCTTCACAGCACTTATTAGTACCTCAAATTATCCATTAGGTAAGAGATCTTCTCTGTCTCATTTACTACTAGACCCTCAGAACCTCAAATAGGAGTGGCACATTGAGTTGAGTGGATGAATGAATGAAAACATCCAGGCCAGTTCTCCACAGGCACGATATACAAATACTTTGAACTTCAATTACTGAACTGCTGCCCTTGATTTTTTTTGTCCATAACTTTGTTTTCCCTTTGTTCCCACTTTTTCTTACAAACAGTTTTTAGAACTTACATTACTAAAAGAGCAGAAGGAAAGAAATGACAAATCATAATTCAGACCTGGAGATGTAACCTGACAGTCATATGCAGACACTTGACAAGTAGCTGTTTATGTGATTTTTTAAAAGAACTTTAATGTTTATTTATTTTTGACAGAGAGAGAGAGAGAGAGAGAGAGAGAGAGAGACAGAGCATGGGTGGGGGAGGGGTAGAAAGAGAGAGAGACACACACAGAATATGAAACAGGCTCCAGGATCTGAGCTGTCAGCACAGAGCCCAACATGGGACTCAAACTCACAAACCATGAGATTGTGACCTGAGCTGAAGTCGGATGCTTAACTGACTGAGCTACCCAGGCTCCCCTGTTTATGTGATTTTTATTAGACTTTTGAAGTATTTTTACTAGATCATATATATCATATATATCATTTATATATATATATATATATATATATATATAAAACATTAAATTTGCCATTTTAACCATTTTTAAGTGTGCAATTCAGTGGTATTGTATACATTCACATTGTTGTGCAACCATCACCATTACCTATCTCCAGAATTTTTTATCATCCCAAACTGAATCTCTGACCTCATTACATAATAACTCCTCACCACTCCCTTTTCCTAGACCTTAGTAACCATTCTTTCAAACTCACTATGAATTTGATGGTTCTAAGTATCTCATATAAATGGAATCATACAATACGTGCCCCTTGTGTCTGGTTTATTACAGTTAGCATAATGTATTTCATTCATGTTGCAGCATATATCAGAATTTCATCCCTTTCTAAGGCTGAATAATAGTCCATTATTTACAAGTACTACATTTTGTTTGTGTGATGATAGGCATTTGGCCTGACTCCACCCTTTGACAACTGTGAATAATGCCTCTAAGAACATTGGTATACAGGTATCTGGTTGAGTTCTTGCTTCCGATTCTTTTGGGTGTACACTTAGAATTGAATCAAAGATTATATACTTGTAAATGGTCTTGTTTTTTATACAAATGAACTGAGAAAACACTGAAGGTCTTTGAGAGGAGAGAAATAATCTGGTTTATGTTCTACCATTATTATCCTCACTATAATTTTCAGTCCTTAGAGAATTTATAAGTTAAATGAAAAAAAAAATTAAAAATGGTGAAATAACTTGTAAGCATATTATCCCCTAGTGAGACATCACAAGGCAACAGAGAGTCTATAACTCAGAGGGAGGACAAAAAAAAAAAGTGGAACTGACAAAATCTGGTGAAAAAGACGTAAGAGCTGAAGTACCAGTGTAAGCCACTCAAAACTGGCATACAAACATCATCATTACTTTTTGCATTCAAAGTAATAACTATTACTTGAAAATAATTCAAGTTAGATATTAAATTCACTTAGAGATTAGGAAAAAGCCCCCATAATCCCACTCCTTGGAGATAACCAAGGTTAATTATGATTCTATTGGCCTAAAATTGGTAGTTGAAGTCAAGAGAATAAATAAGCGAACCGAAAGAGAAATGAAAATAAACCTAAAACAGAATAAGCAGGGAAATATTTTTTTAAAAAGGATATAGGAAAGGAAGTAGAAAGAATCATCCAAATATGAGGAGAATTGGGATAATGACATACCAAGAAACTGAAGAAAAAGAGTTTTGAGGAAATACAAGTCTAGAATCTCAAATTCACAAGAAGGTCAAGGAGATGTGGACAGAAAATGTCAATTTGTTTTAGCACATATATGATAGACAGATGATAGATAGGTAGGTAGATAGATATAGCATATATATAATATAGATAAAGTAGATAGATATAGCATATATATATATATATATATAATATAGATAAAACCAGTACAAATGTCATGAAATATTTATCCAATCACTTCTGCTGAATTGAATAATATTAATGGTATATAGACACAAGTTCAATCAGAAAAGCCAGAAATGTTCTGTTCTTTTCCTTGGCATACTCTAGTAATTTCATGCTTTGTACAAAAGTAGAACTTTTTGTACAAGTACAAATTACAACTTAGTGCTTGTCTGCCCATTATTTACTATAAGTACTAATCATTTTGTGGAAACAATAACACACAATTGGCAGAAAGATTACAATATCTTTCACCCATTATTTTTTTTTGTCCTGCTAAAAGGCAAGAATAGCTAAAAGTCTTTTTATCTATAAAAACATCTGAAGTATAAGTTGCCATATATGCCGCATTCAATGGGTTGAAACAAAATAGCAATTTCTTTTGTTATTTTTTCTTTTCATGTTGAGTTTCTATATTTGAAATACAATGAAGACTGGTTCAATGTGCTGAATAGTTACAGAGATAAAATGGCAGAGACTCCAAAAAGGTTTTGAGTTCCTCATGAATAAAAACATTACGAACAAGGAAAGGAAATGAGTAATGATGTAGAAAGAATAGCAGGCAAGAAATTGCTGAAAGAGTAGTCTCCTGCAGCCCTCCATTCACAGGAAATCAGAAACCCTGGTAATAAATATTTTTAAAGTATTTTTACATACATATGGACACATATGTTGAACCAATATAAGCCATTAAACATTGCCTACTACAGATCAGCCTAACTGATGGTAGGAATTTCCCACTTTTTAAAAGAGTGAGTACATGAGTTTGCTCATGTATCTTATTACTTATAATAGCCCAAATTCACCTATTGCTTTCCACAGAAAACTCATCACATGCATTAAGATGTGTATTTTTTATATTTATTTATTAATTTTGAGAAGGTGGGGGGGCAGAGAGAGAGGGAAAGAAAGAGAATCCCAGGCAGAATCTGCACCATCAGCACAGAGCCCAATGTGGGGCTTGAACTCACAAACCAGGAGATCATGACCTGACCTGAAGTTGGACCCTTAGCTGACTGACCCATCCAGGTGCCCCAGGACATGTTTTGCCTTTTAAAGTTGACTTCTTCTAAGAAATATTGACAATGGATTTCTTAGCTTGGTCAAAATTGTCCTATGGAAGTCACTTCTGAATGCAGATCCACAGTGTGTTACAGAACTTGGAAAAACTAATAAGCATATGTGCCCCACATGAAGATTTTTGATTACTGAAGGAAGCTCTGATGGAAGATTAGGGACTGGTTCACCCTTTATATCATAAAGTTTTGACTTAAAACCCTTCATACCCCTTGGGAGCATCGTTATCATAATGCTGCGTCCACAAAAGATTGGCCCAGCCTGAGATCATCTTCATTCATGGAGGCTTGACCAATTTATAAGTGGAAATAATAGTGTTTTTCCTATACCTCTTCCATGCAAATACTTGATTTACTTACACAGATAAGGAAAATCAGGATCTAGATCATTAGAAACTCTATTAAAGGAAGATATGATCCATTCAAGAATGTAAGGTTCATTAGACAGTTTTTATTTTATTCCACTTGATAATTACAGGTTACACTAGCACTGCTTTTCTTAAAAAATTTTTAATGTTTACATTTATTTTTGAGACAGAGAGAGACAGAGCATGAACAGGGAAGGGGCAGAGAGAGAGACACACACATAGAATCGGAAACAGACTCCAGGCTCTGAGCTGTCAGCACAGAGCCACACATGAGAAACAAACCCGCGAACCACGAGATCATGACCTGAGCCAAAGTCGGACGCTCAACTGACTGAGCCACCCAGGCGCTCCACATCACTGCTTTTCTTTCTCTCGCAACTGATTTTTTATTTAAAAAAATCATTTTAATCACCTCCATATTTCATTTGTTATGCCACCTCATCCCTTACTGCCAAGAGTAACTGAGGGTTAGCTACGGATTGGAATTTTACACATCAGACAGTAAGCCCAAGAAAAAGGAGTCAGGCACCATTATCTCTAGCCATACTAACGTATCAATAAGAATTCCTTATTAATTATCAGAAAACTATAACCAAAATCACAGTGAAAGAGAATTAAACAACAGGGAAATTGCTTCTACCTTCAAGTCCTTGCATTTAAAAGCAAAATGTCTGACACTTGTATGCAACTATACAATGTTTATCCATGGCATTTTTTGTGCTTAAAAATGTTTTAAGTAATTCCAGACAACCTGTCTCACTAGAAAATTAAAACATTTATTTGACAAGCAGAAGCTGACACTTCTAGAATGTCTCTTGAATATTTTTTCCCTTTGTGCAGTTCTGAGCCAGGGAGACTGCTCAGCTGGCTGAGAAAACAGCATCACGGGGCCTTTTGTGCAGCAGCCATTGTAGGTCATCTACACACTGCTCAAGTAGCAGCTCAGAAACGCCCCAACTGAAGAGGCCTTGGGAGGTTAATTCTGTCATTACTGCGTTGACATGAGGCAGGTTGCAGCCTTCAGCGCAAAATGTTACTCGTAATCTTTTAATCCCAAATTAGGTCAATATTTTATCAAGTTAATCTAGCATGAAGATTAATTGCATTAGTTACACACACATATACGCACGCAGGTTATTTGTTTTAGAGATACTTTTAATCAAAGAGCAAACCCTTGGTTACAATAGGCAGTTTTCGAAAATCATCCTTTCTTCAACAGTATTTATCTTTATAAAAGAGACATTTATTCCTTTCATTGATCTTTAGTCAAGATTGATGTAAAAGAAAAGATAATGGTCTTATAATTACTAAAACAATGACCACTGAGAAAAGCTGTTTATGAAGAAATAATGACTCTGATTGAAATGCTTTTAATAAAGTATCTCATTATTAGCCACTTATTTCAATTTAATTCTAGTTGTTTTCTTAAAATGTGTCATTAGTCCTGCAAGGAAAGTCAATAGTTTTCTGTGTGTTTGCATCTTTGTATCTCCAGGCATGTCAAAAAATATTATAACAAAGAATATGAACTAGAGAGGTTTTCTAGAAAATTAGTATCATACATTGTGGGGGTTTTATTGTTTTGTTTTTAGTTATGAAAATGGGATCAAGCATATCTTTTCTTTTCTCTTCTTTTGTTTTCTTTCTTTTCTTTTCATCCAAGGAGTGGAGTTTAGGGGGTAGGTAGGAAGATAGAAATATATTGATCTAAGTGACATAAATCTGCTAACAGAAGTCAGTAGAGTAGACAAACGCCTTTCTCCCTGAGTTTCCTAGATAAGAACTATCTTGCAGTTTAAAATTCCCAGGCGACATTCTGGGTAGGATTACAGGCCCCTTGGATGGCAGGAGAAGAGTTCATGCCCTGTTTCATCAAGTATCCAATGACATTTTCCAAGAGTCATGCTAGTTATAGAAATTTCACAGCCATTGTTTGAGAATACTGCATCTCAAAACTTTTAGCTCTCATCTTCAAATATTGCTTTTCTGGTACTCTTTATTAGTGAAGCATGATAGGTAAAAGGATCCAGAAATATTTTCATGTGATTAGATTTTTTAATTAACAGGTTAATATCAGGTCTTTCATATGAAAAATAAGTCAACGACAATCTCAGAGTCTGCCGCTTTCTAAGAAGGGATTGTTTGACTGAATTTAGAAGTAAAGTTCACAATCCTAAATGTCAACCCTACAGTTAAGAAGTTCAGACAAGCTATGCTGAAGAAACCTGCCAAATAATTCTCTATTTTTTCCACTTGCTACAATATACTCTTCTCATAATAAACATTAAGAAAAATTTACATTCAACTTGCTCAAAGTCAGCCAAGTATATGATAAAATAAAAATAAATATTTTCAGGAAAACTACTAAATAAATCCCGAGTGAAACCATTAAAAAAAAAGTAAAGTCCAAGATTCAGTCTTTCTTTTGTATTTTGTTCTCAAATTCTAAAAATCTCACATGTCCCTTGTGTCAGTTCACACAACGAAGTTTAAAGCAAAGTTAAGCCTTGTCTTCGACCTCACCAACCAGAAGACCCAATATTAAAAATTTAGTATATTTCTCACTTGTTTTTATGTTAATTCAATTATACTTTATAAGTATATACATGCTCATTTATAGTCCTCTGTTAATTTCTAATTTTAAAATGTACAAATATAAAAACAGATGATCTTTATATAGTTTTTAAGTTTTAAAAATGTATAAATATATGTATTTACCACATTATTCTATATTTTTAAAATTAAAAACTTCTTATAAACTACTTTCCTCATCAAGACATAGGTTTAACACATTTTGAACAACCCAATTAGAATATGCCCAGTCCTGAGAAAATGCTATTAAGTTAATCACTATTTCCAACTGAGAATTTATGTTTTATTTCACATATCAGGTTTGTGTGGTATTTAACAAAAAATATAAAATAGAGTTCCTGACAATATACTTTAGTTTACAAGAAGGAAAAAGCCAAAATAGAAACAACATCATTGTCAATGGCGCAGTCTGGTGGTTCAGGAGTTGGGCATATCTGGTTAGGAGCTATGACTCCACAATCTACCAATGGGGAAACCTCTAGAAAATTTCTTATCCTGTCTATGCCTCAGTTTACTTATCTGTAAAACAGGAATAACATGATAAGGAAAAAGAAAACATTTAATGTAGTGCCTAATACTTGATAAGTGTTTGATAAATTTCAGTTAATATTATTTTCATCATTGTTTAGATCCATAAGAAATAGCTAAATTATGAGATAAGTGTGAGAGTTCTACAAATGTTAACTACAGTATATAAACTGAAGACATCAGGGGAAAGTTTCACACAGATGAACCATGAGGTCAATCCAACTGGGCACGTATGAGTAGTATTTCAGAGGGTTAACTTCTCATTGTCCACAAGTTTTGTAAAGTATAGAGAGACAGGGCTGAACATGTGTGTCATTCAGGTGAGGAAAGGAGGCAAAGGACAGAGACAGAGACCTACAGGTCAGGTTTTGTATAGACTCAGCCATATGACTAGATTTTTTATCATGGATATATGAAATTTTAGAGTTGGAGAGAACTTTATGACTTCACTAGTTTTATTTTGGCTAGAAGGGAGTGAGGACCAGGAGAAGAACATATCCAAAAGCACCCACCCACCAGTGGTCAAGCCAGGACCCTAGTGGATGCCTCCTGTCTCCCAGCCTATCTGTGTCTGCTCCATTATATCTGCCATATCAAGGGACTAATGTGATGACAGCAACGTTTTGGGAAGATTGATTTAGCAGTTGAATGTAGGCTGAATTAAAGGATAAGAGCCTGAGGAGAGGGGGTGAGGAAAAAGGCTACAGAGGTAAGCCAATCATGAGGTGATGGGGCCTCAGTGAGGAACGTGGGAATAAGATGGAAAAAGATGGAAAGCACAAATTCAAAATGATGTCAAACTCATGACATAGAAGAGTTGGCTGCTCTTTAATATGGTTCAGTCTTATGTAACTAAATAGCTCCTTCAATAACATTTTAACACAAAGTAAGTATGGCATCAGGAAGTTAAGCAAAGCTTTCTATGACACTTCTGGTTTTCCACACTTATCCACATCCCCCAACTCGTCAATACCTCTCACACCACAGATGTAAACTGGTTCATCCCACTCTATCCAACATCTCTATCTCCACCTGGCATCTAAATAACTGGGATGCTGGGGTGCTTGGGTGACTTAATCGGTTAAGTGTCTGAGTTCTGCTCAGGTCATAAGCTCACTATTTGTGGGTTTGAGTCCCGCATTGGGCTCTGTGCTGACAGCTCAGAGCCTGGAGCCTGCTTCAGATTCTGTGTCTCCCTGTCTCTCTGCCCCTCCCCAACTCGTGCTCTGACTCACTCTGTCTCTCAAAAATAAATAAATGTAAAACAATTTTTAGTAAAAAAAATAATAAATGTGATGCTAAAAAATGTGGGATAATTGGAGAACTTTCATCTTTACAGAGTTTTATTTCAATTTCTCCCCCCTCTGAATAGGCATGTCAGTTACATGTATATTCAAAACTAGGAAGGTGTCATAAAGCAAATTATTATTTTTTTCCCCACAGAAGAAGTGAAATTTTAACAGCTGACTCAAAATCATGGAATGAAGTTGCAAAGACAACTATTGATTCCAGATTAATAAGTGAATTAAAAGGAATTTACAGGAAGTTGACATGGTTCATAATCTAGACAGTTTAAGAATCAAGCTCTGTGGTAGGCAAAATTCTGAAAACCCTCCCCCAAGATCTTGCTCTCCCTGGTATACACAAACCTTCTCCCAATTATTCAAACACTAATGTAGGCACTGCTATGATAAGATTTTACAAATGTAATTAGGGCCCCACTTCAACTGATCTTTTAAAACAAGGAAATTATGTGGGTAAACCTAGCTTAATCACAGGAGCCTTTTTATTTTTAATCTTCATTTAGTTTTGAGAGAGAAAGAGAGAGTGCTAGCAGGGGAGGAATAGAGAGAGAGGGAGACACAGAATCTGAAGCAGGCTCCAGGCTCTGAGCTTTCAGCACAGAGCTGGATGCAGGGCTCAAACTCATGAACCGCCACTTAGCCAACTGAGCCACGCTGGCACCCCACATGAGCCTTTTAAAAGCAGAAATTTCGGGGCTCCTGGGTGGCTCAGTTGGTTGGGCGTCCAGCTTCGGCTCAGGTCATGATCTCACAGTCTGTGGGTTCGAGCCCTGCGTTGGGCTCTGTTCTGACAGCTAGCTCAGAACCGGGAGCCTGCCTTAGATTCTGTGTCTCTCTCTTTCTCTGACCCTCCCCTGCTCGCGCTGCCTCTTTCTGTCTCTCAAAAATAAATAAAAAACATTAAAAAAATTAAAAGCAGAAAGTTTTCTCCAGCTTGTTGCAGAAGAAGAGATCAGAGATTCAAAACACAAGAATCCACTGTACCTTTGCTGCTGGAACATGAAGGGAGCACCTGGTAGGGAATGAGGATAGCCTCTTGGAGGTGAGAGCAGACCTCAGTTGACAGATAAGAAGGAAATAGGGACTTCCATCCTATAAATGTGAAAAACCAAATTCTTGTAACAGCTCCTGAGCTTGGAAGATGCCCGGAGGCCCAGATGAGAACCGCAGCTCCAGCCAACGCTTGATTTTGTCCTGGCAAGACCCTGAGCAAAGAATGTAACCACCCCATGCCCAGATATCCAACCTACATGATTGTGAGCTAATAAGTGGGTGTGGTTTTAAGTTTCCTAAGTTGTTGATAATGTGCAACACAACAATAGAATTCTAATACAGGTTCCAATCATTCGTTTTTAAGTTTTTCCAGGTACCTGGCATCATATTAAATAGGTAACTAGCCCTATGAACACCTACTTCCTATTTTGAGCAACAGATAATTTGAAAAACTGAACTTGAGAAATTAATTTTACTCAAAAGCATATGTCATTATTCTCAGTGTATTATAGAACTAAATTCATCAAGAGACTAAGGGAAATTGGCAGATTTAAATTTTAGAATCTCAATAATTAATGAAGCAAAGACCTTTGTTAACCTGTTGTTAAAGAGAATATTAGAGGCAATCTATTGTTAAAGAGAACATTAGAGACAGAAGACCAGAAACTATACTGAATATATTAAATATACTGAATATACTAAAATAGATCTGTAGTTCTTAGGTATGAGGAATATCATCTGGAACACACACACACACACACATAAAGGCATGCATCTCAACTATTTGGCCAACCTGAGCTTAAAGAGACCCCAAATATGGCTACTCTGGTGTTGAGAGGCTACTTACTCTACCTGACATCTGGAGATATTTGCTACTTAGTTTGAAAACTGCATATGCTGTTCACATGTGGCCAATGATTTCGCTGCTAAAACAATCCCTGACACTTTCCCCATCCCATACTATCCAATATTTCATGGGTTGCCCCAGGAGATGCTGAGCACCTGATGATTACTAGTACTCAGGTAGGAAAATACCCTTCTTGATATTGCCGAGTGGGTCCAAACCTGCTGGTGAGCTATCACGAAATGCTCCTTTGTAAATTAGTATAAGGAAAAGGGTCTTTCATAAAGATAAACTCCTTAAAATTAAAGATATATTCTAGGTACTAGTCTTATCACAGAAGAACTTAATAACATGTCTGTTAAATCTGAAATAAAAAGAACATGTTTTCCCTCTCTCCAAGGTCACTTGATGCAATCATTAACAAAAGAAAAAAATATATAACCTTGACATCATCTCTTAAGAGCCTTTAATGGCCATTTTTATTATTCATCAACTAACATTAAAACTGCAACATTTAAACTTGATTGTACTACGTATTAGATCTCACATGTAGTTTATTTTAAAAGTAAAATTATTGCACCTGTATTGGCCACAAAAATTCAGCTGGATTCTGTGTGCTTTTCTGAGAAATGGAAAAACAATTTTCCATTTGTGCTCCACAATTGTTAGTAAAACTTGTGCCAAGAACATAAATCATCTTCCTGTATCAGTTCTCTGAAGGACCAGATATAGCAAGAAATGTACCATAATTTAATTTTCCCAATTTTCTAAGAGTACAAAAAGTTGAACTGAAATAGAACTGGCTTTTTCATAAATTCTATTAAACTTTAGAAACTATATATATTTACAAATACTTGAATTTTGTTTTTTTTGCTTTGTACTGTTGTGTTGTGTTGTGTTGTGTTTAAGACTAACACTTGATTTGTTTTAGATACCTATCAGACTTGGCTATTGCCAAAAAGATCTTGGGAATTAAATCTTAAGTTGTTCTCATGACTAATATACTCTGTGGAAATTTGACACACTTCTTTGGTGATCCTGTTAGAGAAACCAAATATTATAATGAAGGAGTTCTCTTACTACAACTTTTGGCTTATCATAGCAAAAAATATCTTGCTTACATTTATTTTGTGATGAAAATTTGGGGGCAGGGGTTGTGACCTACAATAACTTTTGTTTTGTCCCTATACCTTTTGTATATTCCATCCCCTTTAATTTTTTTTCAATAAAACTGAACTAGCAATTTTTTAAAATGCTTCAATACATATTTGATAGACAAAGGTAAGAAGAGAATTATGATAGAACTAGCGGTAGCATAGCCAATAACAATTCTCACGCATCAAACTTCTACAGCATTTTTGTCCACAGGTTGCTTAGTTGGCTGTGTGTGTCTGGGACAATGTATCTTATCTGAGACACATGTATATAATTTTTTCTCTATGCAGTGCACATACCATACAAGCTCCTCACTCCCCCACAACGCCACGCTCTATCTGTTCATTTAAATTTACCTACTTCTCCTTAGCAAGTTTTCCGAAGTGCTTAATTATTTTAGCAAGTAAATGAGGTTTCTTGAAAGTGTTTAGGAACATCAAATTACAAAGTAATCAGCAAGAAGAAGCCAGAGTCCCCAGCACCCATAATTCGATTTCACTGCATATAATGTTTAGCTTAGTCTAATTAGTGTATAAACACCCAAGGGAGGAACTCAAGGTCATAATCTTATTTCTTTTTTATTTTTACAATGGTATATTTATTTATGTATTTGGTAAAAAAAAATTCAATTTTGAATGAATACACAATTTTGGTGCATTTTTCTTCTATCATTTTACATTGAAAACTTCAGACCTATAGAAAAGTTGCAAGAGTAGTAAATAAGTATATATGCACCTTTACCTAAATTTATCAGTGACTAACATTTTATCACATTTGCATGCTCTCTTCCATGGTGCATATGAATGTATAATATATATATATACACACATACACATACACATATATGCATACACATATGTGTTTGTGGCTGAATCATTTAAGAGTTAGTTAGATGTACATTCATAATCATTCCTAAGGCTAGGTTTTATCAAGTAAGTAAAATAACATTTTTTATAGAAGTAAAAATGTCAAATACACATTGTCTTAATACTTAAAAACACTGCCTTTCTCATGAGAATTTAACAGAGTTAATTCAATATATTTATAAAGGAAAGGAAATTTTAGGTAATCTTTTTCCCAATTACCACAGAGTTAAATCACATTTTATTATTTCACTTAAACTAATGTCAATAATTGGCCTCCCTGCTGCCACTCTTCTTTCCCTTCCACCCGCACCCCCACCCCAAGTCTGTTCTCCACTTAGCATCCAAGGATCCTGTAAAACCAGAACCGGATCATGCTATGATCTCCTTGGAGCCCTCTGTGATTTCCTATCTCACTCAGAGTTAAGCGTGATCTGAAATAACCTACAGGAACCTGCACCAACTCTCTCCACCCCTCTGACTTCATCTCCTGATGCTCCTAAAGGACCAAGAAAGTCTCAGCCTCAGGGTCTCAGCTCTTGCTATTGCCTCTCCCTGGAATATTCTTTCCACAAGGGCCTCAAGGCTTACTACTTCTGCCTTTTTATGTATCTTATTTTTTTATGAGACAGAGAGAGAGCGCACAGACACACGTGAATGAGAAGGGGAGAGAGACTCTTAAGCAGGCACCACGCCAGCACAGAGTCTGGCAGGACTCAGCATCATGACTGTGAGTTCATGACCTGAGCCCAAATCAAAAGTCAGATACTTACCCAACTTAGCCACTCAGGCACCCCAACTTCTGCCTTTTGTAGATCTTGACTTAAATATTACTTTCATGTAGACTCTCTACCTAGCCAATCTTTTTATTTATTTTTTTTTAATTTTTTTAATGCTTTATTTATTTTTGATACAGAGAGAGACAGAGAATGAGAGGGGGAGGGCAGAGAGAAAAGGAGACACAGAACCCGAAGCAGGCTCCAGGCTCTGAGCTAGCTGTCAGCACAGACGCAGGGCTCGAACCCACGAACGTGAGATCTGACCTGAGCTCAAGTCGGAGGCTTAACCGACTGAGCCACCCAGGCGCCCCTAGCCAACATTTTTAAAACTGTAAAACAAAAACAAAACCACACACCCTATGGGAGCCTGGATGGCTTAGTTGATTGAGCATCTGACTCTTGGCTTCAGCTCAGGTCATGATCTCACAGTTCATGGGATGGAGCTCCACATTGGGCTCTGTGCTGACAGCAAGGAGCCTGCTTGGGATTCTCTCTCCCTCTGTCTCTGCCCCTCCCTGGCTCGTTCTCTCTGTCTCCCTCTCTCTCCCTCAAAATAAATAAATAAATGTGAAAAAGCCCACAACCTATATGCAAGTACTCCCTACCCACCGCTTCCTCCTCCCACCCTGGTGCTTACGTTTTAGAATAAGTACTTTCTGAAATCTAATATACCCTATTTTTTTCTTTATTTTCCACATGTAAGCCTCAAAAGGACAAGGATATTTGCAGTCTTTGCTGCTCTATTATCAGTCCCATAATGGCGCGTGGCACATAAAGAGGCACAGATATCTCTCCAGATATTTTTTGTTGTTGTTAATGAAGGATACAAATACATGTGGAACAAACAATAAAATAATATACATCAATGTCTTTTGCATATATGACCTAGTTCCTTTAAGGAAGCTACTAACAATATTAATACCTCAATTTTATAAGTGTGTTGGGCATTGTAAGTGCCTTCTACATATGTTAGTGTACTGACTGTATTAGTTATCTACATAACAAACAGGTTACCTCAAACCATAGCTACAAACAAGAAATGTTTATCATCTCAGTCAGTGTCCGTAATGAGGGATGTTTGCAGCTTAGCCGGTGCTCTGGTTCCACCTCTCTCCCGAGGTCAGAGTCAAGCAAGCCATCAGCCGGGTCTCCAGTTACCAGGCTTGTCGGGATGGGCATCCATTTTCAGGTTTATTCATGTTGTTACCACACATGCCACTCCATAAGCTGTCTGAGTGCATCCTTATAACATGGCAAATGGCACTCTGAGAAAAAAGAGCTAGAAAGGCCTTCCAAGAGGAGCCACCACCTCTTATGACCTAATCTGAGAAGTAAGGGCTTACTTGAGAAGGGGAGGGGATTGCCTGGGGTGTAAACACCAGAGGCAGGGATTGCTAAGGCCATCTTGGAAGCTGCCTAAATTTTTGACCATATTATAGGCATAGAGATTGAAATCTAGAGATGTCACCTTTTCCCAATTTACACAGTTAAAGTAAGACAGAGTAATTCTGATTCCCTGCCCAACATCCCTGAGGATCACTGATAAATTTCAATATAATAATGATTTTCAGTAAGTCAAGAGATACGTTTTTGATTTGCTTTGTGCCAGCAATTTAGATTGCTTGGTGTAATATCATCATGTTTAATCTATAAAACAACCCTATAAGGGAGGTATGCTTATTACACACATTTTACAGATGAGATAAATGAGAGATAGAGAATTAAAATAATTTCCGCAGGATCATACAGCTAAAAAAGTGTCAGGGTTGGTGCTCCAACTCAGCATTCGATATTGAGAGCATGGGTTCATAACCAGTGCTCTCTATCACACGCCGATTAAATACATAAAAACTAAAGCACTTGACTGCCTATAATTCATCCCAACTCATTTTGTAACTCTTGTCTTTTTTAACTTAAATCAAGAGAGGTATAGCATTATTTTAAAGTTTGTCTGGAGAGGAAACATTCACACGATTGACAAAAATACCTCAGATTAAATGCCTATCCATTGTGTGTAGTGACCTGCAGTGAGAAGACAGTCAGACAAGCCTGCATCTGTGGTTGGATCTGGTCTAGATAGAAGGTCTCACCACTGACTCTGATATTCTCAGGTGAATATTGCTTCCCTCTTTCAAAGGAATAAGAAAACCACCCACAGACAATGCAGTGCAGTGCATGGGAACTGCCTCTCCTCCTCTCTTTTTTCATTCCAGGTTATAAAAGTTCCCCTTCTAAACAGCAATAAGTCACTTCAGAGAATGCATTTTCTAAAGGATGATTGCCCTTGTTGAGTAGTGACACACTTAAAGCAGGCCTGCAGTAATCCTCAGAAATGTACCGCCTGGAGTGTCTTATTGCTTAATTAGAGCTGGCACTGGGCCATTGCTTTTCCGTCTTGAACCAGTGCAAGAGCACTGGAAGGAGGCATGGGTATTAGAAGTGCTATTTCAGGGGGGATATAAAGTAATGGCACAGTGCCAATCTGTAAAAAAAGAAAGCCAAACACTCCTGCTACTGAGGTAAAATGTCAAAATGCCCAGCTTTGCTGTAGTCAGAGATTAAATCCACCATTGTGTCCATGGTTGGGGTTTAAATATGATCTCTGTTGTTCTTACTTATAATAAACACATGACAATAAACATAGCTTCCTCCAAAACCATGCATTGAACAGAGGGAAGAAACCATCATTATAATTATGTAAATATATTCTCTTACTTCCTTCAATAACCAAGAATCTTTTCTGGATTTTGTTTTTTGTTTTGTTTTGTTTTTTTGTTTTTGTTTTTGTTTTTTAGGTTTTTTTGGTAGTACTACATTTTATCAGAGAGTAAATGGCTAGTTCATATCAACTGAATGATAAAATTATGTGACTTTAGGGGCACCTGGGTGGCTCAGTCGGTTAAGCCTCCGACTTCGGCTCAGGTCAGATCTCACGTTCGTGGGTTCAAGCCCCGCGTCGGGCTCTGTGCTGACAGCTAGCTCAGAGCCTGGAGCCTGCTTCCGGTTCTGTGTCTCTTCTCTCTCTGACCCTCCCCATCTCATGCTCTGTCTCGCTCTGTATCAAAAATAAATAAAACATTAAAAAAATAGATTTTAAAATTATGTGACTTTAGCTTATGTCCCCACCAGCTTCCACATCTCCTCAAAAGACTTCTGAAGAAGTTTTATAAGCATCAACAGTACTTGACAAGCTACAACAAATTTTACTTTTTAATAACCCTACACTAGTAGCTTCCTATTTCAGAATTGAGACAGTTTAGCTAGGGGACACAGCATTCCGTTAACCAGTTTCTTTGTCCTTAGCTCAATAATTGGTTCCTTCTTTGCCTTCTCTATGTTTTAAAAAAGTGAAATTTCCTCCTGATTATCTCAACCCTTTTAGAACAGAATTGCTTGCCCCAAACCCTGTATTTCCATGAATTGGTCCTAAACAATTACTCTTTATCCTCACTGATGCTGGCTATCTGAGAACTACCTATCTTGAACTTTCTTGAATAAACATCCTGAGCCTGATATCAAATTTTATTATTTTCCTAATGGTACCTCTTCTTTTCTCATGTTGATGGCCATTAATTTTTAGATGTGCAGTTAGAGGTTCTTAGACCAACAGGGGCAGCCTGTGAACGATTAACATTTTTCCAGTCCCATATTCGTATTCCTGCAGTTTCACCAGATGTGTCGGGGTTCATAACCCCAGCCTTTTCTTGACTGGTCCTTGCTATCACCATCCAAGGCAAGTCATGACAAGTATGTCAGCAATGACAGGATACTCTGATTTTCTGAAGAGACAATAATTTCAGGTAGAAAGTACAGGAGAAAAAAATTAAAAAGCTCTAAATTTCCTAAGGACTTGATAAAAGTCCACTGTAAAAACACAGAAACACAGAAACAGAGCCAAAGACAGTATAAATTGTACCCTAATCCCTGACACAGAAGACTGTGGCTGTCTTTGGGTTTCAGACCAGAAGAGGGCAACAGGCAGGAGAAGACCTAAATGGGAAACTGTGTTTTATAGACTGCTACAGAGTTAGGTTAAACAGAACCTCAGTGCTCATGTTAAAAACAAAACAATTAAAAAAAAAAAAAGATGATGACAAAGATGAAGATGAAGAAGAAGACGGAGACGAAGATGAAAACAAAGACGAAGAAGTTAAGTTGCCAGTCTTGAGTTGCCAGAAGGCAAAGCAGTTGGGGCTTCAAATATATGTTAATTGTTTACTTTTTACAAGGGCAGAAGTTGATTTACTTAACAATCTCAAACTAAAGTATATGAGGAACAGTATAGCTGATCCTAGAGCATTGATGAAGAGGAAGGGAAGCTCCTTAATTTGAACTGCTCTCCATCAAAGGATTCTAAGTTGTCCACTGACAGAATGATCCATAAGAACAAATCTTTGTTTTTATGATGAAAGTCTATAGGAAAATGTACACAGTTATTCTTTATAAACAAGCTTACATAATCATTGGACACCAATATTATTTTTTAAGATCAGAGCTCTAACAATTTATTGAGTCCCCAATATGTTCTCATGGATAATAAACCAGCTTTTCCTACCAATAGAAATGTACCTAGAAGCCAAAATTCTGAAAGAAATTCTTACTGGAAGTCAAGACCAGATACATAATTTGTGGGGCTCAGGAAAGAATGAAAATCCTAGGTCTGCCTCTAAAAATCATTAAGAATTGCAAGGCAGCAACAGCAGAGCATAAGTCAAATGGAAGGCCCCACTAAGTGTGACGTCCTGTGGAACTGTATGTGTCATATCCATGAGGCTGGCCTTGCTGAAAGTCTAAGACACAGTAGGTGAAATACAATTAAACATATATGCTCAATGGCATTCTCACAGAGGTAGTTCAACGTATCCAGGTACCCTGTCAATTCAGTCCTTCCCAGTTTAGCACAGCAAACGAAAACACCTTCACTTCCACTGCTCTGACCAAAAAACTAATATCATACAACAGGAAAATTCATTCTTAGATAACTGGTGTTCATGCTCCATTGGCAAGGCTCGTGAATGTTCTCAAACTGACATAGATAAAAAGTAATGTAATGATGTATATGTTTTAGTCTGTTAAATAGGAAGAGTTTTTAGTGTGTAAAAGCTTTTTAAAAGGGGAGACATGGTAAGGAAAGGAAAAAAAGGCGTGGAGGGGAGAAGTCTATCTAGGTATTAACAGAAGAAATCTGTCAGAGGTTGGCATCCAGGTTCCCGCAGAGTCTTTTATGACATTGTCTTTTGAAATGTAACTTGGAGTTTAAAAATCAGCATTGAGAAAGATTACAAACCTCCACAGCCATTTCTGTTTTTCTTTAAACAGTGTATATTTCTCCACCACACTGATCTGGGAAAACAATTGACATCAGTCTTGACAGTGTTAAAGTGACAGGTTACAAAGAGTCTCCTGGCGGAGGAAGTAAAGAGCAGATGATGCCATAGGCTGAGTTACCTCATTACTAATATATGCCCAGCAAGGATTGGAGTTAGATTTATGTGCTGAGAAATCAAGTAATCATTTATGTTCCAGGCAAGTATCTCCAAAGCTTGGATTTTGCTGGATCATATCAAATGAGGGAGAAGAAACAGATGTATCTTCCCAACTGAAGGAAGAAAAGACAGGATTATAGCTCAGAAAGAAACTATGTGAATGCATATGTGCCTGATTACACCACGATGCCTTTCCTTTTTACATATATCTAGAATATTCTATTTATTTCAATGTTTATGTATTTCTTGGTATTCTATCAGCTTGGGGAAAATGGCTGTTCCTATAAATGTCATCATAGAATAGAATTATAACTTGTTTGTTTAGATAACTTTTGTTTATCTCTTTGAGTTATTCCAATACTGACAGAGATTCCTACCACTCTCTTACCTCTATCTAAACATGTAGTCAGGAAAGACTCTTAGGAAAGTGTCTTTTTCTTGCTTAAGTAGCACAAAATCCTAATTTTTCCTCTTGACATCTTTTTTACAATCGCCTAATTCTGTAATCACTTCATATTTTGAAACTATTTAAAAGTCTCAAAAAGGCAATGTTTTTTCTTTGTATAGGGCATGTATGTGTATCATACTGCAAGTGAGAAGCACTACTATTTCTCCTTATTTTTAGGTATAAGTTCAGGGTTTATCACTGACTTGTTGGATGAAAAATTGTACCTTTAAAAACAGAGTCAAAGATACTCAGTGCAAATTGTACCCTAATCCCTGACATAGAAGACTATGGCTGTCTTTAGATTCAGACCAGAGGAGAACTACATGAATGTTCCTTCCCCTCACTCAGCAACCTTTGGTTGAAACTTCCCCCTATACACAATTTTAACCACACAGTCTACAAGTTTGGAGAAAATCTTACACAGGTCTAGGAATTCAGAGTAAAATTTTAAAATCCCTCTTTATAATTCTAGAAGTCTCATCTGCTCTTACTCCTACTAATCCTATAGCCTAAGTATACATAGAAAATGTCCCTTCATCTTTCTTTCCTGCCTTCCCTTCCTTTTCTTCTAATTATCATTAAGTTCTTATGTATACAAGCATCTCTAGAGATCACATGACTTTCTAGGCCCATTCTGGCTGATGCCCTGGTATCTAGGAACGCACTGATGAGATAAACAGGAGACTGGACATTATTTGCCCTCTCCCTTGATTGATGGGGGTTATTGGGTTGCTTACATACTCTTTACTTATTCAGCATCCAAAAAGTCAGCCACTATTAAATGACATATTTAAATAGATATCAATGAAATAAGCTGAATTCACACAGCCATAAATTTCACTTGTCAACTCCAGCAGTGGTCCCTTCCACCTTAGGTTTCTTCAATGGTTTATAAACAACTATTCTGTTTGGGCAGTAATGTCAGTGCATGTTCTGCGTCATATTACTACTTTAAGATGAAATTGAGTATAGGATTTTTGTTTACAGTAGCCATAAGTTAATGTTCTTTTCTTAAGTTTATGAAAAAAAAGGCAATGCCCTGATTTAGTTTTCTTCTACACACTCAGTTAAAAAATGATTGCCTGTTGACTTTGTTTTGGTAGCAGCATCATACCCTCACCCCGTTTCTCCAGCCATATTAACAGTTCATGAGATACTTTATACAAAAGAACATAAATGAAGTATATTTAGTTTGTTCCGTCTTCCTTTTTTTATATGTGCTACTGATTTCTGGATTCCACTTGAAACCACAGAAACAAATGTATTGAAATATATTTGGGTTTTTTCAATTTTTATTTTTTAATGTTTATTTTTGAGAAAGAGACAGAGTGCGAGCTGGGGAGGGGCAAAAAGAGAGGGAGACACAGAATCTGAAGCAGGCTCCAGGCTCTGAACTGTCAGCACAGAGCCTGACACAGGGTTCAAACCCACAAACCACAAGATTTTGACCTGACCCAAAGTTGGAGGGTTAACTGACTGACTAAGTCGCCCAGGTGCCACTCAGGTTGTAGTTTTTTTTTTTTAAGGGAAAAAAAAGAACAATATTTCCGTCAATCTTTATTTTTTCCTTTATTGACATGAATTAAGATAATCTTGCTACTTGCAAAATTGTGACTTTAAACATTCAAGAGGGGCACCTGGGTGGCTCAGTCAGTTAAGTGTCTGACTTCAGCTCATGATCCCATGGTTTGTGGGTTCGAGCCTCACATCAGGCTCTGTGCTGACAGCTAGCTCAGAGCCTGGAGCCTGTCTGAATTCTATATTTCCCTCTCTCTTTGACCCTCCGCTTCTCATGCTGTCTCTCTCTCAAAAATAAATAAAACATTCTTTAAAAAATTAAAAAAAATAAAACAAACATTCAAGAAGTTTAAGTGAGTGCTTTTTAATTATCCCTAAAGGTCTCAGTTGTCATATAACAGTTTGTCTACTTCATACTCATGACATAATAGGAATTATCATTAGCATTCATTACGTAGGTATTGTCAACTTGAGATACTTGCCCTTAGCAAAATTATAGCAGGAATAGCTACCTAATTTATAGGGCCTAGAGCAAGATAAACATTTAGGCCTCTTATGCAAAGAGTATTAAGAATTTCTTCTTTTTTTTTTAATGTGTTTTATTTATTTTTGAGAGACAGAGAGAGACAGTGAGAGCAGCAGAGGGTCAGAGAGAGAGGTAGACACAGACTCTGAAGCAGGCTCCAGGCTCTGGGCTGTCAGTACAGAGCCTGTCGAGGGGCTTGAACTCATGAACTGTGAGATCATGACCTGAGCCAAAGCCGGCACTTAACTGACTGAGCCACGCAGGCACCCCAAGAATTCCTAGATGGTTACAGTAGAATATTAAAGGGCCTACATTCAGAGCCCTTCGAAGTATACAACCCTAGGCAAATGCCCACATTGGATGCCCATGGAGGCAGCCATGGACGGCAGCTTATCTCAGCTGCATCTACATTCTATGCCCCATCAGCAGGTCTCCTATCAATAGCTTGCACAGATGTGCAAACCTCAAAGAGTTTGAAATTTTATTTCTATTTCTACATATCAAGTGGATATATGTTTTCACAGATTAGTTTGTCTAGGAAATGAATTTTTTACATTCATGAGCGTTTGCATTTCATCCAAATTGGTGAAAATCTTAATATTCTAAAATGGAAGAACTGGAGTATCCCATGTGGCCATCCTGGGAATGGGGGAAAGGAAAGCCTTCAGATTTAGTATTTACTCATTTCATTTGGAATGCTTCCTTCTAAACTTGCAAGAATTGATTTTCGTGAAATACAAATCTTTTCTTGAGGAGACACAAATAGGATTTGCAAAACAAGCCGGGAAGTCATGCATTTAGTCGCCTAGTCTGGTAGTCATCATTTTTATTCCGCAGGTGTCACACCCTCACAAAAAAGATGGTCCAAAAAAGAAAGGGGAGATAGTCTGTAAAGCAAATGCTGCCATCTAGAGAGAGAGAGCACTGAACATACTGACAGTGGTAATTTTCCAAATATAATTCAAACAAAATTAAAAAACCTCAGATAGAGAATGTGGAAATTTTCTGAGAGATCATTCCTTAGAAGAAATCGGGATTTTGTAAAAAGGAGCCATTGAGAATCCATTTAACTTGAGATGGCAGATTATTCTGTTAATAATCTTGTATAACAGAACCTACAAGTGTTGTGTGATTTTTTTTTCATTTTAAGCATGAAACTTTAAAGATGATTTCCCAAAACTGTTTAAAATAACTGCCTGAGAGCTAATTTTTTAGAGCTAATTGTTGTTTACAGCTAATTATCTAAAAAGTAAATGAGTATAGAGCTTTGTTTCTAATTTATCTTGTTTAAACAAATTTTTAAAAATCACAAGAGGATTAAATTTTCTGTAGTATGTTGGTCAGTTTACTGTGTTTTCATGATGAAAACAAAGACACTGTCTATTCTGTGAGTGGCTTTAAAGAAACACAAATTTTAAAAAATAATAAAGAAAGAAATGCAAATTATAAAACTGAAGTAGATAAACAAAGGAATACCTGGAAATCTAAGGAGAGATCTAGCATATCTCTATGTATCACATGTACAGACATGTTAACAATTCATCTTCTTTATTTTTTAGGTTTTTTTAATATTTACTTATTTTTGAGAGAGAGAGACAGAGAAAGAGAGTTGGGGTGGAGTAGAGAGAGAGGGAGACAGGCAGGCTCTGTGCTGTCAGCAAAAAGCCCTTTATGGGGCTCAAACCCACAAACCATGAGATCATGAGCCAAAGTCCGATGCTCAATCAACTGAGCCAACCCAAGCGATTCACCTTCTAAGAATGAATAGTGAATACTAACATGGTAATATTCAAATCAATTCACTTAGACACACCCCAAAACATTTCTAATAACCCCTACCTGTATACGTTGTCTAGATTACCAGAAAACAATCCAATTTTCATGTAAGAAATATCTTAAATCATTTAAAAACCTAAACCTAAGCAGTATGAACTGAAGTAGGTTCTACAGTTCTCTTCTTCAACTGCTCAGTATTTGGTTCTGTGAGAAGTTTTAAAATTCAGTATTGGATTGTAATTTTCCAATTTTTCTGAGCTATACATTTACCTAATATATATTTGGATAAATGATTTGTCAAATGATACATTAATTCTTATATATATATATATGTATATATATATTTAGGTAAATAACATACATATGCTATTGTACATATACTAGATATATTTAAAGTGATAAAAATGAACAAATTGCGATCTGTCATTTAAATTTCTTTAAATAATGGGTTCATGCTTCTGCTTATTGAATGATAAGAATAGTTAAGATTAATTGAGCAATGTTATAAGCATTATTCATTCATTCAGCAAATACATATTAAGTACATGTGATATCTCAGGCAGTGTTATAAGTGCTAGGGATATTACAGAGAACAAATATATGTGTACAATGCTGTGAAAGCCTCACAATATTCCATAAGCAATAAATGTTTCCTATTTTACAGAAATTTGCCCTAGATCTTACTGCTTGCAAGTGAAGGAGTGGATTTGAATTCAGATTCGGCTTCCTTGTAAACCATATTGTTTTATGACCCACTGTGTTGCCTCCAATATAGTTACACTTCCTGCTCTAATGGAAGTTTTAAGGAAAAAAGTTTGATTTTCAATAACTTACAAAAATATGACAGGTGAATATCAGTGTGGTTCCTGCAAGGTTTATTATAATTTGGTGAAAATACTTAACAAGCAATATCTCTAGTCATGGGGGAAAGGCAAACCACGATGAGGTATTACTTCATACCCAGTAGGATGGCTAATATAAAACAAAACAGGAAAACAGGAAACAAGTGTTGATGAGGAAGTAGAGAAATCGGAACCCTGGTGCATTGCCGGTAGGAATGTAAAATGGTTCAGCTTCTGCGGAAAACAGTTTAGTGATTTCTCAAAAAGTTATACATAGAAATACTATATGATCCAGCAGTTCAACTCCTAGGTATATACGCAAGAGAAATGAAAGCAGGGACTCAAAGAGATACTCTTACTCCAATATTCATAGTATCATTATTCACAATAGCCCAAAGTGGAACCAACTCAAGTATCGATCAAAAGATGAATGGATAAAGAAAACATGGTGTATACATATATATATGTAATAGAATATTATTCACCCTTAAAAAGGAATGAAATTCTGATATATGCTACAACATGGATGAATCTTGAAAATATTATGCTACATGAAATAAGCCAGACACAAAAGGAAAGATACTGTTATGATTCCACTCAGATGAGATACTTAAAATAGGCAAATTCATATAGACAAAACATAGAAGGTTCCCAGGATCTAAGGAAAGGGAAGAGTTGGAGAAGTTTATTGTTTAAACAATTTCTGTTTGGGGTAATGAAAAAATTCTGGAAGTAATGCTGATGGTTATGCAAAAATGTAAAAGCTTTGAATGCCACTTACGTGTGCACTTAAAAATAGTTTAAAATGATAACTTTTATGTTATGTGTATTCATCACATTTAAAAAAAAGAAATCCTGAGGGCCTGGGTGGCTCAGTCAGTTAAGCATCTGACTTCAGCTCAGTTGATGATCACAGAGTGGGTGAGTTCGAGCCCCGTGTCAAGCTCTGTGCTGACAGCTGGAGCCTGGAGCCTGCTCATCAGATTCTGTGTCTCCCTCTCTATGCTTCTCCCCCACATGTGTGTGCATGCTTGCTCTCTCTCTCTCTCTCAAAAATAAATAAACATTAAGAAAAATAAATAAAAAGAAATCGTTCACAGGTAGTAATGGAGTTCTAGGCATTGGGAACCAGAAAGGGCAGGCAAATGATGAAAAAGGAGAAATGAAAATGTAACAGTGCCACTATTTTCAAATAAAGAAGCAAATCTTTGCCTATTTCAAATTTTAACTAAGATATTCCCCTAAATACATAGTTTAGAATTAAGTTTCTTATCCCTATTATAATTTATCATCCATGGATGTTGGAAAAAATATATCCACTTTTGGCAGCAAAAGACAAGATCAAACAGAATGTATTTGGTGTGATTTGTTTTTTATTAGGATATTACTCTTTGAGTTATTTATTTGAAGAATATAACAATAGTTAAGTTTCTTACAAGACCACCATGTGGGAAATGGAATTGCACTAAAAAACAAGCACTAAGGGCTTTTTTTTTTATCTTCTTTGTTTTCTCAATATTGAGATACAGATTCTCTCTCACTCGTGTGTGTGTGTGTGTGTGTGTGTGTGTGTGTGTGTTTTCTAAAAATCACAGAACAAACTAAGAAGAATTCATGTACTCTCGTTCTCATCTGAGGAATTCAACACTGATATCCATGTATACCAAGAAATTTCTTCCAAAAATAATTTTAAATTAAAAATGTTTAATAACTTGAGGTGAAATGCACTGGTATTCCCTGTGAAAATAACTATGAAAGGGCAAAATATTATGAAATATTCACATCTGAGGCTTCAAACATTGTGCACCCCTCCCATCAAAAAATTGTATATCCATGTGGTGCTCAATAAAAAACTATTAACGCAACATCTTTACATCTGGCACTTAATTGACTGCCATACGTGCCTACTGTTAACCTCTATAACAGGTAGGATGGTTTCATACAAATCCAAAGAAGATTGACATTGGTTAAATGTTAGTATTCTCATAAGCAATTCACCACTAATTTTATATTTTCTTGTTCAACATTTTTTGTTAGCTATTTCTGTTAACTATTAATATGTTAACACATATTAATGTTGGTTCAGAGTCTCAAAGCCTAAAATAAATTATGCTTGACTAACATAAATTTAAATTTCAGTTTAATTGAGAAGGATCTCAATTCTTACACATCTTTAAATTTTACCAGGATTAATACTACATTATTATTTTTAATCTAAGTCTGAAGGGCTAAAGAAAATTATGGAAGCAGATAGATTTTTATGAACTTATATATAAATATGGAGCATCTACTCACCCTTAATTTATGTTCAGAATACCCCTAATGCAGAGAGGTTAAATGATTAAGAATATATGTACTAAAGTAGTATTTCTTGGACTCAAATCTTGACTCTGCTATTCATTAATTTATTTATTAACTAGACAAGCTACTTTTTCTTGCCTCAGTTTCCTCATCTGTAACATGGGAATAATAATATATGGTTTTCATAATATCACTGTGAAGTCAATAAAAAACTTAAAGCAGCATTTTTCACACAAATATTATATATTATTAGTCTTCTGTTCAAAATTAAGAAAATTGAGGGAAGCCTGGGTGGCTCAGTCAGTTAAGCATCCAGCTTCAGCTCAGGTCATGATCTCACGATTGTGGGTTCAATCCCCGCCCTTGGGCTCTGCACTGACAGCTAGCTCAGAGCCTGGAGCCTGCTTCGGATTCTGTATCTCCCTCTCTCTCTGACCCTCCCCTGCTTGCGCTGTCTCTCTCTGACTCTCAAAACTTAAAAAAATTTTTTTTAAAAATTAAGAAAATTGAAACTAAAAACCAGGTACTTTAGTTACCAAAATTATAGTAAGACATGAGGTCTTACTATAAGATCCTAATTCCCCACTAAATCGTGGTATTTTGAAGAGCCTGGATGTGTCAGTCAGTTAAGGGTTTGACTTTGGTTCGTGAGGTCATGATCTCACGGTTCATGGGTTCAAGACCCACATCAGGCTCTGTGCTAACAACTCAGAGCCTAGAGTCTGCTTGGATTCTGTTGTCTCCCTCTCTCTTTCTCTCTCTACCCTTCCCTCACTTGTGCTCTCTCTCTGTCTCTCTCTCTTTTCTCTCTCTCTCTCTCTCTCTCTCCAATAAACATTAAAAAAATTAAATCATGACATTTTGGAAGAAAAAAAGAAAAACATCTATAGAATATTCTATCACTGGATGATTATATTTATAAAATTACATCAATGGCATTTAGGCAGGAAATTAAGAATTATGACATGTGTTGCTTCTACTTAGCATTATTATAACAAAATTTTGTTGAGGAAAAAGATTAATAAAATCTCAAAGTCAAGCATCTGTCTTCATGCAGATAGCCAAAGTACACAAGAACATATTTTGGCAATTGTTCATATATTATAAAGTTTTTTTCTTTGTAACATTTTTTGTAATAACTCAGATGCTTTAACCAAAAGCCATTTTTAAATGGTAAATAACAACCAATAGATGAAATTTTAGTTTGGGCTATAAAATATTTTTGGTAAGTATTAGAATAAAATCTTAGGAACAAATCTCAGTTATAAGGCATTCAGGTTTTGATGTTAGTAAATATCCTATGCCCTTCCATGAATTTCAGGGAGTTTAGCATAAACCAGATACATTTTAAACCTTCAGTAGTTATTCTGTGCAAAAAATGCTTCACCTAAATATTACTGATTAAAACGAAAAGTACTGGGGAAACTTTAGGGTGAAAGTTTAAAGAAAGTTAACAAGAACCTACTACCATAAACAGGATAACCAGTCTTTTCCAAAGCAAAGCAAAGATATCTTTGCTCAGGGTTATTTTACAAAGTTCTTGTCTTAGGTAATTGACCGATGTTTTGCTTTGCTTGTTATTGCACTATGTGAGTTTAGTGTTTGTTTTCAATCTATCCTGATTTTGCCCTCCTCCCAAACGATAAACTCTGCATTCTACAAATAGCATCAGCTACAAAAAATTAACCAAGCTAACTTTTATTAGCTTGTTTTCTTTGACTACAAACATGAGGAGATGAGATGCACCCCTGACCCCCATGACCATCAAGTCAAGTCATATGACTGGAGTGACCAGCATCTACGGAAAGATCTGTTGTCAAAGCGTTGTTCGAAAACTAAGTGAGGAAACGCCTCTCACTTACTATGATAGAACACTGAGTTATCCTATTGTTTAGAATCTAAGCTAACACTTAGTATCTAATTTTTTTAAAGCTTTGTTAAGGTGAATCTTATAGTCATCTAAAATTTAAAACTATTTTATGAGTTTTAACACAGTTTTATTTTCCTTTCTTCCTTGTAGTTTACATGTTTAACCAAAACGCCTTTTAAAGAAAAATTAATGAGCTTTTCTATATTCAAATAAAAAAAATTGACATCTGGGTTGGAGGTTTGAAATGAGGGAAGGAAGAAAGCAGATACTATATCCCAACTCCAAAAAACACATCTAAACTGAGATAGAAAGTAGCAGCAGGAAATCAATACCAGGTTTTGAAAAAAAATGCTAATATAATGAAGCAAACATTGAGCCAGATGCTACATATGAATGAGCCTCTCTCCTAAGAAGTGCTAGACACGTTTATAATATTCAAGTGGCCCAATCAGAATTGCTGCCCTGCCCAAAGTTCCATACTGAAACTCACAGTAACTGACTTAGTCTCAAGAATCAGCAGAAGAAAATTTTAGTTCTGAAAAAACTACCATATTACTGTTTTGTATCTGTCAAAAGTGATGAAATTTCTAAGCCAAGTTTGTCATTTTCCTATTGCTATCTTTTGCTCACATAGAAAAACTTGTGTTATTCTAAAGTCCACAACAAGACTTTATTTCCATATGCTTTCGAGTTAAAAACTTAATCATAACAGTTGGAAATATGAGTAAAATTAGCATTTATCTACCCAGATAAGGCAAACACAGACTAACTCAATTCTGGGATACAGTCATTCAGACTAAAGGAAAATGTCAAAATTCACCTTGCATACCTATAAATCAACTTATTTTCTATTTGTCAGAATATCTGACAAAAGTACTATAACTTTGGAGGAGAAAAGCTGACCAGCCTTTTGGAAACCCCATTGTTGGAACTGAATATGATAATATTGATGGAACGCTTCATAGAAAGTTTGCCAATCTAACTAGAAAGTAACTCAGCAATTTCAACAGTGTTGTTAAATCATTAGCAAATTCCTTTAGTGAACTTTGTGACATGAACTATAAGAGCAGCCTCTTAAGAATTCGTAGGCATGCAAAGCACATGTATTCTTGTGTGCCTTCAACCAAGCTTATTAAGATCTACAATCATATGTTTTCAAATATATAATATAAACCCCTCGAGGGCCAACAGCAATGCCATATGTGGTATTTTATCTATAGTCTATCCCTGTCTGCCCCTTCGCTAACATTTCACTGAGTGCAGTACATAGTTCAGCACTCAGTGCCAAATAATTGTTGACTAACAGGGCACACACATCCCCCTGTATAGACTATATGGTATCACAAAATGCAGACATTTCAGATATTAAACAATGTAGATCAACTTATGATGAGATGTGATGTAGATCAACTTATGAGGATAAGGTGGGGGAAAGTAAAACAAATTTCATGACCTTTCATTTAGTTTTTTCTTGTATTGAACGTGCAAAATGAGCTATTTCAAGAAGAATCAACATAGGGCACAAACTTTTCTGAACATGGAAATGAAGGAAACTTTCAGTTCATGGAAGTAACTAAAGACATTAAAAAGGTAACCAACATCCTTTTTTTCACCACTTTATCAAACATAACTCTTAAAGTTACTCAGAAGAGCATTGTGGTAATACATTGCTCCAAAATGTTGCCCGTTAGAAAACGCACTTTATCATCTGACAGTCCTCTACCTTCCCTGGCCCTCCTTCATCACTAAAAAATACTTCTGTAGTTTGATGCATTTTTCCAGAGAGCAATGAATAGGTTAGATCAGCAACTGACTTTATCCACTGACATACAGACTGACTGATGGAAACTTCTAACAGCCTTAAGACTTTAAGCCTTGGTACAAGGGTTTACATCAGACCCTTCACAGAGGAGGAAAGCCATTTAATCCTAGAAACTTGCTAAACTTCCTACAAGATAAACCAGAGATTTTTGTGTGTTTTATTAATTTCAAAAAACAGCAAAATAATACTTTTATACCTCTGTGTGTTCATATTTCTTTTTTCCTGTGTATTTGTGTATCAGAGAAGACAAGTGCTTAAGGCTGAGTTTCAGGTGACAACCCCAATTTTACTCTGTGCCACTCATCATTCATCCTATTAAGTGCTATCGCTTGCCTGGGTCCCTAACAATAATTGCTACCACTTCATTCTGCAATGACATGCAGGTTTTAAAAAAATGAAGGAAAGGAGAGGGAAGGAGGAGGGAGGGAGAGCGAGCAAGAGAGCAAGAGAGAGAGAGAGAGAGAGAGAGAGAGAGAATGCCAAGGGACCCTGTGCTTATCCTCCCAAAAGCAAATTCAAGGGTTTCATAATTTAAATGCAAAATGACTAGAGGGCATATTTGCCCACATGCTTTTTATTAAATTATTGAAAGCTTTTTCATCTCTCTGCATTTTTTAATTCTCAACTCTAATGTATATTTTCTATGTATTTGTATTGAATGAGAAAAAACTCCCAAAAGATCGCATGCCAAAGAGCAGAGCCTCCAGCTCCCTGAAATTGATGTATGTTTACAAGGAAATCCAGCCTGCGATTTTCAAAACCTGCAGGTTCATTGTAAGTTAAACCATGTGGCCTCCGCTCAACTCATCCCGTCCTTTCAAAATCACTCATAAGAATTCCCAGTTGCCCTCTTCTCTTGAACCTTTCTGCACTACTCTACTCCCACCAAGCCCCAGTTCTGTGCCAGCATAGCCACTGGGGGTGAGGGTCCACCAGCCTCCTTTTGAATCCTGCCCTTTCAACCCTGAGCTTTATTTGTTTGTCTTTTACTCTTTTATTTTGGATAAAAATTTATTAAATATGAAAGGAAAGTTTCTTCCATAAGATGTATGGACAATATTTTCAGTGTGCATCAAAATGACCCGGAGGGCTTCATAAAAATACAGTTTCCTGGCTTCCTTCTGGAAATACTGAAACAGAACATTGATGTGTATGTAGGAATTTGCATTTTAAATCGGAAAACTTCTTTTGGGGCACCAATAATATGTTTATGTCATTACAAGAACATGATTCTTTTCATAACAAATCACAAATATTTTGAAAGGGTGTATTACAGAATAGATAAGTTAGAAGCGAGAATGTTCAGCCTCAAGCAGAAGTTAAAATCTTAAGGGCGATACTATGTGTCATGAGTAAATTAAAAAGGGAAAAAAATTAAATAAAAAATGTAGCTTTTGTTCCATCACCTGATTTTGTCACGGAAACTTGTGTAAAATCTCAGAATCATATGTGGAGATGCCCTCTGACCTAATTCTCTGACAAAAGGACTAAAAATACAATTTAGGTAAAGATTGTGCTGTTCATTTTAAAATCTTTTGTTGGCTCATTGTGACTTAGCCTGGGCCTCCTTTTCCTCGGGATTTGCACGGAATCCTGCTGGAGGGCCTCCTCCGAGCTGTTTAGTGACAATCTAAAAGCCGATTTAGGATTAGCCAGTTAAACCAGGTGAGCGGAGAGTTCCGCTTTGATTGGGAAGGAAAGCGGCAGCAGGGCGGCGAAGTCCTCCCGGGAGGCCGGCGGGCTGGCTCAGTCCCAGGCGAGCGGCTCAGGGAGGCCGAGCTCGCGCTCCGCACGCAGATTAACTGCGGCTCAGGCAGCACCAGGCCCGTGCCCGCTCCCCCGCTGACCTGACGGCCAAGAAGCCAGTATAAACATCGCACGACTCTTCCGTGTGTTAATTAGCACTTTCTAGGGCAGCTTGCCATTAAGCAGTGGGACAGTCACTTCAAAATAACGTTAAAGACACATGCATGCGTCCACAAGAGTCATAGCAGATATCAGAATAGCTGCCAATGTGCAGAACCAATCAGGATGTGATATTTCTCTCTTTTTTTAATTACACTTATTTATTTTGAGAGACAGAGTGAGACAGAGACAGAGCACGAGTGGGAGAGGGGCAGAGAGAGGAGGAGACAGAATCCGAAGCAGGCTCCAGGCTCTGAGCAAGCAGTCAGCACAGAGCCTGATGCGGCGCTGGAACCCATAAACCATGACCTGAGCCGACGTCGGACGCTTAACTGACTGAGCCACCCAGGTGCCCCCAGGGTGTGATATTTCTTAACAGCTAGAATTATTTGATGTGTTCATCTGGAGACTGCATTGTTTTCCATCCTAGAAAAAGAGAAGGAGCACTTGTGATACATCTCTTAATATTTTTATAGGAAGTGTTATTTCCTATCATCAAAAACAGTCTTTTCAATCCGCGCCCATCTCTTCAGGGATTTAAACTGTCACTATGTCACGTAACTACAACCAAAGAGTCTTTCCACGTCCTTGGAATTCTTGACAGTGCAAGGGCGCGGTTGAAAGAAATCTGTTTGTTCAGGAAACTGGAGAGCAAGGGATTTTCCTTCAAGGGCACGTCAAGGAGATGTGGTTTTTTGAGAGGATATGCCGTGAGAAATTATCACATTCATTTACGTTTCCATAGATAAATCTCAGGATAAAAACAGGTACACATGAAAAAGCATAGACAAAGTCAAGTGGGCAGGAAAGGCAAAGACTGAAAAGGTGGCATGGCAAAACAAATGGCTGTTGGCTGAAGTTATGGAGCTCTGGCATCGAGATTCTCCCTACTGCCCGGTGTGGTTCAGGGGTCGGCATCACAGCATCACTTGTGAGCTTGTGAGAGGTGTGGCATCTGAGGCCTTTCCCGAGACCTACTGCATCAGACTCTACTTTAACTAGATCTTACATGGTTCAAACCTTAAGGTTTGAGGGGCACTGCTCCAGAAAACTACAGCAAGAGAGAATGACAAGTAGAGGTATGAGCCGTGAGCTTCAGAACACATTCCAGATTTTATTTGCAGATGAAAGATGGTAAAAGAAGAGCTTGAGCAGGGGAGTTACTTTAGAAGGTCGTTTCTCTTTAGAAAGAGAAACACAGTATTGTGTATTAGAATTTGGAAATATACACAAACATACCTGTATCTCTCTGTCTATACCTATAGAGTGATAGATATATAAAATAAAAACAATTAGAATCCTACAGAGGTATTTCAGTTGACAGCCATGTAGGATAAATGATTTAAGAAATATTTAAATATATTATACATTAGCCTATATTTACTTTTATACTAATTCCCATCAAGACTCTTTAGTCCTATTTTCCAGGAAGCTAAATGGTCTCAAGAGTGTCATTATCAAGTGACATCTTATCAAATAGCCATTCAACAGAGGCTAACTCCACAGATGATAAGGTCACAAAACACATGTCACCCCAGGCCCACCTTTGTAAAGGAACAAATGCAAAATTGTGATCACACCATGAAAACAAGAGGGAAAGTAGAAAGGTGGAAGAGTTGGAGAGAAATCTGTGTGAGAGAGAGGAAGAGAAGAACAAGAAATATACAGGTGTCCCCTGCTATCCAAATTCAAGAATTTAATGAATTCGGATAGCAGGAAATGTGTGTATTGTCAGAGAACACTGGGTAAGAGAAACTGGTGGAGGGAATATAACCAGTACCATTTACTTAGAAGAAATGATAGAACATCAAGAAAAAAACCTATTCCAGCCATTAATGAACCATGATGATTTACAGTTATAGCAGTGAGCATGATCCATGACTCAAGTATGAAGTTGTGAGCTTTTAATCTGTAGCTTCTTTTCCTCTGTGCCTTTAATGCTTTTCCCATGGGTAAGTCATCCCTTACTTAGAGGTACATATAGCAGAACTTTCTGCAATTGTTGATAGAGTTGGTACAGAAAACCATCTACTGAGGACTGTTATCTATCTATTTTTCCTTCAACTGATATACCACACTAATTCCTTCAACCTGATTTGCTCACGTGCAAGGCTGACAGTACCTAGAGACAATGACACAGCTAGTATAACTTAAAGCAAATATCCAGTGAACAACCATCTCCCTAAATCTGCCTTCACAGTTCCATAAGCTTCCCTTTAACACTCAATACTGTAGAGCCTCCTGCAGACCCATTTCCTTGGTGATCGTATAGTACAAGAGGCGGTTTCCGGGCCCAATATAAGAAGCTGTCTTGTCTAGGCAAGCCACATGACACCTCTTTGGGCCCCAGTTCCCCCATCTGTAATATGTGAAATATATTAATTCCTACTTCATAGTGTTGTTTTGAGGATTAAATGATGTGTAAGTGTGTGTGTGTGTGTGTGTGTGTGTGCACGTGCGCACATGTGCAAGCATGCATACATAGTACTTGGCACATCGTGCCATATAAATAGTAGTTGTTATGATTCTCAAATGCCAACTCCCCAAATGTTACTAACACAACCTGTTGTTGACTTTATTGCTTACCTCAGTAAGGGAAAAGGAAACCTTGTCAGAGCTTTAACAGTGTCATGAAGGGGGAAGGAGGCAAAGTCAAAATTGGTTGGGAATGGGAAGCTTGGTGGGTGTGGGTCTTTTAGTTAAAGGGCTTGCTCATAATTAGGTGAAGATTAGGATACCGTTGCCCATCCTGAAGTGTGTTTTGATGCTTCCCATTGATGATTTGGTGAGTCTTTAGGGAAGTTCCTCTAATGAACAATAAAGCCATCTGCTTGGGCAAGAGGCCCATGAAATAGTAGTCAAGTTAATGTAGACAGTAATTTGGTTGGTTTTTGCCCTTGTTCTTGTTTGGGGTTCGTTTTGGTGTGTGTGTGTGATGAGGGGGAGAGCAGGAGGATGCAGGGGAGCGCTAAGTGTTTTCATGCCTCAGTGTATGTAGTGGGTAGTTTATATGTTCATTATTATTGTTTCTTTTTCTTTTTATTATTGTTATGTTTCTCAGAATAGATGCTAGTTAGCTAACTACCATATTATCTAGAATAGTAAGGTATTTTATTTTTCTAATAATCACCCAGGAAACATCAGGACTTTGAGAAGTCAGGCAAAAGGGAGGGAAGTTCCTGAGAAGTCAGATCTGAGTAAAGAAGAAATATAGAGGACTCTAAGGTGAGTTGGGGAAAGAGTGGCGTAAACAGAACGAACAGTGAGATGATATCAGAAACACATTGCCTATAGCACTTTTTTTCCCTGATGTCAGCCTGCTCCCTTCTAACATTTAATCATTTACAGTGGGTTTGATTCCTAGAGAGCAACAAGAATCAACCACTGTACTTCCTTTGTTTTCTCTTTGAAGCCAGTAAGGTATCTGAAAGATCCTTTGAGGAAGGCATTGCACACAGCATTGTTAGAAATAAGAATGATATTTGTAGGGGCGCCTGGGTGGCTCAATTGATTAAGCATCCAACTTTAGTTCAGGCCATGATTTCACAGTTCACGGGTTCCAGCCCCGCATCCAGCTCTGTGCTCACAGCTCAGAGCCTGGAGTCTGCTTTGGATTCTGTATCTCCCTCTCTCTCTGCTCCTCCCCTGTTCATGCTTTCTCTCTCTCTCTCTCTTACTCTCTCAAAAATAAATAAACATTAAAAATGTTTTAAAGAAATAAGAATGACATTTGTAATATATACACGTAGATATATTAAAAGGAGGGGATGTGACCATGAGTAAATGGCAAAGACTTTGAACTGGGTGTACATGTCTCCAAATTCTGTTTCTGCCGCATACGAGCTACATGGCCTTTGACATGTTATTTAACCTCCCTAAACCTTACTTATCTATAAACTAAGGCCACAAGATCTGCTTGCAAGAATGTTATAAAGAAATCATTATCGTCACATAATTCCCAATAAATTATATTTACTTTAGAACATGAAGATATGCTTTGTATGTTATAGTTTATATCTATATATGCACTCTTGATATATGAACAAAGTATTATATAGTAATGAATTATATACTGTATGAGTACAAATTAGTAATGGAAATACATGTCATTTCTGCTTTAAATAAAACTAAAATCTTATTAATTATAGATACATGTACTCCAAAACACAGAATTTAGTTTTAATTGCCATTTATATCTAGTTAAGTATAGTACCTAAAATTTCACCCACCTAACAAGTAACCCTATTCTTATTTACACTCAAGAGACTCAGTTTTTATGTCAGTTATTGTCACTAATTTCTACAGGTACTAATATTTGCTTTTGAACTTTTCCTATGTTCATATTATTATAAATTCTAAATGATCAAAAAAAAATCTGAGGTTATCCAAAAACTCTTTTTAATCATTTTTTAAACTACATCTTTAAAAAGAAAACTTATTTGGACTTATTATCTTTTTTTTTATAGCAAACAAATACCAAATCCACATGCTTGACTAAAAGAATTGATTGATAAAATAGGTTTCAAATGATCTAATAATAAAATAATTAAAAGGCAAACTGCAACTCTACCCCAAAGAGGTTTAGAAGAGAAAGTAATGCGATTGGCCTCATAACAAATGACATTTTTTAACACGTATAATACATTTCATTTTAATACTCTGTTGAAACTAAATAGCAATAGTGCCGTTTCTCTTCCTCTTCCTCCTCATGGTGCCAAAAGAGCCCATACATCCAGGTAGCCTTCAGATACAGTGTCAGAGAGCCCCCATTTCTATCACTCCCTGATGATGAATGAGGTTCTTCTTCTAAACAAATAAGCACTCCAGAGGGTTACCCTTGACAGGGTTGTTAATCCAGAGAGCTTGCCTTATCACTGAAGAACTCAAGGGCTGAAATTTTACAGGATCCCTGCACGGCCTGGCTCTCTGGCAGTTGTCCGGAAGCTACATGGCACATGGCCACCCTTTTCAGAGAACAGCCAGGCTCTGCCCTTCTCTTCAGTGTTCTGTCGCTTCCCAGATCTGGTCTTCCGCGAACTTGGGGTGTTTTCTCTTAGCAAACTGAAATCATTTATATCATACATGCAGCAGTCGGTTAATATGCTACATTAATAGAGCATTCCTTTTGTCTCCAGAAAAGCAATTTGCCGACATAAATTCCCATGCATGCAAAGCAAATAAAAGACAGGGAGGTTAAATGACTGGTCTTGGTCTTACAAAAGCAGAACGAGAAACACCACCTTGGATCCCAGTATATGAAACACAGAGACAATCTTCCTCTCTTATCAGCAATGTATAAGTTTCTTACCAAAACTCTCTGGCTCTTGACTTTGTTTCCATTGACATCTAGACTAAAGGTCAGCATTTCTTTTACATTCCAGAAGTTATTAGGAATCAACTTCAACTTATATTCCTGTTAAGAATTGATGAGTTAGCTTTAATTCAATGAGGTTCAACAAATCTGTTAGCAGCATCTCTAAAAATATGTGTCCAGATGATGATTAAGCAATCAGGAAACGGACTTCTCTAGCTAACATACTCTCTCTTGCTATTTTTTAAAGTATCAACATATATTTTTTCAATGAAAGTAAAAAGTTAAAAATCAGTTTTTTGCCTCTGTAAATGATTAGCAGGACTTCAGACCTCCTTCTAACCTCCTCTGTTCTTCCAACCCCACAACGCAGCACCCCAGGAGATACGGAGAAATAAAGAATGCATATTTTTTATCCCAGTCACAAGCCTTATGTCTTACAAGGTTTAGGAAAGGCATGTGACATGGCATGTTTGAAAAGCAGAGCATAATGTGTTTTCAGTTTATAAATTATAAAATATTCAAAAGCACAGACTAACACCAAGGAATTGGTTACTGCTAGATATCTGGAACTGTTTTTTTCTTTCTTTCTCTTATCTCCTTGCTCTTTCTTTTTTCCTATTAAGAACAAAAGGCAAATAAAATGCAAATGATACGCCTTAGGCCTGAGAAGATAAGAAGGAAAACATCTGTGCCAGAAAGAGAAAGAATATGGGGGGTCTCTCTGAATGCTTATCAAACAAATTGTTTAATCTTGGGATTTTTTTGATAGACCAGTTCCTAGATATTATTCTCTAATTTGCATGTTGCTTGAATATTAAATTTTACAATCCTATGGTTAAGCAAAACAGACATACTATTTTATATTTTGTTTTCAACTTCCTGCACAAAAATCCTAAAAAAATAAAAAATCACTGTTCAGTGCAGAAAGTTTGCTATATTATTTCGACTCAGAATTGCTGCCTAGCAAATATTACACAAAATGGGGATTCGCCTCTCAACATCTTATTAGATTATGTCATTGCCTTTATTAAGAAGGAAGAGATGGAATTTGCTCTATCCCAGTTTCAATACTGAGCTTTCTAAATAACTCAGAATCTGTGTGGGTAGCAATTTAAGCCTCAAATTGGGATCTATAGGCTTTTCTGAATATTCATTATAAAGGAAAGATTAAGTGGGTCCTATTAAAATGGCTCAAGAAGACTCTATACTTAGGAGAGCCAAGCATTTTCACATTTCATATAAATCTATATACACACATTTCAGATCTAACTGAAAAGGCTAAAATTTCAGGAAGGATCAATTCTTGTATAATGCTCACATATAGGGTTTTTAGATTTACGTGAAGCACTTTCACTGGTTTTTAAAATTATTTGTATTTACTATGAACTAGTCAAAGGGAAAACATTATTTAGACTCTCAACTTAACTAAATCTTATTAAAGTGTTACAAGCAGCAGGTTAAGCATAGGCCCCAACCTCTCCCAACTCCTACTCCTTCAACCCTTCATTTTGTGACTATGTCATACTTTCCTTAGGCCATCTTCAATCTTTATGGCAAGCAAAAATATTTCCCCTAAGTTTTAAAACTATAGAAGTATGTAGTTTTGGTAGTTACATTTATCAAAAAAAAAAAAAATCTGTTAAATATCTTTTTAACGTAACTTGAAACTCAACTCAAAATATTACCATGATGTATCTATCATTTTAGTACTTCATATATTTCATGGAGATTTTAATAGATGAAACTATATTATTTCTAATGTCAAGTATGTAGGAACTATATTATAATATAGTAATTATTAAAAGGAGAAAGTACTTAATTTCCAGGTAGACTTTAATCAATGCTCCCTGTATCAAAATGGACAGTATGGCTGAAAGATAAATGGATAAGTGTACTTAAACTAAATATACAATGGATACCCTTGGAAGAGATTAGATAAATGAGAAACGATTCAAAAAAAAAAGTTAAAAATGAATTAGAGAGTTTATTTACCCAATTTCAAATGCTGTGGCTCCAAAAGGTTATGACAAGAAGTTGACTATCATTTAAAAAGAAGAAAAGAAAAATTTATTTTTGGAAATTCATGATTTTAAAATTGAAGTAGGAAAGATGCAAATTAGATGAATACTTTTTTTTATAAGTAATGGAAAAGATTTTGCCTGAAACAAACCAGAGTCATTTAGAGCTAAAAGTTTAGAGCCTTCAAGTTTTATAGTAGAAATTAAAGGATATTTTATAAGAAAGTTATCTTTGCTTTTAAATACCTTTCTATAGTCTTAGCTCAATTCTGTTGGATAAATTAAATCTTATGAGAAAATCTTACTCGTTCCTTGGAAGAACTGCTATGTCTATGTCAAGTGAGTTTATAGTCCCTTATCTTAGAAGAAATAAGTAATTGGATAGTTGTATTCCAATCAATGACATTTTCCGGAGACATTAACAAAAGAGAAAGGGCTGTGTTTGACATGACTGGGGAGAGGAGACTCTTTCAGGCCTTCCATGGGATGCATTCCTCTCAAATAATCAGGCAGATGTACATCTCAATTGCTCTTTATTTTTATGTATCTATTGACTAGGACATTCTGCTAAGGAACAAACACAACAGCATCCAGGAGAGAGCTATCAAGTGTGATGTAACTGCCCGATAGGGAGATTGTGCCCCTGTTTTCCTCCCTCTGTTATCTCACTAGACAAATCTCTCCAGCTTTTAATTGCAGCCTTGACTGTGCAATAATTAACAGTTTGGGTCGAGGGAAGGGAAGGGTCTTTAAAAAAAAAAAAAAAACAACTATGTAATAGATTAGTTGTTTTGGCCCTATACCTCCACTTAGTATGGAATTGATTTGTAAAATAGGAATCGCTTGGCAACTGTCATTTAATGCTCTTCTTGGACACTGCCAGAAAGCATTTGGATTGAGTGAGTGTTCTTTAAGATGAATGTATAAAGTTGATTTAATTGATAGCAGAGTTTTTCTTCCCATTTATCGTTAGATATAATCTGTGTAGCTGCATTGTGTGTTAACTTCTTTTTGAAAAAGATCAACAAAAAGGAAAGAGATTCCCCCTTTGTAGTTTGCCCCAAAATAAACATTAACTCCTGCATGGGAGACCAGAGGAGGAGGAGGCTCGGCTCCCAGTGCAGTTTGTAATGTACATGAACTGGATGGAGGCTGCTCCTGAGAGGTTCAGATTAGAGAATTCCCTTTAATAATGAAGTCAAATAAACCCCAGGTGAGATAATTCACCGGGGTTTCATCAGTTACACTCATATCTCATTTTATCACAGCACCAAATAAAGTAAATGAATTAAACAAAAAAGTTCTCCAGAATAAAATGAGAAACTGACTTCATATTATAGCAACAGGACTGACTGTTAGGCCTAACTTAAATGCTCACAAAACAGAAACTGGTTCGATATTACAAAATATTTTGGCCAGAGTAAAGTAAAAACTAATACTTTTCTCAACACTTCCTAATGGTGTTATGATAATATTATAGAATGTCTATTTCCAGTGAAGACTTGCAATAGTGGAGACATTTCCATAATGAGATATTATGAAGTTTTGTCCCTTCTTGTGTAAACTTTAGACTTGATCCACTTTGTTTTTATATTTTGAAATAAAATTGTGGCTTTTAAAATAGTATGTAGCTTTTATCCCTAAACATTCTTAACTATGTATGTAGGAATGTATGAGTGAGAGACAGAGCGAGAGCGAGAGCGAGAGAGAGAGAGAGAGTATGTATGAGTCCAAGTCTAAAGAATATAATATAGAGTTTGTACTCAGGAACACAATCCAAGAATTATTTTTTTCCATTCTATCATAAACATGAGTTGCAACGTGAAAATCTTCCAGATATGTCAGCTTTTTATCAAACGTAGCCTTGCTTAAATGAACCTCCTAAACCTAGAGGAAGTGAAGGTGGGTCAGATGTTAGGTCTGAAAATAGGCAATGAGACCTCTTTTTGCTGACTGCTGTGATGATCATTTAAGCCACCGTGGCTTCAAGGACCAGGTGAATTTATGGTTTCAGAATTGAAAAGTAGAATGTCATGTACTCAAACATGAGAAAAACGTATTAGGCATGCTCAGGAATGACTATATAACTTGTGGGGCCCAGGGCAAAATGGAAATGTGGGAAAACAGCAGAGCATTAGGTGCATGGCGAGACCTCTGTGGCTGCACAGATGACACCCTACGTCCATGAAGGCAGCCCTGGGTGTGTGCTACAACCTGCAAGGGAAGCTGCATGGGCTTTGAGTAACTTCTTCATCCTTCAAATTATTCTCCATCAAATAGCCTCAAAGCACAAATCTCCATGTTCATTGATTGGATATGCATTCAGAGACCTTTTACCTGGCCTCTGTTTGTGTGGCTTCATATCTTTATGACACGGAATGAACAGCTTGGCGCCACGTTGCTGTTATCCATTAACCATTCCTGTTTTCCTAATCATCTTTGACTCCATCTTTCTCCGTCCTATCTGTTATTGTCTTCGGAAAAGAGATGTGAGGTTTCCTTAGCCTGTTCTGGTTTACATGACATGATTTGTGTATCTGCCTACAAGAGTTTCTCAAATGAACCCTGTGCATTATCTTCTTCCCCCGGCCCCTCCTCCTCTGAAGAAAGAAGAAAAAGGTCATACATCTGTAAAATGACAGCACTTATGAAAAATGAGAGTTTGGCCCACATGGCTCTCATCAGACACAGACTCATCTGCTATGCCACAGACACTGCTCATTTCCTCCAGAATCAGACTACAGTTAAAAACAGGAAACACCTAATAAATTGCCGGGTCTATCAAATTAACAAAGCATAAAGAAACCTTCCAGGTAATCAATGAGTATTGCTTGCTTGGAGAAATGCAAGTTTCAAACATACGGAACCTAGAAATGTGACCATACTTTTCTCTATAAAACTACTTTAAGATGTCAACCTTAATTTAAACTTAGAAATAAAGAAACATACTCAGAGAAAGTATAGAAGAATTGGACTTTTCATCCAATTTTTAGCCACAGATGGACTTAAAGTATTTCAAAAGCAATTAGAATAATACAATTAGTATTCACTGTGCTAGCACTTTTAAGCACACACATTTTAAAAAAGGAATAAGTTAAGTATACAACAATCATATAAGTGACGGAATTCTCAAAGCAATCTCCTTTTGTGTGAAATTAACCAATCCCATTTTTTAATGGGAAAAAATATCAATATTATGACAAGATTTCACCATAGCGATATCCAATTCCTAAAAGCTTCCTGTTTTCATTTATTTTTGCCTAGGGTGAAATCGGTAAGAAGCCATGAAACAAGGGTACACTTTCTTGAGCTACATTTTGGATAATAAAAATACAAGTAAATTTAGATCTGGAAAAAAAAAAAGATAATGCTGTGCAATTGCAACCCTTCTAAACTCTGCTCCTAAAAAATACTTCCTTCCTGAGAAAATAGAGGATAAAAGCCTGAAAAAATTTCACCCTCATTCCCTTCAAACCCTTTGAAAGTCTAATCTCTCTAATGCTTATGTGCTCTGGGTTTCATTGCTATCCGGGAAACAAGTTTCTAGAGAAATATCAAGGAAATAAAAACTTTTGAAAATTGATAAGAAGAATATCCCTTAAGTTCCTAAGGAAAACAACATTTATTTCCAGAAAGAATTCAACTCCTCTGTCCTCAGAAGTGATACAAATGTTTCGACTACCAAAGACATTTTTCTATTCAAATCCAGAGTCTAAGCCACTGAGAGGATTATTTGTCCTGTGTGTGAGTGACCCCTTCAGGTGCCCTATTGAAAAGACTGTTCTATACGCAGGGTGGGGAAGGCCTCCCTGGCACAGCATGCATGCTAAGAATTTTCAACAGAACAGTTTGTTCCAAAGTTTCCTGAGAACAGTAATTGCAATTTTAAACAATCTAAGAAAAAAAAAGACGCTTCTTTTAACAATGCATTTTATACAGTATTCATACACATTAACCAAGAAACAAGTTTTGAATACTGTGTACAAGAAACTGCCAGAAATAAGATAAGCACACTAGTCAGAATACAGTGTCTGGTCCTATTTCAAATGATCCATGTTCTAATTTTATAAGAGAGCAGATTTTTATCAAATCATGTATCTGGATCTTTTCCAAAACTAGATGATTGCTACAACAATATGAGATACAACAGCACATAATTACTGCCCTTTAAAAGTTTGGGATTGAACTGAAAACTGCATGAAAAATAATAATTTAATAATCAAGCTAGAATTGTCCAGGAAGACATGATAATTTCATCATCTTCACTGTTGCAGATAAAGTGTCTGAAGCTACCTGAGCAGGAGGCTGGCATGAAAAAGCAAGTATTTGGAACAGCAATAATTCTGAGTTTGTGAAAAGTGAAATGACTCTGGAGTGGAACCCAGAATTATCAGCATTCTAAACCAAAGGCCAAAGAGGGGGATTCATGACCTGGAGTTCATTCAAATTGACGATACACAAAGTGCATTCTAGAAGGCAGGGCAATAATGACGTGAATCTGGAAAGCAGTAATCCCTATCTGTAAGCAAGTAGTATCTTGACATAAGGTAGAAGTAGAAAATAGAACAAGGCAATGCCTCAGCCAGCATGACTGGGTGTTAAATATAGAATTCAAGTTCTCAGAAATAAAGGGATAGTGAGGGTAGGGCCCAAATCAGCCTGATGTTCAGGATGAGATTTCATCTTCGGTTGTACTTGGATTATAAACTAGTAATCACAGGATCCACATGAAGTTAGTTAGAAAAAAGGCAAGCTAGTACAATCAGGGCTCTTCTACTGAACATCAGATTCAGAATTGAGAGGAACGGATAGATTCCTAATCCCTTCCTCATGGCAAGACTTACAGGTTCTTAATAAGCAGTCAAAGCGCACTTTCATGGCCTCAGCCACTCTGCCAAATATTGGACCAACTGGACAAGCAGGAACAGATGCAGCAGAAGAATTTGATGATAGCCATTGAGCAAGGATGAGATTTTGAAAAGGGAGCAGAGGAATGTGGAGTTTATTGTAGGAGTGGAGTTAATATTTACTACTGTATTTAGGAAGTGAACCTGTGTATTGGCCATTCTGCCAAATATTAACATCAAGAATCAATAATTTATATATGAATGGCATAAAGCTATTACCACATAAAATGACATGGAAACAATAAAGATCTTCAAAGATTCCTTAATGATATTTAAATGAGTTTTTAAAATTAAATTCTATATTAAAAATATAGTGTTAATGTTAAACACAGTTAAGAATTATGTAATAGAGATTACTTAAAACTCTTAAGTGGATCACAGATCTGTTCAATTAAATTTAGTGCATCTTATAGTTTTGTGTACAAGGCTCTGTGCCGCTAACACTTTAAATAATTAATTTGCTGAGCATACAAAGGCATCCTCATCAAAAATTTTGAAGCTAAGCAGATTGCTATACACTTAATGTATATAGTATAGGTGACTAAAACAAGATTAAAAATTATCTTGATAGGGTGTCTGGGTGTCTTAGTCATTGAGCCTCTGACTTCAGCTCAGGTCATGCTCTCACGGTTCTTGAATTCAAGCCCCCCATCGGGTGAGCTCGAGCCCTACTTTAGGTGAGCCCCACTCTCCCTCTGCCTCTCCCCAGAATTCTTTCTCTCTCTCTCAGTGCCTGACTCACTTGCACCTTCTCTCTCTCTCAAAGAAGAAAAGATCTTGATAAGCATAAAGATGAGCCCAACCACAAATATAAAATTGTAGAGCATTAGATATAATGTACTTCCTCAATTGAAGTTAAAAATATACTTCAATATTCTTAGATGAAAATCTCAAAACTGTACGGATTTAATTCTACTATATTTATTTGTATATTTAATACAGTTTAAATAAAAATATAGCTTATGACAAAGGTGATGGAATAGCAGAGTTACAGATTTTCTGAATGAATAAATACATAATGGACATTTTTAAAAAAGAATGGTACTGGGAAATTTATTCTATAAGCCAGAGGAACATACTATAAAACTACAGTCAGCAAGCTGATCTAGTCGAGTCTGTGCATACACTTGTTTGGGGATACATTCTTAGAAGTTAGAAAAATCTATTAATTGACTCTGCTCAGTAGCTAAACTCTCTTTATTAAGCAGGGTTTATCCATTAATTATCCTTTGTAATCAAATATTCCTAATAATAGGATCATGCATTACCTAGATTAGTAAAACTATTAAAAAATCTACTGGATATTGACCTTTTTGAGTTAGGCATTCTGCTACCACAAACTAATTCTCTATGAGACTCAAGAAAGCATTCAAGGTGATATTTACAACCGAAACAATTGATTTTGTAACCTCACATCCCCTTCCCTTTTTTTTCTTTTTTCTCCAAGAATTTTTCAAGAAAAATAAAAATCTTTTTCAGTCAAAACCTGCCCTAGAATACGCTGAGTGCCTCTCACCACTGCCATGAACTCCAGGAGACAGAAAAATAAACTGTGGCTCAAAGAGAGTCATTCTCTCCAGGGTAAAAAGAATGCGTCCTACAGACAGCATGTGTCATCACAGCAAACTTTCCCATGGTCCAGTCTCCAACTAGATGCGGGAGCACAGAAAAAACCTTAGAGACGGAGCTCTGAGCACTTGCAAGAGGAGGAACAGCTCAGATTGCATCCAAGCCTTATGTAAGAAAGCAAATGCCGTCAGTGCAGAAACTGCACTGCCAACTTCGTCCAACCAAGTGTTCCACCCATTTTTAATGGGTTGTTTTTTTTTAGTGTTTATTTATTTTTGAGGGACAATGAGAGACAGAGTTAGAGTGGGGGGGGGGGCAGAGAGAGAGGGAGACACAGAATCTGAAGCAGGTTCCAGGCTCTGAGTTGTCAGCACAGAGCCCGACATGAGGCTCAAACTCGTGAACGATGAGATCATGACCTGAGCTGAAGTTGGACGCTTAACCAACTGAGCCACCCAGGTGCCCCTCCACCCATTTTTAGTGAGGAAGGACCATCTCACCTAAAACGTGTGAGTTATTTGTATTTTTGAACTATATAATCATAATAAATTGTTACTTAACAGTATATAGTTCTCACTCCACTGTACATGTTCAGTTATTCTAGCTAATTATTTTTATGAGCAATAATTCCCAAGTAAAAAAATTCCAGTGAATATCTTGATTCAGATGTACTTTATATTGTTCAAATTAAGACTATATATTTTATAAAACCTGAAGAGCAGGGGTGCCTGGGTGGCCCAGTGAACTGTGGATCCAACTCTTGATCTTGGCTCAGGTCATGATCTCATGGTTCATTGGACTGAGCCCTGCTTCGTGTTAGGCTCTGTGCTGACATTGTGGAGGCTGCTTGGGATTCTCTCTCTCCCCCCACTCTCTGCTGGTCCCCCACTCACACACATGTTCTCACTCTCTCTCAAAGTAAATAAATAAACATTTTTTAAAAAACTGCAGAACAGGGGCACCTGCATGGAACACAGGCTGTTAAGCATTCAACTTTTGATTTAGACTCAGGTCATGAGCTCTGATTTTTCTGAAGTCAAGCCCTGAGTCTGGCTCTGCATAGTTACGTCAAAGAGCCTGCCTGGGATTCTTTCTCTCCCTCTCCCTCTGCCCCTCCACTGCTCACTCTCCTGTCTTTCCAAGAATAAATAAACAAATACATAAACTTTAAAAAAAAAAGCTGAAGAACAAGCAAGCATCAAGCATCACAACTTACAGATGCGTCTATAAAAATTATTTCCATCACCAGATGTCATTTATTGCATAAAAATGCTCTAAATGAACTATCTGATCTTGTCATGGTTCCTGTGTGATCTGAATAACTTTTTAAATTGGTGCACAGTGTTTACCAGGTCAATGTGATAACACCAATATCCCTTAAGGTACTGAACTTAAGTAACTTTAGATTCTTTTAGTGCATGAATGTGGGCATATGTGCACATGCATACAGACAAACACACACAGGCACCCAAGACAGAAAAGAAGAAGTATCAGGTAAAACTGAAAAACTATGTTAATAATTTAGTGCAATCCATTTCTACTTTTGGACAAAGCAAGCCCACACATATACTGATGTATTGTCATAGAACAAAAACATCTCATTTTTCAGTGTAAGTCTAAGAAATGTCAGTTTGAAGGAGTAAATAATTTGACTTCTATAACCTCCCAAAGAAATACAGATTTATTTCTCTGGGTACACCAAATAGCAATACTAAAATGTGTTCTGTTAGGGATTCCTAGGAGTCCAGCTTAAGTGAACCAAGGATTATGACTTACTGTGAACATATGAATTGCTAGCATCATATGGGTATATCCTAAGTTCTTAAAAGTAGGATTCTTGAGTAGAAAGAAAACTAGCTAGCATTATTAAGCATTAAACATAAGTCTGTGTAGGTGCTGTTCAAGTGCTTTACTCTGCATTTACAATCAGTCCTCACAATGAGATCCTCTACAACTGAGGAAAACATAAAGTAACTTGCCCAATATTACACAGATAGCATTAAGAAAAACTGGTGTTGAATCTCAATTCAATGACAATTGAATTAATTGTATGCCTGGTCTCAGAGTTTAAGTTCATTAACTACTACACTATGTGGTCTCATAAAAATATCAATTATCTAACCCACAGAATTTATAAATTCTTAGTTTTTAAATAGACCTTGTATCTTAAATAATGAATCAATTTAGATTTAGCTCATCTCAAATCAATTGGTCCACAATAATTTTAACTATATTTTATTTTTCATTGTGAAAAGGAGATTATTATTGAATTGATAATTTTCCCAAACAAATCATCTACATTGCCTAAAATCAGTTGTGGGAAATGGTAGATTAAAAATAACTAAATTTTTATACACACACACACACACACATATACCTACACCTATATCTATCTATAAAGATAGAGATAAAAATAACTGTAAATATTTTTCTCTGCTACAAATAAAACAAGAAATGGGTAAGATATACTTGGAAGCTACTGAAAAGGAAATCCCAAGCCCACAAACCGAATGTAACAGAGACAAAGAAGAAATTACACACCTTAGTCAGAACCCTCATCCCGTTGGAATGCAGGGAATTTTCCCCCAGTTATTATTGGGAGAATTCCTTTACTGCATGCAAGTGCCACCGTGGCCCAGAGGTCCCATGCCACATCAGCACATCAGGAAGTCTCCTCTGCTTTTTTTCTCTGAACAGGTTGGGGCAGAGATGTCCCTTGTCCAAGTGTAGATGGGGCCATGGCAACCTGCAGCTCTGATGCCACAGGTAACACAAGAGAACCTCGGCGGGGGCTGGAAACCAGAGGCCGAGGACGTGCTTCTGGGGCCCATCTTGCCAGCACTGCCCTCTGAGGACTTTCCATCTCCCAGTTAGGAACCGTGTATAAAATATATATTATATGTATATAATATTTATATAACTCTTTCTCTAACTTTTTCCACATCTTCATGTTTTCATCTCTTTTCTCTTTCCAGAACCCATATCCCTCATTGGAAATAGCACTCTCTTTTAAGCACCTCTGTGTTGAATATGGCACTAGCTTAGATTAGACTGGCAGGAGAATCTTGAAAAGTATTTGGCAATAACTAATTCTAGATCTCTTAAGTTTTAGAGTTTCTGTGTGGTAATACTTTTTTAATTTTTTTTTTTATTCTCAACAACGTTTGGCAATAGATATCTTGATGGTCTTGAGGATATTCTGGTCACATCACCCTACCCACCCCCACCCCTCACCCAAGTGGTGTTTGTAATTTAGATGATAAAATAATGACTTTAATTTGTGAAAGCTCGTACCCTGGCAGCTTCAAACTTTCTTCAGGCACAGGCACTTTACCTTTTTCAAGTTTCCAAGCCCCTCAACTGTTTAACTCATTGAAGTTTTAGAATGTTACAAAGTGAAGTTGCATTTAACAGATGTTCCTTTCAAGGAGCTTCAGAACATTATAAATTATTGTAAGTTAATTTGCTCATTTCAGAGTTTGACAAAGCAGCTCTCGGGACCTTTCCTGGTCTGCACCAGAGGAAAGGAAGAGTGAAAAAAAGCAATATGTTGGGGTCCCAGGAAAAAAAAATGTCTCCTGTACTTTAGTAAGTGGCGATGTCACATAAAACTTATGTCGGCTGTTAAGTGGCCAAGCCAGCTGCATCCCATGTGCCACAAATGCTCTGCCTCTTATTTCTCCTGTGTAGTTATTGTGTCTATAAATTCAGTGGGCCACCTGTGCCCTGTGCTCATCCAGAGGAGCCCCAGAGGAAGCATTAACGTATCAAGGCTCCTAAAGCACAAATCCTTAACTGTAAAAACTGACACTTTCATCCTCTCTAGGCTGCATCTATATAGATTTCTTTTTAATGAAAAAGAAAAAAGTTTATTTTTCTGCTTATAGTAAAATGCCTATGAATGACATTATATAATTAATGATTATATATATATATATATACATTTAATGTCTACTATTCTAAAGCTACTGAATTTTATTCTCCTCTGAAGCTAACATGGCCCATGGTTAGAACAGCCATCACAATCAGTAACTCATCATTCAATCTAATCATGAAAATCCTCCATGCCAAGCATCTCACCAGCATGAATTCACAGGGCCAAAACAAAGTGCAAACTTTAAAAGTACCTGAACACAGCTATTTGTCCTCTCCACTCTAACAGTGTTAACCACACACTTGGACATATTTAGCAAGGTGTTGAACTTCCCCCTATCAGTGTTTCACCTGGAGGGTTGTAATTATTTCTTTATTTCATCTCCGGCTTCATACAGGAAACTTCTAGCAGCAGTTCTCCACAGTGGTTGGACAGGAGGTGCATGAATCACTTCTAGAGACCTCTTTGTATATATACATGAGCCTTCCCAGCACTTCCTACTCCATCCTAAAGACTGACGAAACACAGGAAGGTAGGGACTAGAGAATGAAGAAGAGAGAGGTCATGTGTATTTTTACAAAGTTCCCCACTATAGGGAGGAGATATATTGCATTTATAATTATGTGCATATCAGTCCCTGGCACATCACAAGCGATTATTAGACTCTGAATGAATGAGTGAGTGAAACAAGGTAACTTTCAGTTCAAATACTTCAGTACTAATAATTTTGACTCAAATCATTCACCAAAACCATTTTGGAAAAAAATTACTTTGATGTACTGTTTTCTAATTAACATTTATTTGTACAGTGATGGGGAGAGGAGATAAGACGGTGTTTAGGGGAAGAGGCAGGATTGATTCATCAGGGTTAAGGCTAGTGTAACATATAAAAGACAAAGAGAAGCTCTAATGGCTTC
>NC_043700.1:105199493-105211660 GCF_006229205.1 Suricata suricatta | reverse complement strand
CTTTCAGAAATATTTTATGTATATGCAACAACAAATTATATTTTCTCCTTGGGCTGATATGAAATGCTGCTACAAATTTTTTTCCTCGAGCATGCATTCTTTTATTTATCTATTGCTATGTAACAAACCACCTCAAATACTCATTCTCTCATGAATCTGCTGCAATGGAGGCACGGCCCAGTGGCAACAGCTCATCTGTAATCCACTTAGCATCACATGAGGTGGCTTAAAGGCTGAGGGCCAGAAATCATCTAAAGATTCACATGTTTGGGGGGTTGATGTTGGCTGCGGCTGGGAGCTCATCTGGAGCTGGGGCTTGCACACCTGCATGTGGCTTTTACTTGTGGATGCTTGGCTCCTCCCTAACTTTGGGGGTTAGGTTCCCAGGGAAGAGAAAGCCAGGGGGAAGCTTTACTATTCTTACGACCTCCCTTCTGAAGTCATGCACCATGACATCTATCACTCAGTTGTGGAGGGTCTCACACAAAATGCCACCTAGTTTCAAAATTAGGGGAAATGGATCTTACTTCTTGATGCGGGCAGGTGAAATTCTGGAAGAACACGTGGGACCAACAATAACGCTTGTGCCATTTTTGGACATCATATCTCACACCAACTCCCTATGAGAAAAGAAAACTAATGACCTTTTTTCATCTTTACATAGGCAAAAAAAGAAACACTGGCACTATACTTTCATTCCATCTCATATAGAATATGAGATGCACATTAAGAACTTCAAATTAAAATTGGCAAGCTTTTATGTTCTTCGTATTAAGTGTCATATTTTTCTCTGGTCTCCCATTGGCCCATTGGTAGTCAACTGATCTGGGTAATTCTCTGGGCCTGAATAAGAACAGAACTCTTGTAAGTGTTTCGGTCTTGAAACAATCAGGCCGGTAAACAAGAAATGGTTTTTTCCTATTCTAGCTCATGCTAACCTTTTGTGAAATAACATTTCATGGAATAATTATTCATGTTTAAATGCTATAAGAAAAAAGTAAGATATTCCACATGATATATTACTAAAAATGGGTCATTTCTGGGTAATAGAAGAAGCCTTTTAGAAAAAATCAAAAGAGATTTCTGATAGACACAAGACATCAGACTAAATGGATTACTGGCAATATCTAACTTGCCAGTTTCAATACTTCTAACCCATTTTCCTTAGTCGGGTGTGCCAGGAACAGTAGCTTCCAAAGCTACAGCTTGCTGAAATAGCTTAATTCAACTGATAACACACATTTTTCCCTAAAGATAATTTTTAAAACTGTTTTAATAGCCAACTCTGGCTTCAGATCAAGTATTCACTGCTGTCAATAAAATGCAAGGTCATCTCACATGGTTTCTCCAGTTTTTCTCTATAAGGTAGGCATCCCTTTGCCTAATTTCTAGACTTCTCTATTTTTTTTTAAACTCAATAATTGAACATTCTACCAATATGGAGTGAGGCTTACAGTCTTAGACACCAGTAAATCGCTCTGCTCAGTGATATTTCTTCCTTTTTGCCAGTTATGTGAAAAACACAAACCAGAATAAAAAATATTATAGATAGAATAAATCTTAGAGTTTTCAACTTTTTAAAAATTGTTTCCACAACTCACGATCCTAAATTATAGGATATGGAAGGAAGGTAGAAACAGAAAATGAAAAAAAAAAGACGGAAACATATTAAGGTAGAAATAAATTTTGAGTGTGAGTTACTCCATTGCAATGCTTTGTAAATATAAAGTCACATTAGAAGCAATTTACTTGGAGTAAGTTATCATAATTTTCAAAGTACAATGATTTTTAATGTCAGCAAAGTTATCTACAAAATAGTCACTCTACTTCAAGGACAAAATGGAACAAGAAATACTATAGATTTTTTTAAACCAAGATACATTATAATTTTTTTAATAAAATTTTATCATAGATACAAAGAAATCCCTATATGTTTACTAGTAAAATTGTCCCATCAGTTAGAGCCCAGAAGCATAGCTCATGGTGTCCTTTGTGGTAGGTTCAGTATGGTGGAAAGTGAAGAGGATTTCAAGTCAGAGGGTCCAAGTTGCTACTCAGTTTTGAAAATTCATGTCACTCCCTTAAGCCCTAGTATCTTCACCTATCAAGTAAGACATAATAAAAAATTAAACCATAGTTTTGTTTTATGAATTAAACAAAAATATGTGGATGGAATTTATTTAAAAATTAAAAAGTACTATATATCATAATCACTATCTTTCTCATTTTGAATATCACAGTGTGAAAAATGAACAAATAAGAAGTTGTTCTTCGTTTCCAGATTGATTATGCTTTTTTTTTTGAAATTAGGTTTGAAGTTACAAATTGGGATATAGGAGAAAATCACTTGTTAAAATGCCAATCAAAACCCACTTTTGAAGTATTTTATGACTTATTCTTAATATTTAGTATAAATATCTGCTTCAATTCCAAAACAATATTTTTTAAAAACTCAGGTATTTCATATATAAATTGTGTGTGTGTGTGTGTGTGTGTGACAGAAAGAGAGAGAGAGAGAGAGAGAGAGGGAGAGAGAGAGAATAGTTAGGGATTTTTCTTTGAAGCACTTTTATACTAACTGATGTTTTATAAGGAAAGAAACTTGATTATCTTTCTCTTTAGTGTTTAAAGTTTTCTTTCCTTAAGAGAAATCAAAAGGAAAAAAGAGTTGAGGAAACTTAGCAGTAAATAGAATTTGTCAGGATTGTTTTTGAAGTGATGTCAGCATAAAAAGTAAAGCATGATCAGTTTTTCCAAGTAAATGTTGTATATCATAAATTAAATCACCTCGTCTAACTATTGTGTACTGTGACTTATCGCCCAGTTTGAGTTCACACTCTCAGTATGGAGACGTAAATGCTTCTCACATCCTATCATCTCTGCAATGAGAAAATTGTGGACGTGGTAATAAATAACATGGCTAGTGTGGCAGGCATCTCACTAGCAACCCCTGTCTGGCGTCTCCAGGACCATGACTTGATTCCCTGGACTTGACAGGAATTACAGTTATACTGAGATTCACATTTCCTGCCTGCCCACTGAAGGGAAGTAAAATAATCTTGCCCCTTTAAGCCAGTTACTCCTGGAGTCCAGACAGCATTCACCATCATGAAGATGTCTGGCTAGAGCCTGGGTCTGTTCCCCAACCCCCAGTTACCACAATTTGACAAGTGTGGGTAGCAAGTATGGGATGGAAAGAATGATAAGATTTGGAGCAAAGAGAATATGACTCAAATCCAAATTCTGTCACTTAGATCTGAGTGAGCTTGAACATGTCAGTCGACTTCCCTAAACTTTAGACACAAAATCAGTGCCTTAGCACCTAATACCAAAGTGAAAATTCCAAGCTCATTTTTATCAAGCTCTAGGGTGCCTCACTTAGCATCCTCTGGAAGGCTTGTTGACACACAGATAGCTGGGTGCCACCCCAAGAGCTCCTGATTCAGTGGGTTATGGGTGGAGCCTGGGAATTTGCATTTTGACAAGTTCTCAGGTGATGCTGCTGCTTCTGGACCAAGTGCCACACTGGGAGGCAACTGCTCTAAAATAGTGGACAAAGTGAATAACATTAGTATACTTGTAGGTGCCAAACTAGCTGTTAAGTAGTCTGTAGGCAAAACAAGTCTTCTGAAATAAAATGCAACCCATTGCATAAGGCTGCAGCAAGGCTGAACACAGCATACCACCACAGTAAGCAGAAACTTCTCAGATCACAGTGAGGATTACCACACAAGCCACGTCCGTGTCATGGTGAGATTCTTTCCGACCAAACACTGCTGTGCTCAACAATCTGAGAGAGGAGAGCGCCTCAGACCCCCAATTCTTTTGAAAAGTCTCAAAAGGCTGTCTTTCTTGTAGAGATCAATTCCTCCATTTGGAAATTTGACTTTATTCTTGTTTCTGCTTTTTACATCCTCCTAATCAACTTATTTCTTCAGCGAAGTTTTGACCAACGACAATCAGGACTCAGCATTTAATAGAAATATTTAGTAAATAGTGGTATATTTTACACAAAACAAATGGAAGCATGTCAAGCTTGGGTAGTGGCGACAAATGGTAATCCCATTCCCTCCCGTCTAGTTTACTGCTATTACATATAAAAATACAAAAATTATAGTCTTAAGACTGCTCTTTGGACAAAAATCAAATATTTAATTTAAAACTTTCAAGGACTCTGTGGAAATGTATTTTTCTGTGAAACTAACTTCTTTTAAAGAAAGCCAGAAAATATGGTGCTTTAAAACATAGAATTATTAGTTACATAATTTGCACCCACAGTGTTCCAAGGCAACATTAAAGTTACAAATTTCTTCTTCAAGTGTCCCTCAAAATAACATATGTTGTCTTTTTAAATAGATCCTGGACAGAGAAGTTCCATAAAAATGATCTTGTGACTATGTCTCCTGTCTTTTTAAAATACCTCAGGGCTCAAGTCTGCATCGAGAAGAATTGCTTCTCTGCTCAATTTTACCCCAAATTATTACTCTGCAAAATGAAAATTATAAGGCATATTATTAACAGCACGAAATTACTTTTTTCCTCCATTAAGACTCAGTACTATATTGGGGCGCCTAGGTGGCTCAATCAGTTGAGCATCCAACTCTTGATTTCAGCTCAGGTCATGATCTCACAGTTCTGAGTTTGAGCCCCACACCAAGCTCCATGTTGAGTGTAGAGTCTGCTTGGGATTCTCTTTCCCTTTCTCTGCCCCTTCTCTCTCTCCCTCTCTCTCTCTCTCTCTCTCTCTCTCTCTCTCTCTGTCTCAAATTAAAAAAATGAAAATAAATTTAAAAAAAAGACTCAGTACTATGTCAATATATTTCTATGGCAGATCCACTTGTAAAAGCCAAGCAGTTAGAACTTGCCTTAGCCATGTATAAGCCCTTGAATCAGCTTTCTTATTAATCTTCTGGCTTATTAGAAGAATGCTATGGAGATTTGTGCATAGTAAGTATAAATCGATAGTATTGAGAACTAAACAGCATTCCTTCTGACATCACCAGTGAACATAATAAAAATTGAGCGACTTTATATCACTGTGCAGACAATATGGATGCACATAGTTCACTGTAATAAATTTGTATTAAATTACAGGCTAAATTTATTAGGGCTTTTCCCAATAAACTCTTCAATAGCTCTCTCAAAATTTTTCTAGTAAACAAACTTAGAGAAGAGTCTTTATTTGCCTTTGTTTGATATCTTACTGGAAAATTGATATTGACCATTGACATAGTTAAGGACAACAAATGGATTTGAGAAACTAGTCTTTCCATGGGGAAGAGAGACAGAGGTGCTGTAAATAGCGCTGAATTACAGAATTGAATTCTCCTTTCCAAAATCCACACAATTCTCACTTCTATATAATATGATTACAGTTTGTGCTATATGTAGTATTTAATAAGCTTAAACTTTATATTACAAACAGTTATCCTACTGAATTCCAAACTTTAACATGCACCCATGCTTATTTGCTCAAATGCAGAAATGATGTACAATTCCAGAAAAAAGTATATGGTGTAGTTCCAACTGTATGCATGCTGGAAATTCCATTCGACTTATCCTGTACCGTGGTAAAATAAGCAACTTGTCACTCTGTTGATGTCTCAAATAAACTATTTGATAATTTAAAATGACATAATGTGATGTGATAAGAAAAATATATCTCAGGAAATATGTAACAAGCTTGCTCAGGACAAAGGGATCAAAGCAGCTGAAATAAATTTAGTACAATAAAAAATAGAGAGGTCTGTGCCCTAACCGTCCATAGCAAGTGAGAAAAGGCAAGTTCTCGGTCTTCTTCCATTTCATTTTCTTAGGAAATGTTTCTGAAGGAAACACACTTAAAACCACTTACCTCTTTTTTTAGGAAGAGGGAGCCTATGAAGGAGAAGGTGTATCCTAGTCAGATCATCTATACTCTCTTATTGAAACTTAAATTTTGAGTTATTTTTGTATGGAGGGGTGTCATACAGTGATGCCATGTACTATCAGCTTCCATAAACAACAAAATGTCAGATGGTTCAAACCTTCTTCTCACATTAAGGTAGATAAATGACTAAGTCCAATTCTTCCTTCATGAACAGTAAAGTCATTCTACATGATAATGTGTGTACTTTTCTTTTTTTCCCAAAATATGGAACACCATATGGCCATAGAGAATATAAATTCCAAGAATCACTGAACTAAAATCAATGAAATACAAACCTTTTGCCACATTACTATGCATCAGTCTTGCAAACTCTCAAGCTCTTGGGCAGTTAATCTTGAATTTCTCTTCATTTAATTTTTCAACTAGCCCATTGCACGGAATGTTATTTTACTATGAACAAGAGCCACAAGCAAAACAAAACACAGTAACATGTTACCATACCATATTAAAATACAGGTAGTTATATGAAATTATATATAAGTAAATCCATACACACATACATTTGGTTTTCCAAACACTCACATTGAAATTGCACTCATTCGTTTTATTGATGTAATCAATACTTACTGAGGATCTGTTAAAGTCAGGCACTAATACTGGATAAGGATAAATTAGACGTGTAAACCGCACACATTATTAAGAGAGATAGATTTGGAAAATAGTTAGAAAATAAACCCTATTCATAAACAAATAATTACAATGCAGTGTCAAAGTGTCATGTTAGTTTTTTTATTTTCATTTTATTTATTTTTAATTTTTTACATTTATTTATCTTTGAGAGAAAGCGAGTGAACAGGGGAGGGGCAGAGAAAGGAGACACAGAATCTGATGCAGGCTCCAGGCTCTGAGCTAGCTGTCAGCACAGAGCCTGACGTGGGGCTCGAACCCACGAACCATGAGATCATGACCTGAGCCGAAGTCGGACACTCAACCGACTGAGCCACCCAGGTGCCCCTATTTTCATTTTAGTACAGATATTAAACAAGAGATAGCTCAGTTGAATTTCCCTAAAAGCTCTTTGCCTAGGTCTTTTTCTCTGTGTCCAGAAGTTTCTTCAGCACTCATTAACTTGTAATACCAGCCCCATCTAACATGCTAACCCATACACTACAGGTGTTAAATACAAAAGTTCATTAAAGCTGCTCTGCAAACTCCCATTCTTGGCAACAGTTCATTATTATTATCAAATGATTTAAAAACTGCACCTCACCACAAACACATCCATCTATCAGCGAGCAAAATCATTTCTTCTGCCTCTCCAGGCACATCAAGGCACACATTCACATTTTATGTAGGCCACAAAGTAAGGTTGGCTTTAGAAGTCTAGGACTCAAAAGAACAAAAACAATGGCACAAATGACCAAGAAGTTTCCTTTCAGACACAGATTTAACTTGCACTCACTATGCGCCTGTGGAACAGGCTGGGTACTGAGGATTCAGCAAGAAAGGAGACCCGGTGGATGGCAGACGGGATCAAGTAACTAACAACTGATATTAAAATAAAGAAACTGGGATTGAAGCATCTAGTATTTGTAACAGAATAGTTAGTAGCAAATAGTTAACCAGAATAGTTACCAGCAAATCTGACTACACAATATATTTCTTTAAAACTGTGTCTCTTATTAGCTATTGATTTAAAATATTGAAGGTATTTTCTTTTTTAAAATATACTTTATCGTAAACTTGGTTTCCATACAACACCCAGTGCTCATCCCAACAAGTGCCCTCCTCCATGCCTAACACCAATTTTCCCCTCTCCCCCACCCCCATCAACCCTGTTTGTTCTTAGTATTTAAGAGTCTCTTATGGTTTGCCTTTCTCCCTCTCCTAAACTATTTTTCCCACTCCAAGGTATTTTCAACTTCTAAAAATTAGCTACCAATTTAGTTACCAAATTACCAATTTTAAATATTGAAGATGTATTTAAATAGTGGATGGGGGTAAAGATGCTCCCTGATTAATTGGGTCAAATTTTTCTCTTTTTAGGGAAGTCAGCAGTATATAGAACATCTTAGAATGTTAACACATCAGGGTGCCTGGGTGGCTCAGTCAGTTGAGTGCCCAACTCCTGGGTTCGGCTCAGTTATGATCTCCCTTGGTCTGTATGTGGATTTCACTCCTGCATGAGGGCCACGGGGGGGGGGGGGGGGGACACAAAGAGCACGGAGACTATTTGGAATTCTCTCTCTCTCTCTCTCTCTTTCTCTCTTTCCCGCCCCTCTCCCCACACACTCTCTCTCTCTGTCTCCCAAATAAATAAATAAAACTTAAAAAAATTATTTTAACACATACTGAAGGAAGTGCTTTCCAGCACTGTCTGTGCAGACCTATCTTTGCACTGACACATTAGCTCCAGTTTTGATCTCTCTACACTGACACACAATCTCTCTGTCCATGAGATACTTTGAATCTGTAGTTCCACCTACTGAAATAGTCCCTTTTACATCTGAACTAGAATGCATTTACCATTTATAATAAATTTACATCCCATTACTGTGCTTCAGAAGTAGGTCTCTAATAATTTCCCAGTATAGTTTTTAGATTGAAATTTAATTCATGGTGAACTGAGCACGTTTGAAATTCTGCATAGTCTGCTACTTTGACATCATATCCATGCCCGAACTGCCATGAGTTTACAGCAAGTGTCTTTTATTTAACTGTTTGGCATTTGTGGCTTTTGTTCATGCTACAGAACCTGTGTAAGACGTGATCATTTCCCTGTGTCTAAAGCCCATGCTCGTCCTTTGGAAATGTCTCGTAGCCAAGCAATGAGGGGAGCTCTTTGTTGTAAGGGATGAGAGAAAAATAACCTTCCCCCCCACAAATCCTGACTGTAAACACAGGCCTGCCCCTCCATGACCCTGGACGCTGCCAACCACACACACGGAGCATGGGAATCCTCTTCCCGCGGCCCTCACCTGCCACTTCCATCACACTGCAGCCACAGCTCCAAGCAGGCAGTAAATCTGTCAGCAGGGCCTAGCACCAAATGGCACTGGGTTCCTATCTAGCCTTTTAAGACAAGCCTCCGAACACTCTCCTCCTTGTAGATTGACGTAAATGCTTCACTCAGAGAAAGACTGATACCAAAAGCGTTACTCAAGTTGCTTTTTCTCTTAAAAAATTTTATCAATACAAACTGATAAGAACACATTTCAAAGAATCATCTAAATGCAACCGTACTTGAAAAATCAAGGACACTCATTTTGTTTTGGTTTGCCCGTAAATACTGCCTAGTGCCTGAAGAGCTGGAGATAAACTGAGGGATATGTTCAGAGTGGATCACTTGGTGGTCAGGTTTGGACACTGTGCCTCTGAAGCGCCATCAACGACTGCAAGTGAAAGGCCTGTGTTTAGCCACCTTTAACTCGGAACACCACACTTTCAGCTTCTCTTTCTCCCATTAGTTCCACTTCAGTGCTATTATCAATGATGTATTGAAACAGAAAGAGGGTCACAAAGTAATCTGAGAAGGGGGAAAAAAAACAACACTGTGCATTCTAAGTATTATAGTCATTTGGAAAGGATGACTAACACAGAAACCCTCAAGCCTCGCAACTAATTGTATAACTGCTCTCCCCCAAATTAATTAATATCTGATGTTTTACATATATACTTCATATTTCAAATAAGCTTTATGGTTTGTTTTCTTCATATGTACATATCTAGATACATACATGTATGTATATACATGTACATGTGTATGTATATATGTATGTATGCACAAACACAGACTCACATTTATGTTAAAAATTGCTCCCTTGGGGTACCTGGGTGGCTCAGTTGGTTAAGTGGCTGGCTTCGGCTCAGGTCATGATCTCCCTGTTTGTGAGTTCGAGTCCGGTGTGGGGCTCTGTGCTGACAGCTCAGAGCCAGGAGCCAGCTTCAGATTCTTTGTCTCCCTGTCTCTCTGCCCCTCCCCCGCTCATGCTCTCTCTTCTCTCTCTCTCTCTCAAAAATAAAATAAATGTTAAAGAAATTTTTTTTTTAAATTGCTCCCATGCTATATGAGACAAATAAAAGTCTGGAGTTAGACCTTGGTTAAATTCTATTTTGAGAACTTATACATAGGTTTGTGAAGATTAAAATAGATAACATATATAAGTATCTAGAATGCAACATGTAATAAAAAATATGTATTAGTACTTACTTCTTCCTCAGTAGCCATAAAATATTAGGGTTAAAAAACATTAAAATTATTTTTACAGGATCAATGTAAGTTTGTTATTTTTAAATCCTCTAAGAACTATGACTTGATTTTTTATTATTTTAGTATTGTTCCTTTCGATTTTTTCCTTCATGAACTGATATCATTTTATTTCATAAAGGATAGTTTCTTCAATGAATGATTTTGAGAAAATAAGATATTCACATGCAAAACAATTGAACCTTTATCTTACATCATATACAAAGATAAGCTCAAAATGGATCAAAGATCTAAATGCAAAACCTAAACCATAAAACCCTTAGAACAAAACAAGGAGAACTTCATGACTTTGGATTTGGAAAATATTTCTTGGATATGATACAATGCATAAGCAACAACAACAAAAAAAAGAAACCTGGACTTTAACCAAATTAAAAACTCTCTGCATAAAATGACATTTTTCAACATAACAAAAACGCAACACACTGAATGGAAAAGAAATATTTGCAAATTATATCTGACAAAAGGTTAACACACAGAATTTATAATGAACTCTTTTAAGTCATCAGCAACAAAAAACAGACAATCCAGTTAAAAAACAAAGGGTTTGAACAGACATTTCTCCAAAGAAGGTATACATATGATCAACAAGCACATGGAAAGATACTCAACATCGCTACACATTAGCAAAATGCAAATCAAAACCACAATGATACCATTTCACTCACTATGATGGATGTTATCAAAAAAATAAACAAACAAAAATCAATTATTGGCAAGGAAGTGGAGAAATGTGCGCTGCTGGTGGGAATGGAAAATGATGCAGCTGCTATGGAAAACAGTATGGTGGTTCTTCAAAAATTAAAAATAAGATAACCACATGATCCAGCAATTCTCCTTCTGGGCATATTCTCAAAAGAATTGAAGCAGCTACTTGATATGCCTCCTGAAGCAAGAGAAACAAAAGCAAAAATAAGCTGTTGGGACTACATTAAAATAAAAAGCTCTGCACAGCAAAGGAAACAATCAACAAAACTAAAAGGCAGCCTACAAAATGGGAGAAGGTATTTGCTAATGACATATCTGATAAAGGGTGGTTAGTATTCAAAATATATAAAGAACTTATATAACTCAATACCCAAAACCCAAACCCAAATAATCCAATTAAAAATGGACAAAAGACATGAACAGACATTTCTCCAAAAAAGACATCCAGATGGTAAATAGACACATGAAAAGATGTTCATTGTCACTTATCATCAGGGAAATGCAAATTAAAACTACAATGAGCTATCACCTCACACATGTCAGAATGGCTACAATTGACAACAGAAGAAACAATGGGTGTTGGCGAGGATGTGGAGGAACAGGAATCCTCATGCACTGTTGGTGGGAATGCAAATGGATGCAGCCACCATGGAAAGCAGTATGAAGTTTTCTCAAAAAGTTAATAATAGAACTACCTTACCATCCAGGAATCACACTACTGGGAATTCATTCAAAGAAAACAAAATCACTAAATCAAAGGAATATATGTACTTCTATGTTTATAGCAGAATAATTGACAATAGCCAAGATATGGAAGCAGCCCAAGTGTCCACTGATAGATGAGTGGAGGAATTGGTGGTTATCTATATGATGGAATATTATTCAGCCATAACAAAGAATGAAATCTTGCCATTTGCAACAACCCATAGATGGAGCTAGAGAGTATAATGCTAAGTGAAATAAGTCAGTCAGAGAACGACAAATGCCATATGATATCACTCATATTTGGAATTCAAGAAAACAAACAAGCAAAGGGAAAAAGAAAGAGAGAGAGACAAATCAAGAAACAGACTCTTAAATATAGAGAACAAACTGATGGTCACCAGAGGGGGGAGGGATGGGACATGGATGAAATAGGTGATAGGGATTAAGGGATATACTTATCATGATGAGCACAGGGTGATAGATCATGATATTGTACACCTGAAACTAATATAACACTGTATGTTAACTAAGTGAAATTAACATTAAAAAAAAGAAATAAAGAAAGCAGCCACTTGAACAGGTATTTGTACACCCATGTTTGTTTTTTGTTTTTTTTTC
>NC_043700.1:105157736-105199393 GCF_006229205.1 Suricata suricatta | reverse complement strand
GAAGTGGCAATCATTATATAGCAGCTTATCTATGATACATTCAAGATAAATGATACAATATATTACTTGTTCATAGGCTACAACACAGCCTGCTTAATACCTTTCCTTAAATTCCACCTCTATACTACAATATGCTTGAGGTCCATGCAAAAAAGTAGCTACCTTTTATGTAGGAAATGGATGATTAAGTCTTTGGTGTACACCCATGTTTGTAACATCGTTATTTACAGTAGCCCAAAGGTAGAAGCAACCTAAATATCAATTGATAGGTGAATGGATAAACTGTGGTATATATAATACAATGGAATACTAGCCAGATTTAAAAAGGAAGAAAATTCTGACACATGCTACAAAATGGATAGACCTTGAAGATATTATTCTTGAAGCCAGTCACAAAGAATACATATCCGATGATACCACATAAATGAAGTACCTAGAGCTGTCAAAATTTATAGAGGCAGAAAGAATGGTGGTTGCCAGGGGTAGGGAGAAGAGAAATGAGGAATTACTCCTTAACAGGTGAGGAGTTTCACTGAGGGACAATGAAGAAAGTTCTGGAGATGGATGGGGTGATGGTGTACAACAACATGAATGTACTTAATGCCACTGAACTGAAGACTTAAATATGGCTAAAACAGCAACTTTTATGCTATGTATGTTTTCCCATAATAAAGAAAATCAATTACAAAAATCTAGCTTATTCTTCCCCGGAGATAGTTTTAATCAACATACAGGAGCTTGGTAAGAAAATCCATTCACACTTGTAGGATAGCATTCCACTTTTAAAAGCTGGTCCCAGTACACAAAAACAAATTTCCCAATGTGTGTTACTAATAGCAAATTTAAATATATAAAGAGTCCTTACTGTGTTAAAATGCCTTGGGCAGCCTATTTTAATGTGGCAATTACTTAAGAGTCAGAAAGAACTAAGTCACTTTGGGCTCTGTGCTGACAGCTCAGAGCCTGGAGCCTGCTTTGGATTCTGTGTCTCCCTCTCTCTCTGCCCCTCCCCCACTCATGCTCTGTCTCTCTGTCTCTCAAAAATAAAAATATTTTTAAAAATTTTAAAAAGAGTCAGAAAAAAACTAATTCAAATTCTAGTTCTATTACTTAGCTATAAAAAATGAAGCAAGTACTTGATTTCTTAGTTTCTTCATCTATACAACTTTATCCTTTTAGGACCACTATAAAGATTGCTGTCAGATAAAAAAATTAAATTAAATTAAAAATAAAAAAGAAAGATTGCTGTAAGATAATATACATACATATTTACATTAACACCTCAAAGCCAAATAATCCAATTAAAAAATGGGCAGAAGATGAACAGACATCTCTCCAAAGAAGACATCCAGTTAGCCAACAGACACACGAAAAGATGTCTATCATCTGTTATCATCAGGAAAGTGCAAATCAAAACTACAATGAGATATTATGTCACACATGTCAGGTGTGACATAAGAAATAACAGGTGTTTATGTATGTACATATACATATGTATAATATATACATATTTACATATGCATGTATATAATTATTAAATATTACACAAGAGATATACAGCAACTTTCACTATTATTAGAGCCAAACTGCCTTCCCACACCTTCATTATAAATATATCAACACATTATTTCCGTCAAAGACAGTTATTGTCCAAAGACTGCTATATCTGCAATGTCATCTAACTGTTGTGAGCAGTCCTCTCTTGCAAGTGTTCAGAGACAGGGAGGTAGAGAGCTGCCGTGAGACAAAGGGATAGGCGAGCCCAGGAACCAGTTCAAATTTGTGTCTGTCAGAATTTTGGGAGAGGCAGCTTGTTGCCTGGATTTCCAGATCGAAGACATTTGTTTATTTTTACCATGAATAAAAGTTTATTTTGTTACTTTACATTTTATTATTTTGTCTTAGAAAAGAAATTGATGCTAAGTATGTAATGAAACAAACTAAAAGGCATGAAGAAGGAGTTAATGATTTTCCTCACTCTTTTTCCATCCCCCAGTCTGGTTAATCAATGCGAGCATTTTTCTCCTTGATCATACAAATATATACAAGCATACAACATCATCATCATCATCATCATCATCAAGATTATTGTTTTTGCAAAAATGGAATTGTACCAAACACTTTGCATCACTACCTCCAGTTCATAAATATGAATCTAATTTTTATTAAAAATTTTTTAATATTTATTTATTTTTGAAAGAAAGAGAAACAGGGCACAAGTGGGAAAGGAGCAGAGAGAAAGGGAGACACAGAATGTGAAACAGTCTCCAGGCTCCCAGCTGAGCACCCACGTGGGTCTCAAACTCATGAACTACAAGATCATGACCTGAGTTGAAGCCGGCCGCTTAACCACCTGAGCCACCCAAGCGTACCAGAATCTCACTCATTTTAAACTATGGAATCATATTCTCTAGTATGATATGCCACCACTGATTCAACTTGGACATCCATGGGTTTGTTTGAATTTTATTTGCTTGTATATGTGTTTGTAAACCATTACAAAAAAACTCTATGATAAATCACCTTATATAAATATCTGTCCATAATAGAGCTTTTATTTCTTATTATAAGCTAGATTTTCAAAAAGCCAATGAATATATTTATTTTTAATTTTGAAATTGATTACTTAATATGCATTGATCTACTCTCTATTCTATTTGCCTGATCTAGTTGTCTTTTTCTAGGGTGGTGACATTGCTTTGATTATGGGTTATGGCAGAGATGACAACTGCTCATCAGGATCGGTGTTTTCTTCCTATTCCTGTATACACCGCAAACATACATTTCTCAGGGAGCCTGGGGAGCTCAGTCCGTCAAGTGTCCCACTCTGGATTTCAGGTCAGGTCATCATCTCACGGATTTGAGCCCCTGTCTCAGGCTTTGCTCTGACCAACAGAACCTGCTTGGGATTCTCCCTCTCTGCTTGCTCCCTCTCTCTCTGTCACTTCCCTGCTCTCGCTCTCACTCTCTCTCTCTCTCAAAAATAAACAAACATTTAAATAAACAAATAAGTAAATACATTTACTTCTTTCTCATTTCTCTTGCATTTAGGTAAGGCCACGTGATTAGTGACTACTCAGCAAGGAAGTTTAGGAAAAGTGAGACTTCATCGTTTTGCCAATCACTGGGTGAATGAGGATTTTTCAGAAGGGAGGAAAAGCCACAAGACGGAAGGACGCAGGTGTGCTGGCTTATCACTGCCTTGCCTCTCAGCACATCTACCCTTCTTTGCCCTGCTTTGTCACACTGAAGTCAGATCCTATAAACAAACACTCCTCCTCTGCCAGGTGGCACAAGGCTAAGCTTGTCAGCAGAAGGTGTTAGAGGGACACTCTAAGAGGGATGTCCTTATCCTGATTCTGAGGTGTTTTTCCTGGTGATTCTTGCAGCCCATGGCAACGGTGTGCCGGGCCCCTCACGGCACTCGTGGCACTCAGCCATGCGGCCTGTTTCCCTAGCGAGGCAGGTTCTTACAGAGTCTCACCAGCACACTGGGTAGTTTTCTGCTGGCCAGCCTCAGCCTGTGGCACCTAAGCAAACCTTCTCGCCTTCCAGCTGCCTACAGCCACATCCTCTCCAAAGAGCTCTGACTCTCAGCTTTTGGGGGCTGAAGGGGAGGCTTTTCCAAGTCTGTCCCTGTTTTAAATACTCAGCCTCAGCCCTAGAGGTAGAAACTACTTCCCATATCTGTTATTCCTCTATTCTTTAAGGTTCTCTCTATACCTTAGTAGTTGATCCCCCAGCTCATAAATCTCTAATTTAAAATTTCCCTGCTCAGATTACTTCTGTAGTTTGTGTCTCCTGATACAGCCTATCCCTGACTGACTGCTGGAAAAGAGCCTCCACCACCTATTACAGGAAGATGAAATGGTTAGTGTTTGGCCACAGAAGTTTGATGGTTGCTGGTTATAGCACTTACACTACCTTGTACAAGCAATTGGATGACAGAATAATTGTAGCAGTTAATATCTGGTAAGTCAAATACTCTAAGCCCTTTTTCAAATTGGCATAGCTATTCTCAGACAATAATACTTTGATATAAAATTTGACCTCATTTATCTCATTCTAGTAAATGAAACTTTCACTCGTCTGGAATTGCAATTGGGATAATATTTTTACGGAATTTTATACTTTTATAGTATTAACTCTTTCCCTAAGGAAACATACTATAACTCTGTAGTTGTTTAGACTTTATAATATCCTCCAATAATACAAACCTTTTTCCATATTGGAATACCTGGCTTATTAAATTTATTTTATCATTACTTCAATTAAGATCTCTTTCAATTTTTAAATCATTCTTTCTAACTCGAAGAAATTCTATAGATTTTCATATATTGATTTTTTTCTAGCTAAATTACATTCTATAAATTCTATCTATAGCTACCTTTCCTTTGGACTATTACAAATAATGCTTCTTTGAATATTCTTGTACATCTCTCTTGGCTTGGCAAATGCATTCAACTTTAATGAACACACATCTAAGGAGAGGAGTTGCTGGTCATAAAGATCTACTGAGCCAGAACCTAGTTAGTGCAGTTTCATGAACAAGACTCTGGTATACTTTGAAAAATTTGAATTATTATTTTTTTACATGTACAAGCACATGTCACAGAGAAATATAACCGATTTAGTAAAATCATATGCTATGGAAGCTACTAATATAATTATTGCTGAACAGTTCCCAATATTTAGGCAGAAATGTCACTAGACTTGAAAATGCAATTGACTAGATATCACAAGTTTGATAGGCCCAAATTATGGAAGACCCCACCAATTAGGCTATGACATTTGAATTAGACATGGGTGCATTAGATACAATAGAGTGACCTGGTCTAAGTAAACTTTAGGGAGATTCTCTGGCAGAATGGATGGCACTGAATGAAGTGTGAATTCAAGGCAGTGAGCTATTGAGAAACTGCCTGGAAGTGATCGCTTTTTGGAGACTTCAGAAAATCAGGAAGACAGTGGGAAAGCTTCAGACAATTGCACCAAAATGAATTCAAAAACTTGTCTTCATTTGTATTCCTTCCTTTAGATTTAAATACAGTAAGAATGTTAACATCAAACTTTCCACAGGTTAAATACACCTAACAGCTTCCAGCCCAAATTTTAAGTGTGGTTCCAACTTTGCATGAATATCTAAGAACAAACTGGTTCAGTTAAAAAAGGGAAAAAAAATACTTTACAATGATGACAATTACCAGAAGCCTTAGGAGAAAAAAAGTCTACCCTTCAACAACACAGCAGACAGGAACAGCACTGTTGTAATGATTTTAGTCATGCTAATAAAGTCCCTGAATTTCCACTTTATGAAGGAGCTTCTCAAATGACTGAAAACCTTGCTTTGCATATTTTTGCTTTTAGAAACCCAGGAGGTACAAGTGGAGAGTAATGAATACGTTCCTCCAGAGACAAGAACAGAGTTCTCAAGAGAATCAGATGAAAAGCAGGAGCAGGGAGCACTCGGTGTAACACGCACTGGAGAACCTGCCTGCCAGTGTGACGCCTGCCCATCCACCACTTACATCCACATCCTCTTTAACAGAAACTTAAAAACCACTTCTTGTCACAGCCAGGCAAAGGAAGATTTGAAAACAGTACAGTCATCAAAGAAGGTACTATCCTGTTAGCACAATTTCTCCTACTGTGTTTGTCAGTTTTCACATGCAGAGACATCATGCAGAAATACACACTCGCAATCCTCTGTGTGTGGTAAGGGCATGTGTTTCTTTTTTTTTTTAATTTTAAATTTTTTAATGTTTTTTATTTATTTTTGAGATTTGAGAGACAGAGAGAGACAGCGTGAGCAGGGGAGGGTCAGAGAGAGAGGGACACACAGAATTGGAAGTAGGCTCCAGGCTCTGAGCTGTCAGCACAGAGCTCGACATGGGGCTCGAACCCACGAACTGTGAGATCATGACCTGAGCCAAAGCCAGACGCTTAACCGACTGAGCCACCCAGGTGCCCCAAGGGAGTGTGTTTTTTACCAACACCCAGATAGCCTTAGGGACCCCAGAAACTGTACCAGAATCAAGGTGTCAAGTTAATGCTTCAAAAAGGTTAGGTTGGGGACATGCTAAACTCCAAAACTCAGAACTCGGGTCCAGAAGCCCCCTTGGAGCTGTGTCAGTCCTGTTAGGTAGATGAAGAGACAAACATAACAGCCAGGAGAATTGTGGAGTTCTTTCTGTCAAAAATCACTCAGACATGATATTTATTTGTAGCAGCATTTTTGGCTGGACTAAGGGAAGATGGACGAACCAAAACCTAGTTGGACTTGTCAGTAATAGGCCAAATCAATCATTACAAAAGGCCACTGCATTACCTCAAAAAGAGGACTACAAACAAAAGTACTATGGAAAAATGAGATGACTACTTTGCTGATGATTAATGATAAACAATATTTTTATTTATTCTTGAGAGTTAGAGAGAGACAGAGCATGAGCAGAGGAGGGGCAGAGATAGAGGGACACAGAATCTGAAGCAGGCTCCAGGCTCTGAGCTGTCAGCACCACAGAGCCTGACGTGGGGCTCAAACCCACAAACCATGAGATCTTGACCTGAGCCGAAGCTGGATGCTCAACTGACTGAGCCATCCAAGTGCCCCATAATTTTTAATATATTCCATTAGTGATAGGCAGATTATTGACTTATTGCATTGATAATAATATAGCAACATTGAATCAATTAACTTTACAGGAAAATTAGAGAAATTTAAGCCTATAAGAAGGTAGTATACAAACGAATATATTCTGTTCCATGTGATAATACAAGAGATCAGTAAACAGGAAGTTCACACCCAGTTTTCCATGACATGACATTCAAAGCAAAAGATTAGTGCCTTTGTGAATTGTATTTAACACAGAAACTCAACTAGACCATGAATTTAAGGTAAGGTGAAGCTATAAGACATTCTTCAAGAGATACATTTACAGTTCAGAACAGCCTCAACTCAGAACTGCCCTTCATTTATACTCCTTAGTAAGGTTAAAAAAAAAAAAAGAAGAAGAAGAAGAAGAAGAAGAAGCTTATTGAATGTAGAATTAGTAAGTATCAGTTCTGTATTACTTGGTTTCCTGGCCTTTGAGGCCCACTGGCAATTGGTATTAGCAAATACCACAGCCTAAGCAATGGCTAAAACGCTATTGTGTGCACACTCCCCTCTAGTGCTAAGTAGAAAAGCTATTCACAATTATATTGAGGACACATGTAGGGAATGGAATGTAGGCCCAAGAGAGTGATGGATTATTTACCTTTGGGAAAACTCCAACACTCAGAGTATAAACATAACTCTCCTGTAGAACATGCCAACTTTCAAAAATGCAGGTGAGCAGACAACAGGGCCTAATTGTTCTTCAGACTTGTGACTCCAATATTTTACAAACCAAGATCCTGAAATAACTTGCAAATAATATTGTAAGGTCTTTATCACTGAACACTAGAAATTGAGAGATGTCTCAGTTTATAGAAACCAATGAAGCAAAAATAAGAAGAGACTAAGGAACATGAATTGAAACTGGCAAGCTTTGTATTGGTCCTAGTCAAGTGTGTAAAACAGGCCATCGGTGGTCACAAGAAGCCAACTGGATACAGTAAAAACAATGCATTTTGTCCTCCTGTTTCGTTTAATTTTAGGGTTATAAGAGAAGCTTCTTTTCTATGGGAAAAGCATACCCATAAAAATCAGATGCTAATGCTAATTTAAGTAAAGAAAACTAAAGGTGATAGTTCTTTGACAAGTAATCGATGTCTGGAATTAGTAAGAGTAAATTGGATGCTAGTTCATTCAGATACAGGACATAAGTCCACCCTGTGCTATAGGTAAAACAAACAAATTAAAAGAATGAATTCTGATTAGAGAAAGTATTTGTTACAGTGGTATTTTCAAATTTGATTTTTACAAGTCTCAAAACATATCATTATTATCCAGAACATGAATTATGAATTTGATTTTTCATAGCATTGATATTATTAGATCTGAAATTTTCCTGAGATAATTTTATTACACAACCATCAGTCTTCAAATTTAGAAAATGTTCTGTCTTCATTTGCAGATGAGGCAAATAAGACCCATGCATTGTAAATGGAAATCAATAAATAAAAGCTGTAACTTAAAAGCCAGTTCTCATAAAGATCCATGTATCATACTATTAAATATCTAAACATGAGACTTTATTTCTATTTTCATTATGCTTTCTCGTACATTAACTGCAACTACTTATTTGTCTGCCCTTTACTGAGCTACCTAAGACGGTTACAAAGGGAAAATATAGTACATAACTTGCAAACTTAAAATTCTAGGTAAGGATTGCAAATGATAATGATCAGAAAGGAAAAAAGGAAAAGTGTTAGTATGTTTATATTAATTGCAGAGACTAAGATTTAAGATCTTTAAAATCACTATAAATGTTTATGCAGTAAATACCACAAATTTGATCTAAATTTTTTGAAATGAAGAAATAATATATCTAACATGCCCAAATCCATCCATTAGTCATTCTCTATTCCCTTACTATGATGTTTCTTCTACTTAGCATTTGTGATTTTCTAAAGTTATACTACATGTATATTTATTTATTATAGGTCTTCCCATTTGAACACAATTTTGTTTGGTTTGTTCACAACCAACATCTAGATAATGTCTGAAACACAGTAAGATTTCAATAAATATTTGCTAAAAGAATCAATTAATTTAAAATATCAATACAAAAATATATATCAAAACATGTACATATAATATGTGATACATACAGCTATTACATGAACTGCATTAATTTAACATGGGTGCCTATTTGCTAAACTCCTAACTAAATATCTCTTTACCATTTCTTTTTTTTCTAAGAAGGAGCAAGTCAACCCTTCTCTGATTTGCAAGCTCCCTGTTTTCTAGAATACCAATAAAGAACTTTAACCTCAAAGTGATAAAATGGTGGCATAGGAAATATCTGAATATATCATGATAATCCTAGAAAAACATACATTTTGTTAATAAATAAGTTTAGAAGCAGATACTTATTTAAATATACTTCCTGATTATCTTAATGAGGCCCATACCTTAAAAAACAGGATGGTGGGGATAATTTAGAAATAATTGAGACCTTAACCTTCTAGCATGTCTAGACCTATAAAATAAAGTATATTTGGTGAGAAAATGGGAGCAAATATAGAGATTTGATGGAAAGAAAACAAACGCAAGTACAAAGACTAAATTGAAGTTCAATAGATTATTGATACAAGAGAGGAATTTAACTAAAAAATAAAATGAAACCTTAGTAGCTTCATCAAATGTTTCCTAGAAGCAAAATGTTCACCTTAGTGTCTGCCTAGTCATTACATATACCATTATCATTTACAATTGGATTCACATTAAACATCAAGTCAAAATCATTTTCTGAAAATTAGTTCCAGATTATGGCAGATGTTTTGGGTTGCAGATTTTAAAAATAAACTACAAAATACAATAGTAGCCATCTGTTTCAGAATTTTCTGTTTATTGTTTTCTATGGAGTAACAGACAAAAATAGAAACATATAAAAGAAAACAGCTGTCATGGAAAACTTTGAAAGGCCAAAAAACTGTGGTCTTAAACTAGTATTGAAATGAACAGATTGGTCATTCTGAATAATGAGATTTGTGTTAAAATAATGGCTTTGAATTTTCTATTAAATGTCCTTACATTGGCATCACTTTGTCTTAAGCCATTAATAGTTGAAGAATATTATAAAATCTTAAAATTTATACAAACTCAGAATGCTTCCCACTGATACACATATAATATATATGTATATGTAATATACTGACATATATAATAAAGATTTTATTTAAGCTTCCATTTAAAATGGCAGTGAATTGGCAGCCCTATGAATTGGCCTCTCACAATTCTACATTTGAAAGAGGTGGTGGTGATGGAGGAGGGCACTTGTGGGGAAGAGCACTGGGTGTTGTATGGAAACCAATTTGACAATAAACTATTAAAAAAAAAAGAAATGTGTTCATATTGACAGAAATTATATTGCTGGAATTTTGAAATAATTTCTATAAACAATAAGATTGATATGACTGGGTGGAGAAAAAATATTTTCCTACCCCAAAGAACACAGGAAGAAAATATTTTTTCTTCCACTGTCTGTCTATGGATTCAGAACTCTAAGGAGTGTACTTTGTCTTCAGACCATTCCTACCTCCACTCCTGTCACATAAAACCTGCTCTTTGAGACTCCTGCAATTTTATTTCACTCTCCACCCCATTCTTGTTACTGTCATCAAATGAAATGAAGGTCCTTGTCATCCGACCCATTTTTCCCTCCATGTTACATCCTATAGTCTGCCCGAAGGACTTTGCTGTTCCAACAAACCCAGCCCTTCAGTTTCCCAGTTTACTGGTTCCATGTAACCTTCTCTTCCACTTCCCACCTGGATATCCACAACCATATTGGCACCCAGCCCTGTCACAATCCACAACTGCTCCATCCCCAAAACATTCAATCACAGCTGCTTTCTCACCACAACTGCTTCTCCTTCCACCTCGCTTATTCGACCTCTCCCCTCAAGCAGCGCTTTGCTTCATTAGACCACCGACCCAGTAATGCATCTACCACACCTCTTCCAATACAGAAGTAATCTCCTTCCTTTACTTTCCCATCATCCAGGAATAGCATTCCTAGCAAATTCCAATCCTCATGAACACCTGACTCCAACACCTAGGATCTAGGTTCCAAAAGTAAAATCAAACAACACATCTAACAACAAAGTCACACGGAAGGAAAGAGAAAAAATGAAAGACAAAGCTTGCTCCTACTCAGCTTTATACTCTGGCCCTCTGAACACAGCATCTTCAAGATCCATCCCCAAAGATTTTGTTTGTTTGCTTGTGTTTGTTTTTGCTCTGATTCCTGCTGGTAAATATGAGCCACAGGCTGCAGTATATGTTGTCTCCTGAAGAGGAAGTAATTTCATAGAAAGACCACACTGAGGCCTGGCTCTATCAGCTTATTAAGAACATAAATAAACAAATAAGTAGTGAAATATCCTGAGGAGAATAAACATCTTTTTCAAGAAATCTATTTCAGATAAGGGTTTTGCCTCCATGCAGCAGGACACTACTGTCCTCCTACAAGCAGGAGGTAGGTTAGCCAGCCTGGGGGGTCATAGGAATCTGTGGGTTTATGGTTCTCAAGAGCAACTACCTAAATGTTCCCATTCCATGCCTATGTTTTTAGCATAGGATACTAGCCAGGACTATGAATCCAATCTCTTGTAACTCTTCCAGTGTCATAATCAAACTTCAGGCCTAATTTTTAGCTCAGGTGGCTCTATGGGTGCAGGAGATGAAGCTTTCTTTAAATTCTGCTCTGTCAGTTGTTTGGTCTTCATGATGTACCTTGGTAGTTGGCTGCCCTGAACCTATCATTCTTGTGTAGTGAAACTTTTAGAGCAGCTAACAAATGCAAATCATCTCCACTATTGTTATAAGAAACATTGCCCCCCTTGGATCCTTTCAGTGCTAAAGCAATCACATAAACCAGAGCTCCCCTTTCTTCTGTGTTCCATCCTGGCTCCCTAACCACTACAATGTGAAAATTCAGTCACACATGATATATGAAGTAGATATATCAATATGTTTTATATGTAAAAATAATAATCAATCAGAAGACATCATGGGGAAAATATTGCATTTACAACACCAGTAAAGAGATTTTTTCAATGCTTAGTAAATAAGTTACCATTAGGTTCAGCTACATGCAACATAAAACTTGATGGTGTAGACACACGACTGATTATTTCATGTGAAAAGTCCAGTGGTCAGGGGTCCAAGTCTAGAACAGCTGTTCCACAGATCCCTAGGAGTCCTGCGCTCCTTCCTGATTTCTGGTCTCACCATAGTGTCCCATTCTTACCACAAAGAAAAAAGAGAACATACCTTCTCCCTTAAAAAACATTCCTCAAAATTGCATCTACCACTTCCACTTGCATCCCTCTGTCTAAAACATAGTCAATGGCCAAGCTTACCTACAATGGAGGCTATGAAATGAAGCCTTTATTCTGGGCGGACACATTCCAGCTAAAATTCAGGGCTACCCCTGCAGGGAAACAAGAGAAGAAATAATACTAGGGGACACTTAGCAGTCTCTATTATACCTAGAAATGTTTAAGAGGAAAATGTAAGATCTATAAAGAAATACTTATAAATTGCCTGAGATACAAAAAATCTGAACAAATGCAAAAGTGCACCATGTTCTTGGGTAAATAACAGGAAAATATGCCTTGATAATCCACAAATAAGTTGTCATAGCCACAAATTTTAACGCCTCAAATAGGGCGCCTGAGTGGCTCAGTCAGTTAAGTGTCTGGCTTCGGCTCAGGTCATGATCTCACGGTTCATGGGTTTGAGCCCCACATTGGGCTCTGTGCTGCCAGCTAGCTCAGAGCCTGGAGTCTGCTTCAGATTCTGTATCTCTCTCTCTCTCTGACCCTTCTCTGATCATGCTGTCTCTCTTTGTCTCTCAAAAAAAAAATTTTTTTTAAAAACATTTAATGCCTCAAATACTATAACAAAAACGTGTATAAAATAAGACTGTTAAATATATGAGTAAATGACAGAAACACCATTATAGTAACAAATAACAACCTTTGGCAGATCAAATAAATTAAAATAAGGTCATAATTATTTTTAATACTAGAATAAATAATATCCAGGTGCCAGCTAAGGTCATCTTTCTGTCAAAAATAAAATTGGTAAACACCCCCATTACACATTAAGCAAAAGTTCCTTCCCAACACTTCTGTGAATTCCCATGTCTTCCCTCCTCAAAATTCCCTCTATCCTTGTTCTTGCCCTCTGTACCTCATTTGATTCTTGTCTTCTGTTTCATTCTACTTTATTCATTGTGCATTGGCCCAACGTGGCACATAGATCCTTTTCTTCATTTATCTAATAACAGCTTACAAAGGCAGTTTTGTGTGTGTAGTCAACATAAGTGAAAGTTTGGGGCAGTAAACTAGAATTACATCCCTAATGATCAGACTATTTACACATACTAGACAGCCTGTTCTTAAAAGTTATTAGTGTTTGGCCATCCCACCATGGTAAATTTCACCCATTTTTCTAGAAAATCTAGCTTCTTGCCTTGCCACATAGCTCTGCTTCCCCCAGAAAAAGTGCCCTAACATTTCCCTGTTGCTCTGTTTTCAGATCTACTTCATTTTGCCTCACCTCAGAAAATAACTCTTAAAGACAGCTCCAACAAAAACTTGGGTAGAGTGTATTAGAAGCGTTACAGTATCACCATAATTTCCATCATACTCTATAGAGTCATACCTATTAAATAATGACGCCCCGCAGTCAGCTTGTACTGGTTCACAAGGGACATTCATGTGGGGGGCGCCTGGGTGGCTCAGTCGGTTAAGTGTCTGACTTTGGCTCAGGTCATGATCTCACAATTCCCGAGTTTGAACCCCTCTTCATGTTCTGTGCTGACAACTCAGAGCCTGAAGCTTCTTTCAGTTTCTGTGTCTCTCTCTTCTGCCCCTTCCCCATTTGTATGCTGTCTCTGTCTCTCTCTCTCTCTCTCTCTCTCTCTCTCTCTCTCTCTCTCAAAAATAAATACACATTAAAAAAAAGAGTTATGTGGATTTCTTTCCTACTCCACATTTAGTGACCTCACATCCAGAGATTGAAATCTATATAGTAAAAGTATTTACACCTTGGAAGTTGGAAAACACTACAAATATCAGTGCTTTGGGTTTAGGGTTTTTTTCCTGTGATTTTCTGTTTTGTTTATGTTGTTGTTGTTGTTGTTGTTGTTGCTTGCTTGTTTGGAGGACATTTTTATCAGCACAACATAGCATGCACTCTAGAAAGCTCTGTGTTTAATGTGTAAATAAAGATTCATGGGTTTTTACTCCCTCCCCAAAGAACCAGCTTAACCCTCCAAGGCAGATATAAGAGCAGGGCAAGGACACTAAACAACAAGATGATTCCATTGCTTGGATCCCACACAGACCACAGGAATATGATACTCTGCCTTATTCTAGTGCATGATTTTCTCCATGGAACAATATTGAGTAGAACTGTTTAGACAACATGGATAAGCAACTGTATAATTTATTAATTTATTAAGTATGCTAACCTTACTAGAGTTCAAATTTGAGGACAAAGAGAAGCTATTTACCACATTTTAAACATAGGCTCTGGGCATCAATATCTCCCACAAGATCTAATGAAAAACAGAAAAATCAGCCTACTATCCTCATCCAGGCCCCATCCCCACCACATCCCACCCCAACCATCTATATAAATAGTTGACTCCAGGGAAAGAAAGAAAGGCTGTTGACGTGGTTGGGCTTTGGTAAATGCAGTATTCATGTATTAGCCCAGGACTCAAACCAAGATGGCAGGAGGGAATTATCTCAGAGACTGTTGAATATAAATATTTAATCCCTCCAAAATGAGCAAGTTGGCCTTGCTTTGGGGGAATGTCTATCTGCCAAGATTTGAGAACTTGCCCCTACAAAATTGAAGAGAGATGATAACAGTAGAGCAGCCAAGATATCATTTGCTGTTCTAAGGGTGTATGAATTCTTTTGGTCCAAGGGACACCAGAAAAGGAACTAACCTTGAGATCGTTTTACCAGTACCTCATCCAAGAAGGCTACCCTCCAGCCTAAGGCACTCCAGCATGGGGAGTCTGTGGTATACACCACTGTGGAGGGGAACTGAGAAGGAGAAATTAGAAGTGTGTATGCAAGAGAAGATGCTCCATGCCAGAGAAATGAGCCACAAGAACATCTCATAGAATGGTGCAAACCATCCTCGAAACCACTCACTACTGAAGTACATTTGGACTTTGGGAACATTTGTATCACTCACCTTATTTCTAAAGGTGTCTGGATTGATCTGAAACAAATGTTGACTATCTGGATGTGTGTATGTATGTTTCCCACTGAGAGCGAATATGCCTTCTTTTCAAGCATCTATAAAACATCTGTAAATATTGTTCCAAGAATAGGCAAATAAATCAACAGAATATTAGAGACTATCTTAAAACCAATAAAATAAAAAAAGATCATAATAGATGGAAAAGAAGCATTGTAAGCCAATGTATATAGATGAATTACTGAAAGGTTTTGGGGAAATTATACTTTGGAGGAACATATTAAGTTGGATCACGATTTTAAACTATCATCCAGTAAAATAAATTTTATTTTAAAATAAAAGCAGAAAACAGACAGGAATAATGACTAACTGATTTTATAATGAATAAGCACTTTCTAAATCTAGAAACAAATAGATGGTTAGGAAATGCTGGTTAAATATATCTAGATAAAATTTGAGGCTCTCTGAAGAGCGGAATCTTATAAAATTGTAAGACAATCCAAACTGAGACTCTTATTTATATCAACAATGACAAACATGTTTAATAATACTAACTGCATTAAAAACTCACTCAAACCCATATTAATGGACAAGTAATATGAATATAGGAATTACAGAAGGTGGCATATAAGTGACTAATAAAATATGAAATAAAATATTCAAGTTATTAAGAGAAATTCCCACTAAAACAGAAGGAACCATTGTTTATGTTGTCTAGGTTGACTTTATTATTTAAAGATAATAGTGTTGCCAAGAGTTTGGTGAGAGGCCCTCAGACATCTATAGGGAAGGATTAAGTAGTAAAAACTCTCTGGAAAATAGTTCAACAACATGAATGAAGATTAATAAATATATTACTGTTTAACCTGAAAGAAATAGTCACAAATTAGAATAAAGATTTGTTTTGAAAGAAGTTCATGACAGGTTATACATAAAAGCAAATATTGGAAACTACCTAATTTCTGATAATAGAAAAAATTAAATAACTTTTTAATGTTTATTTATTTTAAAGAGACAAAGTGTGAGCAGGGAAGGGGCAGAGAGAGAAGGAGACACAAAATCCAAAGCAGGCTCCAGGCTCTGACCTGTCAGCAGAGAGCCCAATGCAGGGCTCAAACCCTCGAACTGAGAGATCATGACCTGAGCTGAAACTGGATTCTTAACCCCCAAATAACTTTTAATAATATTAAGTGACATAGTAAATTTATAAATGGTAAATTTAATTTAATAAATGGTAAATATAATATTTGGTGCAAAAGTCCATATGTCAACATACAAAAATTATAAATCATAAAAAACACAAAGGAAACAAAACATTAATATTAATTATATTTAGACTGTATAATTATAAGGTTTTATTTTCTTCCAAAAACTATTCAGTATTTTCTGAACTTGGTATGTGCATATTATAAATATTTGATAAGAAATTGATTAAGCATTGAGTATGTTTTTCAATAGTTTGGAAATCTAATGAAAATACAGCTTTATATTACAGTGGGTTTGGCCCTGCTGTCACACCACGAGTACAAATCCAAAGCATCTATTATGAGCCTAAGAGTTAGAGACAGAGGGACATGGAATTTTCTTGGCCTTAATAATTGTCCAGTCTAATGAAGAAACAGACAAGAAAGTCAACTACTAGAACACAACATGTGAAGTGCTATAACTTCATAGCATTCACAGCAGCTAGCGCAAGTACAGTTGAAAAACAGTGAATCCCGCCTAGAGGAGGGTATTGGAAAAACCTTCACAAATAACATGACCTTTGATGTGAATCATTCCTCTTCCTCATTCTTTTCTTCTCACAGTATATAGGAGATCAAGGAGACATCGTAAAGTATAGAGCCTTCAAATTTGCCAACAAGGTTGCATTATGAGGGATTCTTAAAATCAGCTGGAGAAAGGGTTATTTATTTTTCCTATCTTGAATCGGAAAATCTAAGGCTCCTTCCTAATAAATTGAGGAGGAAAATATCCCCCGATGGAATCAGAAATTGGTGATATTGAGTACTTTGCTTTATCTCAAATCTGGGACTGAAATCCTAGGAGCAGGATGTGGCAAAGAGAGATACTCTTCTTCAAGAAAGGACAGGCTGCCCAACTGCAAGCTATGGAATGTGAGACTGACAGCCTCCAGCCATTGACTGTATCAGGGGCTACCCAGGTTTCCAGCCATGGTCGCTCTTATCTGAGGACAGAAGAAGACTATCCAGCCAATGACTGATCAAAACAGTGATAGAAGAGGCTGGCTATTTTCATCCAGTGTGGGATCCTCTAAGGGCAATTGTTCTCCACACCTGTCTGCTGAGCTTCATCAGGTCAGCATCACAGTCTGATGGCTTCCCCTTGTCCATTTCTGCCTCTTTACTCCTTTCCTTCCCCTTTTGCACTGCTACTCAGTCTCTATATCTGCTTCCCAGAGAATCTAATATCACAAGGGAGGTGAGACAAAAAGGCCCAGGGAAGTGTGGGCAATGAGGAAAAAAGGAACAGGACCAGGAGGAAAAATGAATTTGCTCTCCATGAGACTACCTGGGCCAATCACAATGTAGTTTTCTTCCTGGTGATGTCCAGATGTTGTGGATATTAAAAAGCACACAAGGAGCACAGTGAGTTGCAGCATGTACAGCAAGTAGGAGGGTATTAGAACATTAGGGAGCTGTTGCCAATTGGTTAGTTTGGGTGAACAAAAAAGAAAAACTGTACACTGAGACATGGCAATAATTAAAACTGGCAAGCTAGGAGCTAGGCCATGGAGAATACTACTGTACTTTATGTAAAATAAATGAACATCTTTCAGCTTTCTTAAACACATTCTTTTTGACTTCCATTATTTTTTTTTGTCTTATGAGAAGACAATGGAATTATAACATAAAAACCCAAAGTGAAATTTATTGATATTATCATAGTTAGAGTGAATAATGGAAATAAAATCTAATATTAGAGAAGTATGAACTAGGACTTCTAGATATCTATTCACCCTTATGTCTGCCATATTTCATAGGCACACAATTAGACTATAAGCTCCAGTGATCACAAAAAAAGGTGGAAATTTGAGCATATATAAGATTTAATTAAGATCTGTATTGAAAGGTTTTTATCACCATTGTGCTTTCAGACAATAAGTTTCTCTGTGATAAGATCTCTTCCAGATCAAAGTTTCCATATATCTTTACAAAAACCATACCTATATGTAATCACCTATCCAGAGAACGCTTCTTTTCTGGGACGTAAGTTTGCCTTTCAGACGTGTCACAATCACTTAACCATGGCTCACAACCACTGTGCATGGACAGCTACCTCAAGTTGACTATGGTTCACAAGGCCTTGGAACTAGGCTAGCTCCTCATGGCCTTTACTTCACTGTTATGTATCACAAAACGACAAGATAGTAAGCATATAAATTCATTTTGTTTCAAGTGTGACAAAGAACAGAAGAGCCAAAATAGTGCACAAGGTATTCTCCTAAATGGGTATTTTCCAGTGAAATCTCATGGCCCTCACTGGTTGACACTGCTCAATAAAACATTGCTAATACAAATGTCTGTGTCCATGGTAATGACTCAAATGGATTTAGGCTGAGAATTGCTTGGAAGCAGGGGTTTAGCCTTACTTATTCTCTGTACCTGTAGCATCTGGGGCAACCAGTAGAAAGCAATTTCTGATTTTTGTTTTAGCTCCGAAAATCATAAATATCCTCTCTGAAACTATAATAACATGCATTGTTCCATGACTATGCTCATGAGGTAGCAATGGAATTGAAAAGGAAAAAAATCCAAGAGCTGCATAAATTCTAATTTTTAATAAAGTTCATTATAATTAAATCTCCCAAAGAATCCATCCTCAGTGGCTTTCTCTCATCCGGTCACTCCCTGTAGCCCCTGCAAAGCCTGATAGGCGACCAGCCCAGCAAGATCTTCTTACATGTAGATGGTTATCAGTTGTAAATACACTGCACTTCCTTAGAATTAATTTCTTTGATACTAATAAAAGTTTTGCAATTGTGTGTTTATTACCAAATAGGTTTAAAATGTCAGCCCTGATTTATTTTCTACTAAAGTCATTTTATAGCATTTTTTCTGCCTCGATCAAGATTATAATAAGTTTGATTAATATAAATGGCCAAATAAATAAAAGAAAAACAATACACATAACCTTAAATTTCCAAAGAAAATAAAATTAAAATGTAAATGCCAGTTGAGTTGTTTTCCTTTTCTGTTTCTCCACCTTCTCTTCTCCTTTCACAAGGATTTCTATGAATTATGCTAAACGTATTCATGCACTAATGCCTTGACTCTTGCTCCGTGAGAGCATGAGCAAGAATTACAGTTGTTCAGATTTTTTAAAGATTTTATTTGAGAGTTTAGCTAGAGGTTCAAAATAAAAAATAACAATAATATTTTTTAGAAAGATAAATAAATATAGAATCACGTTAGTAGGTTTTTGATATTTATGTTCATATTCCTTAATTAACCACATGGCAGTTGACTACAAATATGTATGCTACTATGGACCAAAATGCAGAATAAAAATGTAGAGACCATCTCCAACTTACAATGGTTTGACTTATAATTTTTTGATTTTGGCATGGTATGAAAGCTCTATGCATGGAGTAGAAAATGTACTTTGATTTTTGAATTTTGATCTTTTCACAAGATAGTAATATGCCATACCTGACTTTGGAGTGATGCTGAGCAGAAGCAGCAAGCCAGAGCTCCTAATCAGCCACGTAATCACAAGGGTAAACAACTGATACACTTAAAACCATTCTGCACCCATACAACCATTCTGCTTCTCATTTTCAGCACAAGATTCAATAAAATGATATTCAACATTTTATTATAAAATAGGCTTTGTGTTAGATGATTTTGCCCAACTGTACACTAAAGTGTTATGAGCATGTTTAAAGTAGTTTAGGCTAAACTGTAAGGTTGTAATGTTTAGTAGATTAAGTGTATTAAATGCATTTTTAGGTTATGATTTTTTAAAAATGTTTTTAGAAGGAGAAAGTGCAGGGGAGTGGCAAATAGAGAGGGAAACAGGATTCTAAGAGGGTTCTGCGTTGACAGCAGAGAGCCCCACGTGGGGCTCAAACTCTTGAGTCGTGAGATTATAACCTGAGCCAAAGTTGGATGCCTAACCTACTGAACCACACTGGTGCCCCCAGGTTATATTTCAACTTTGATAGGTTTATCAAGACATAACCCCCTCGTATGTCAGGAAGATCTATAGTTACAGCTGAAGCAAGGAGGCTAACAAGCAAAGCTTTATTTGAGAAAGCATTAGCTCATCAAAGTTTAATAAAAATTATGAAATTAGCTAGTGTTCCCTTTGACATTTTTCCCATCTCCCTTTGATCTATCCTTTGCTCCCTTTAAAACAAATTATTGCATTTTCTATTGCTAAAATAGTATATGTCCTTTAGACAACATTTAACATGGGAAAATGCTTTTTATCTCTGTTAACAGTTAATTATATTTTATTGATCATTTATATGACTTCCTTCCCAGAATATAAATTCTTCTAGCCAGAACCAGAATTTTTGAGACTATAGTGACTTAAAGAGTGAACAACATTATATTAGAGCCACAACATTCCTTTGATGTAATAAATGATTTAGGTAAGAATTATTAAAATGAGCTGAAATCACTAGGTGACATGTAGTTGCATTATTTATAAACAAATGAAATTTAAAAATCAAAACCGCAAATTCACAACTAGTGCTATTTACGTATATTTTTGATATTTTCTCCTAATTTTTTAAGAATTCTTTTCTTTCTGTATCATTTTCCTAAGTTGGAAAATACTTCTAAAATTTTTTGATAAAAATTTCTAACATTCAAATAACCCTCAAGAATCAAACTAATAAATCTTAATTGGTAGAAATGAAGACATTATAAAAGGAAGACATTCCAGAGACAACTTATTGTCATTGCTAAAATTGTGATGCTTATGATTGTGACGCTTTTCCTTGTAGTGTTAACCTTCTGCTATTTAGAAAACAAGATCTTGGAGCACCTGGGTGGCTCTGTTGGTTAAATGTCTGACTTCAGCTCAGGTCAGGATCTCGCAGTCGGTGGATTCAGGCCCCATGTGGGGCTCTGTGCTGACAGCTCTGAGCCTGGAGCCTGCTTCAGATTCTGTGTCCCTCTCTCTCTGCCCCTTCCCCATTTGTTTGTGTTGTCTCTCTCTCTCAGATAAATAAACATTAAAAAAAATAATAAAGAAAGCAATACCTTCACTATAAGAGGAAAGAGATAAAATATGCAATTCAAGAAGGCAAGGAAGAGCCATGTAATATTAAATGATAATTGGTAATATCAGTATAAGCTCAAGATTTTTTTATGTGTTTTTTAGCTCTATTCCCTGGATGGATGTGGAAACAATGACATCACTTAAATAATGAGCAAATTTTGTGACCAGATCTTGTATTCTAAACACCATTCTCCACTGAAAGAAAATAGAGAAATTTAGAGAAATGCTTATTCCAGCAATAAATTGGGAAAAATACAAAGTTAATCTAAGAAATCACGTTGAGCTAGAAAGAAAGAAATGTGCTCAAAGACTAGTGAGATTGTATTAGTTATCCACTGCTATAAGTTACTCCAAAACTAAGGCCCTAAAAACAATAAATATTTATTATCACACAGTTCTGTGATTCCAGTACATGAAGACAGACCAGACTGCAGTCCTCCTAGGCTCGTATGAAAGAAGAGCTACTTTTAAACTCATTCATGTGGCTGTTGACAATATGTTTCTTCATTGTCTCTTATACTGAAACCTTAAGTTTCTTGCTGGCTGTTGATCAGAAGGCATTCTCAGTTTCTAGCCATGTGAGCTGGGAAGCTCACAACATTATATCTGGCTTCCATTAGCAAAAGCAAACAAGAAAGTAAGAGAGGATAAGCAAGACAAGCTACAGACTTTTCATAACCTAATCTCAGGCATGACATATCGTCACTTTTGCCCTTTCCTGTCTGTTAGAAGTCGGTCACTAGGTCCAGCCCATATTCAAGGGGAAGGATTACATAAGGGCATGAGTATTTAGGCGGTGATCTTTGGGAGACATTCTAGTGGCCGCCTATCATACAGATCATATCTGCAAAAGACCAAACTTGAATGAGCTCAGTTTGAATTGAATATTTAAGACAATTTGATCATCAATAAAAATAACTATGATAACTGATTAACATAATGAATGTTTTAAAAATAACCTATAACTATTAGGAAAGGTAAGGGACAAAAAAGAATTTGAAAGTGAAGGAAATGTATTATTTGAAGTCGGATTGTCATTTTAAAAGGAAATCTAGACTTTTTTTGAAAAGTCACATTATCTTCAACAATTCTATATTGCACCCAGTTTCCATGGAAAAGTTACATGTATTTGATCCAATAAAAATTTTGGTCTATGTCTTAAAAAAAAAAGAAAAAAGAAGGCAATGAGTGGAGAGAAAGAACAGTCTTACTTATAAAAAAATGTCAGTCTATAAATACAGACAAAATCAGAGATTTAGAAAATCATCATTTTGTATTCCCTCAATGTAATAAATGATTTATGTAAGGATTATTAAAAAGAGCTGAAAGCATGTAGTTATATAACAAGTGAGTTACATAGTGCCAAAATATCATCTAATATATTAAATATTACTAAAAAAGATCAAAAGGACACTTTTTTCAATACTAATTCTGGTGGTCTGCACCCCAGCCAATCACTAATAGTGAAACAACTTTATTATATGCCTCCTGGTATAATGTAATACAAAGAATAGATCACCTATGAAATATTCTTTCCATAAAGTTTTGAACTTAATATAGTCAGGCTTTTTGGCCACAAATCCAAATTACAGAAAAAAAACAGGGTAGAAGCAACAATTAAATGATACCACAAGGAAGCAATCAGAAAAATCTAGAATGTGTGACATCTAAGAGAAAATCACCCTGAACTCAAAAGTCACTCTCATAGGGTAAAAAAGGAGATAAGGCCTGTTCTAAGATTAAATAGAGATAAAAACGAAATACAATGTGTGAAGCCTGACTAGATTTACATAGGAAAAAAATATATTGCTCAAGTGTCAGGGGGATGCCATCCATACAGGTCACACAGGAGTAGTACATACAATAGGGTTTCTTGAGTGAAAGGCTTAATGCAGAAACGTAGTAGAGAGTTTGTAGTCCCCATAATTTTTATAATCTCATAATTTTGGTTGGGCATAGATAACTTTTAAGTGCCTGGTCAACGTGAAGTAGAGAGGGGTCTTTCTTTGTGGTCAGGATCTGTAAATTTATAGAGTATAGGTAGGACGTAAATGATCTTTACAACTGTGAGACACTAGAAGTCCCTAGGATGAGGAGGTAGTCTCATTAGAAATATGGAGGCTCCAAAGGCCAGTGTCTGGTATCAGCCTCGTCTTCCATGGAACTAACTTAAACTTAGACTTGCTCAACAGTTCTCGTTGGGAGATGACTGGAAAAAAATTTAAATAAGCTTGATATAAATTTGTTGAATTGCTGTAAAATTTCTTAGGTGTGATAACAGTTTTATAGTTATATGTGAGAAAGTTCTTTATTCTTAGAAAGTGCATGCTGAAGTACTAGAGGTAAAAGATGATGTCTGTAACTAATTTTTAAATAGTAGGTGTAGGAGAGAGATGGGGGGAAACAGACAGAGACAGAGACAAAGAAAGAAAACTAAAATGTGGCATAATGTTACAGAATTGCACAATCCAGGTGGAAGATATGTGAGTGTTCACTGTGCCAGTGTTTATACTACTCTGAAGTTTTGAAATTTTCAAAACGAAAAGTTGAGGGGAAAGGAGGATGACTTACTTTTTTCTTAAAGCTTTTATTTAACTACAGTTGACACACAATGTTAAATTCATTTCAGGTGTACAACACAGTCGTTCAGCTTCCCTATATATCATGCTAAACTCACAAGCGTAGTTACCATCTGTCACCATACATTGCTATTATAAAACTATTGACTAGATTCCAGATTCTGTGCCTTTATTCCCATGACTTACTTATTTCATATCTGGAAGATTATATCTTACACTCCTCTTCACCCATTTTTTCCCATCTCCCCACTTCCCATCCCTCTGGCAACCATCAGTTTGTTCTCTGTATTCGTAGATATGATTCTGATTTTGATATTTTAGATTCTACATATGAGTAAAATCATATGATTTTTGTCTTTCTCAGTCTGACTTATTTCACTTAGCATTATACTCTCTGGGTCTATCCATCTTGTTGCAAATGGAAAGATCTCATACATTTTTATGGCTCCACAAAGATCCAGTGTGTGTGTGTGTGTGTGTGTGTGTGTGTGTGTGTGTGTGTGTATGCACACCCCATATCTTCCTTATCCATTTGTTTATTGACAGACACTTAAGTTGTTTTCAATTTTGGCTATTGCAAATAATGCGGTAATAAACACAGGGTGCATATATCTTTTTGAATTAGTGTTTTTGTTTTCTTTGGGTAAATTTATAGTAGTAGAATTATTGGATCATATGGTAATTCTATTTTTAATTTTTTGAGAAATCTAAATGAGAATTGTCTTAACTCTTAAGTAAATTAGAAATAAATTTACAAACAATATGAAAACACGCTCTTCTAAATTAAAAAAAAAAGTCAGTAATCTAGAATCAGGCTAGACTTTTGGCTCCAAATAACTTCTGGAAGCCAAATTAAATTATTCAAGACAAGTTTGTACCTAGAACAATGAAATGAGGGCATGGCAAATAGTATGCCCATGGGAAAATTTTATCCAGGTCATTATGAATCTCTTCCTGTTATTTCTAATTTAAAATCTATTTATTATACATAGCTGGAATATTAGCTACTTGATTGAATCAGCTATGACATTAATACAGCAAAATTTAAAATAAAATCTACTGTCATTTTAAAATATTTCTTCCGAGGGGGGCAAGATGGCGGAGAAGTAGGGAACACTGTTACATCCACATGCCCACAACCATCAAACTGAGAAGAATTAAAAGCCACAATATTCTGATCTCCAAGATTGGAAATGTGAGCACAGACCCCTTATTGATAGCAGCCTCATGGATGCCTGAGTGAGTGCAAACGGACCTGAGACTTTGGGGGAGGCAACACGGGCTCAAAGCAGAGCCGGGAAAGAGAGTGCCCAGAAACTTGGCGCCAGCCTGCAGAGAGCCGTGTCCAGAGGCACACAGCACTGTGCAGGGCCACGTGGGCACATGCATGGGGCGGCCGTGCAGGGTGGGACAGAACCGTGGAGGGACAGCCGAACTGGCCATGTAGGACACTGCATAGGATGGCCATGCAGTGCGGTGCAGAGCCAAGGGGAAGAGAAAGAGAGGCTGAAACGCTCATACTGTCATCTCTGGAGAGATCTAAGCCCATGGCGGAGAGACAAACTTTCCATGTGTAGCCACTGGGCACAGGGAGAAAAATCGGTTCCCCTCAGCGGGCTTGTTCTCTGGTGAGCTCAGCAGCCCGCTGACTTCAGGTAAAGCCAGGAGGGCTGGCTCCCCAATTTCCCTGAGCAATTATGGCCAGAAAGCTGCCCAACCACCAGAGATCATTTTAATGGTGGTGGAAACATTAAAGTGTGTGGATTAGGATTTAGAAACCTGGCGGAACGTAGAAAACTGAAACAATTTAACCCACCTGTGGCATGGGGAGTTGGACTCAAGAGAGTGGCTGGCAAAGCATGGTCTGAGGGGGGCTGCTGACACCGCCATTCTTCTGCCACATCCACTAAAGCGGGGCCTCAGAGACCAGCCACTGAGATTTGACCTCCTACATCGAACCATGCCCATCCATGGTGGAGAGCTGGATTCTTCTTTTCTTAATATTTTTACTATTTTTAATTTTTTTCTTTTCTTATTATTTTTATTTTTTAATTTTTATAATTTTCACCTTGTTTTCTCTTTTCTAATTTTCTATTTCCTTCTTTTCTCCCTTTCTCCCCTGGAGTCTGGAAAAGACCAATATTTCTGCACTGCTGTGATCAGATCAATTCTTACCATCCAGATAGTTTTTCCCTTATCTCATTCCTATCTCTCCCCTCCACAGGATTTATGCCCTCAGATGTCCTTTATCTTTGGCTGTCTCTCCAACTTTTTGTTTTCTCCTTTCCTGTCCTCTCTTCCCTTTCCAGCTCCTTTTTTCCTTTCCCATTTGGTTTGCTTGTTTACTTGATCTGTCAGTGCATTTACGTGTTTGTGTTCCCTGTGTGTTTGTCTGTCTGCTTTCCTTTTCAGGGCTACCTCAAGAAACAAGCCAAAGCACACATAGTAGAAAGTCCCAAATATCACTAGTAAGGAAATATATTCATTACAGACATAACAAGAGAAACTGAGAGACACCATTAAAAGAACATCTCCTGAAACGACAGGCCCTGGACAGTCAAAGAGCCTCCTTTAACAGAGCAATACCAACAGGTGCACAGTGCAGAACGAGCTTTTAGAACTGACAAGAGACAGAAAGCTAGCCAAAATAAGAAAATGAAAGAACTCTCCTCTAAAGAAATTCCAGGAAGAAATCACAGCCATAGAACTTCTCAAAACAGACATAAACAACATAACTGAACAAGAATTTAGAACAATTGTCATAAAATTAATTGCTGGACTTGAAAAAAACCATCAGAGAAGCTATTGATACACAGAATAGGGACCTTCAAAAGGCTATAAATGAGGTGAATAATAAAATGGAGGCTGCCAATGCATGGATCGAAGAAGCAGAGAGGAGAATAGGTGAATTAGAAGACACAGTTATAGCAAAAGAGGAAGCCGAGAAGAAGAGAAAGAAATTGATACAGGAGCACAAAAGGAGAATTTGAAACCTGAGTGATAAAATCAAACAGAACAATATCCATATCATAGGAGTTTCTGAAGAGGAAGAAAGAGAAAAAGGTCCTGAAGGGGTGCTGGATCAAATAATAGACGAAAATTTCTCCAAGCTGGGGAAAGAGAAAGACATTGAAATTCAAGAGGCATATTGAACTCTCCTAAGACATACTCTGAACTGACCTTTGGCACAACAATTCATAGTGAAACTGGCAAAATGTAAGGATAAAGAGAAAATTCTGAAAGCAGCTAGGGATAAAAGGGCCCTAACATACAAAGGGAAACCTATCAGAGTGGTTACTGACCTAGCTACTGAAACTTGCCAGGCCAGAAAGGAATGGCAAGAAATCATCAATGTGATGAACAGGAAAAATACACAACCAAGAATTCTTTATTCAGCAAGCCTGCCATTCAAAATAGAAAGAGAGATAAAGGTGTTCCCAAATAAATAAAAATTGAGAGAACTCATCACCACCAAATCAGCCTTACAAGAAATCCTAAGAGGGACTCTATGAGAGAAATGTGGCAAGGAATATAAGACACCAGAGACATCAATACAAACATGAACTCTACAGAGAACAGAATAATCTAAACAAAATAACAACACTGAATGTAAATGAACTGAATGCTCCAATCAAACAACACAGAGTAGCAGAATGGATAAAAAACCAAAATCCATCTATTTGCTGTCTACAAGAGATTCACCTTAGACCTGAAGACACCTTCAGATTGAAAGTAAAGGGATGGAGAAATATCTACCATGCGACTGGACACCAAAAGAAAGCTGGAGTAGCCGTACTTCTATCGGATAAACTGGACTTTAAAAGAAAGGCAGTAAAAAAAGATGAAGAAGAACATTATATAATAATTACAGAATCTCTTCATCAGGAAGAGCTAACAATTACAAACATCTATGCGCCAAATTCAGGAGCACCCAAATACATAAAACAACTAATCACAAAAAGAAACAATGTTATCGATAAGAAGGTGCCAATTGCTGGGGACATTAATACTCCACTTTCAACAATTGATAGGTCAACCAGACAGAAAATCACTAAAGAAACAATGGACTTGAATGGCACAGTGGAACAGATGGAATTGATAGATAGATTTAGAACTTTGCAACCTGTTGGTAGGGAATTCACTTTCTTCTCAAGTGTGCATGGCACATTCTCCAAGACTGATCACATACTGGGTTATGAAACAACCCTCCATGAATACAAATGACTTGAGATCATACCATGCACACTTTCAGATCACAGTGTGACGAAACTTGAAATCAACCACAGGAAAAGGTCTGGAAAACCTCTAAAAATTTGGAGGTTAAAAACCACCCACCTGAAGAATGACTGGGCCAATCAGGCAATCAGAGAAGAAATTAAAAAACATATAGAAACAAATGAAAACGAAAATACAACAATTCAAACTCACTGGGATGCAGCAAAGGCAGTCCTAAGAGGAAAGTTCATTGGAATCCAGGCCTATGTCAACAAACTAGAAAAAGTACAAACTCAAAATCTAACACAGCACCTAAGGAAACTAGAAAGGGAGCAGCAAGTGCACCTCAAACCCAGCAGCAGAAGAGAAATAATAAAGATCAGGGAAGAAATAAACAGTACAGAACCCCCAAAAAAGAGTTGAAAAAAATCAATGAAACCAAGAGTTTGTGTTTTGAAAAAATAAACAAAATTGATAAACCTCTAGCCAGGCTCCTCAGAAAGAAAAGAGAGAACACCCAAATAGACAAAAATCATGAATGAAAATGGATCTATTACAGAAGATCCCTCAGAAATACAAGCAATCATCAGAGATTACTATGAAAAATTATATGCCAACAAACTGGAAAATCAAGAAGAAATGGAAATTTCTAAACACACATGAACTACCAAAATTCAAACGAGGAGAGATAGAAAATCTGAACAGACCCATAACCAGTGAAGAAATCAAATCAGTTATCAAAAATCTCCCAAGAAATAAAAGCCCAGGGCTGGATGGATTCCCAAGGGAATTCTACCAGACATTTAAAGCAGTGTTAACACCCATCCTTCTCAAGTTATTCCAAAAAATAGAAATGGAAGAAAGACTTCTGAACTCATTCTATGAAGTAAGTTCACCTTGATTCCTAAACCAGACAGAGACCTAACAAAGGAAGAGAACTACAGAACAATATCTTTAATGAATACAGATGCAAAAATACTCAACAAGATACTAGCAAATCAAATTCAGCAGCACATAAAAAGAATTATCCATCATGATCAAGTGCGATTCATTCCTGGGTTACAGGGCTGGTTCAATATTTGCAAATCAACCAATGTGATACATCACATTAACAAAAGAAAAGATAAAACCCATATGATCCTATCAATAGATGCAGAAAAAGCATTTGACAAAATACAGCATCCTTTCTTCATAAAGACCCTCAAGAAATGTGGGATAGAAGGAACTTACTTAAGCATCATAAAAGCCATTTATGAGAAGCCCACAGCTAATATCATCCTCAATGGGGAAAAACTGAGAGCTTTCCCCCAAGATCAGGAACACAACAGTGATGTTCACTCACACCACTGTTGTTTAACATAGTGCTGGAAGTCCTAGCATCAGCAATCAGACAACAAAGGGAAATAAAAGGCATCAGAATTGGCAAAGATGAAGTTAAACTTTCAGTTTTCACATGGAAAACCCGATAGACTCCACCAGAAGCCTTCTAGAACTGATCCATGAATTCAGCAAAGTCTCAGGGTACAAAACCAGTGTACAGAAATCTATTGCATTTTTATACACCAAAAATGAAGCAACAGAAAGAGAAATCAAGAAACTTATCCCATTCACAATTGCATAGAAAAACCATAAAATACCTACAAATAAACCAAACCAAAGATGTAAAAGAACTATATGATGAAAACTATAGAACGCTTATGAAAGAAATTGAAGAAGACACCAAAAAGAGGGAAAAACATTCCGTGCTCATGGATCGGAAGAATAAATATTGTTAAAATGTCATTATTACCCAAAGCAATCTACACATTCAATGCAATCCCCATCAAAATTGCACTAGCATTCTTCTCAAAGCTAGAACAAATTATCTTAAAATTCATATGGAACTACAAAAAACCCCGAATAGCCAAACTAATATTAAAGAAGAAAACCAAAATGGCAGGCATCACAATCCCAGACTTTAGCAATTACTACAAAGCTGTCATCATCAAGACAGTATGGTATTGGCACAAAAACAGACACATAGACCAATGGAATAGAATAGAGAGCCCAGAACTGGACCCACAAGTGTATGGCCAGTTAATCTTTGACAAAGCAGGAAAGAGTACCCAATGGAAAAAAGACTGCCTCTTTAGCAGGTGGTGCTGAGAGAGCTGGACAGCAACATGTCGAAGAATGGGATCAGACAACTTTCTTACACCATACACAAAAATAAACTCAAAATGGATGAAGGACCTGAATGTGAGACAGGAAACTATCAAAACCATAGAGGAGAAAGCAGGAAATACCTTCCTTGACCTCAACCGCAGCAATTTCCTACTCGACACATCCCCAAAAGCAAGGAAATCAAGAACAAAAATGAACTATTGGGACCTCATCAAGATAAAAAGCTTCTGCATGGCAAAGGAAACAATCAAGAAAACTAATAGACAACCGACGAAATGGGAAAAGATAGTTGCAAATGGCATATCAGATAAAGGGCTAGTATCCAAAATCTATAAGGAACCCACCAAACTCCATACCTGAAAAATGAATAATCCAGGGAAGAAATGGGCAGAAGACATGAACAGACACTTCTCCAAAGAGGACATCCAGATGTCCAATAGGCACATGAAACGATGCTCAGTGTCACTCAGCATCAGGGAAATACAAATCAAAACCACATTGAGATACCACTTCACACTGGTCAGAGTGGCTAAAATGAACAAATCAAGAGACTATAGATGCTGGCGAGGATGTGGAGAAACGGGCACCTTCCGACACTGTTAGTGGGAATGTAAACTGGTGCAGCTGCTCTGGAAAACAGTGTGGAGGTTCCTCAAAAAACAATCAACAGAACTCCCATATGACCCAACAATAGCACTGCTAGGGATTTACCCAAGGGATACAGAAATGCTGACACATAGGGACACATGTAGCCCAATGTTCATAGCAGCACATTCAATGCCAGCCAAATCATGGAAAGAGCCTAAATGTCCATCAGCTGATGAATGGATCAAGAAAATGTGGTCTATATATATATATACATACATATATGGAATACTATATGGCAATGAGAAAGAATGGAATCTGGCCACTTGTAGCAAAATGGATGGACCTAGAGGGAGTCATCCTAAGCGAAATAAGTCAGACAGAGAAGGACAGATACCATATGTTGTCATTCATAGGTCTAACAGGAGAAATCTAACAGGAGACCATGGGTTGGGGAAAAGGGGGGAAAACAGTTGGGGAGAGGGAGTGAGGCAAATCATGAGAGGCATTTGAATCCTGAGAACAAACTGAGGGCTGAAGAGGAAGGGTGAAAGGGGAAGGAGGCGATGGGCATGGAGGAGGGCACTTGTGTGGAGGAACACTGGGTGTTATATGGAAACCAACTTGGTAATAAACTATTAATAAAAAATATTTCTCTTAACTATAATAATGTTCATCCCCCTACAAAAGTATCCCTTTCCTTCTACTTATTGCTAAAACATCACTTGTTAAACTAAGGCTTTTGTTAAATAATATAAAACACTGATCAATAAACAAATTAAGGGAATAAAAGAATAATCTTTCACTTGCTGCTATTCTCTGGCTTTCTATAAATATTTCTTCTGTACCTGTGATTAAAGCAGATGTTACTGTCCTACTTAACTTCTCTACAATTACCTCCTTCTCCTTATTAGCCAATAAACACCTGACCAATTAAATATTTGAAGTACTTAAGAAACAGAAATCACATTTCTTCCCTCATTCTTTTTCTGATACTTACATGTGCTTTCCATCTACCTTAAAATCATAAGAGTACTCAACACTGAAACTAGAAGAAGAGACCCACTAGAATCAAATCTAGTTACACATTTGAAGTTTGGTAAGGTAGCATTAATTAGATACTGGAGTAAGACACCTACATTTATTTCTTCACTTTGAGAAATTTAATAAATCTAAAAGTCTGAGTTCTAGAAAAGGAGAACAAGCTAAACTGTTAATCATCACAAGCCTTCAGAGAATAGCAGTACAAATTTCTCTACCTAAGTTGATACAAGCATAAAATACAGATTTCTTTTCGACTATTTTTGACATCATTCTAAAATTAAGAAAACATAAACTATGTATGTAACGTATATAACAGTTTAAGTTAAATGGTACAAAAATAAAGAGAAAACTTAGAGTGACATCATCAAGATGGTGACATTATCATTCCTGACTTGACTCCCCCTCACAATAACAACTAACATCTACTGAAGAGCAAGACACTGAGAGACTCTTACAAAATGGGGATGGGTCTGAAGCACTACCCCCACACCACAGAGACCAAGACAGACTGCATTAGAAGGGTAAGAGAGGCAACTACGTGTTGGCCACACTGCCCCTTCCCGAGGACTGCACAGCACCACATGGAAAGGTCTCCTCGGATCCTTCAGTTCCTCCAGCGGGAAGAGAACCCAGACAGGACAATCAGCATCATGGATCACTTTGTAGGAACCTCTACTCTGATCTTGCACCATGGGGATTCTAGGGAAATCTGTAGGACCCCACCACTGGGAATCTGACTGTGACAGAGAAGGGGAAAGGGGCTTGCAAAAACAAGCAGTGAATCTTGGCAGACCAAGTTCACACCTTCAGTGCCCACATGGTAATATCAATCAGCAGCTTTGCTCATCTGCAAAATCAAGTTAGGGGTATTCTGACCAGGGAATTCACTGGGGTATAGATCTGCATAAACAGATTCTTAGGTGGGTTTTGACAGCCCTAGAGTCCAGTTTGTCCACACCCAGGCAAGGTGCTGAGTCACAGCCTCAGATGCTATAGAGAGTGGCCCATCAGACCAGGAGGGCTAGTGACAACTCCTAAAAGCTATGCAGCCTGGTGACACTCAAGCTGAGAGGCAGATGAGCAGAGCTGATTACCCTCAGAGCAAATCCAGAACTGGGCATGGAAGCTTCCCATACTATGCACAGGCAGAGGGATTAATTCATAGCCAAGGCTGAGGGTAGCTCCTGGCTCTTCCCAACCTGAGAGCTTGTAGCCTGGACTAGCCCTGCATCTCCCCACAGAGCTGAGACATTGTCACAACAGTAGCCTGGAGTGACTCTCCAGCTCCCTCACTGAAGAGGGAGCTGAGACATTGTCCTGCCTCCTTGGAGGGTGTCTTTTAGCCCCATATAACCAGAAGGGCTAGTTGAAAATGCCTGAAAGCTATGCAGCCCAGCAGCACTCAAGCCAAAATGATAGAGTCAGGAGTTTGCAGAGCAAAGCGAGTGGCCTTGTTCAGTCAGGGGACTTGGGGTGTGGGCTGGCTTGAGTTAAGACAACAAACAAAGAGCTTTACCAAATTTTAGAGATGCTCTGCTACACTAAGGGAGGGAATCTAATTTGTAACACCACTCATTGCTAAGTACAGCCTTCAGCCTGTCCCACCAGGCAACCTAACCAGAGCATGTGGGAAGCGATGTAGCCAATTAAGCAGTCCGAGGCACAATGGCACTTGAACAGAGAACACACCATAGCTTCCCCAGTCTGTAGAGTAAAACTAGTGGCTTCACATGACCAGAGAATTCAGTGCACATTCAGGCCTGATTTGGGCCCCCAATAAACAATATAGGCCCTAGTCCCTGTCGTACTGTTCTTCCCAGGCAGAGAAGATCATTCATATCCCCATCTATTACTGAGTATAGTGCCCGGTCTCAACCATCTAGTAAGCTTGACTAAAAAATCAGGCAACCATGGAGCTGATCCTGTAGTGTCACTTGGTAGGGAGCAAGGCCAGCAATCCTGTCCAGCAGTCAGTAACACGTATTCCATCCCTGTCCTCAGAGCATGAACAGTTTCCTCACCCAAAAATAGACTGTAGGAAGAGTCTATTACCAGCAGACACACTCAAAAACCCAAACTGAGCAAACTGATGAAGAACTGTCTCTACCAAAGTAACCTATAAAGTCTAGGGGGAAAAGCCCTACTACTCAGATGTGCAGATAGCAATGTAAGGAATCAAAGAAAAATTAGGTAAATATGAAACTACCAAAGGAAACTAACCAAGTTCTAATACGTGACCCTAAAAAAACGGACATCTAATAAACAGTCAGAGGAAGAATTCAGAATAATTATCTTAGGAAAGCTTAGCAAACAACAACAAAACATAGAAAACTGTTTAAAACAGTATTTTTAAAAAACAATGCATGAAAAATAAGAAGTTTGACAAGAAATTAGCAATCATAAAAAAATCCCAGAAATCTTAGAGTTGAAAAATATAATAACTAAAATGAAGAATTTGATAATTTCAAAAGCAGGTCAGACCATGCAGAAGAATTAGTGACCTGGGAGATAGGATATAGGGAATTAGTTAGATGAGGGGGAAAAAAAATTAAAACGTGAAGAATGTATATGGGAATTATAAGACTCAATGAAAAGAAACAATATTTGAATTATGGGAATTCTAGAGAAAAAGGAAAAGAGAAATAGATTGAAAGTATATTTACAGCAAATAATGGCTAAAACTTCTCAAACCTGAAAAGAGATGAGTACCCAGATCCATGAAGCCCAAAGGATACCAAATAGCTTGAACCTAAAAAGGGCTACTCTGAGACACATTATAATTAAATCATCAAAAGTCAAAGACAAAAAATTTTAATAGCAGTAAGATAAAAAAAAAAAGTTACATACAAGAGACCCCCACAAGACTATAGGTGGATTTCTCAACAGAAATGTTTCAGGCCAAAAGAGAAAGAAATGACATACTTAAAATTCAAAAGAAAATAGCTTTCAACCAAGAATTCTATTCCTGGCATAGTGGTCCTTCAGAAACAAAGGAGAGATAAAGACTTCCCCAAACAAACAAAAGCTGCAGAAGTTCATTACCACTAGATCTACCTTACAAGATATGCTAAAGGGAGTTCTATAAGTGGAAGTAAAACAATGTTAATTAACATCATGACAAAAAAGGTAGAAAAAATCTCAAAGGTAATGGTAAATATATGTCAGAGTTAGATTCTGCAATATGGTAATAGATGTGCAAAACTCACATACAACTCTAATTCAAAAGTCTTTTTAAAAATATGAACACAGAGGGGTACCTACATGGCTCAATTGGTTGAGGTCTGACTTCTGCTCAGGGCATGATCTAATGGTTGATGAGTTCAAGCCAGACACTAGGATTTAAACTGACAGACTGAAGTCTGCTTTGGGTTCTCTGTTTCCCTCTCTCTCTTCCCCTCCCCTGTTCGTGCTCTATCTCTCTCAAAAATAAAATAAACACTAAAAAATTTTAATGAACACCACAAATATAAACATAAATAAAATAATTGGTTACTAGGTTCACAACAAATTTTTAAAAATGTAAATTGTAACAGCAATAACCTAAAATGTAAGAGAGAGAAGTAAAGGTGTAAAGCATAATAATTTTATTGGAAGTTGAGTATTATGTCAGCTTAAAATAAAATGTTATCTTCTTAACACTTAAGACAACACAATACTTTCTTAGCATTTTTTCTTTCTTTTCCTTTTATAATTTAATGTCAAATTAGCTAACATACACTGTAGTCTTCTCTTCAGGAGTGGATTCCCCTGATTCATCACTTACTTACAACACCCAGTGCTCATCCCAACAAAGGCCCTCCTGAACTCTTTTCACCTATTTTTTCCACTTCCCATCCCCCTACCCCATCAACCATCAATTTGTTCTATGTATTTAAGAGTCTCTTATGGTTTGCCTTTCTCTCTGTTTGTAATTTATTTTTCCTTCCCTTCCCCTATGGTCTTCTATTAAGTTTCTCAAATTCCACATATGACTGAAAACATATGATATCTATCTTTCTCTGACTGACTTATTTCACTTAGCATAATACACTCCAGTTCCATGCACCTTGTTGCAAATGGCAAGATTTCATTCTTTCTCATCGCTGAATATATATGTACCATATCTTCTTTATCCATTCATTATTTGATAGAAATTTGGGGGTTTTTTTCATGATTTGGCTATTGTTGATAGTGCTGCTATAAACATTGGGGTACATGTGCCCCTATGAATCAGCACTTCTGTATCCTTTGGATAAATTCCTAGTAGTGCTCTTGCTGGGTCATAGGGTAGTTCTATTCTTAATTTTTTGAGGAACCTCCACACCGCTTTCTAGAGTGGCTGCATCAGTTTGCATTCCTACCAACAGTGCAAGAGGGTTCCCCTTTCTCCAATATCTTCACCATCATCTGCTGTTTCATGAGTTGTTAATTTTAACCACTCTGACCAACAGGAAATGGTATCTCAATGTGGTTTTGATTTGTATTTCCATGATGAGTGATGTTGAGCATCTTTTCATGTCTGTTGGACATCTGGATGTCTTCTTTGGAAAAGTGTCTAATCATGTCTTCTGTCCATTTCTTCACTGGATTATTTGTTTTTTGGGTGTTGAGTTTGGTAAGTTTTTTACAGATTTTTTATAGCAACCCTTTATTTGATACACATTTTCAAATGTCTTCTCCCATTCCATCCATTGCCTTTTAGTTTTGTTTATTGTTTCCTTTGCTGTGCATAATCTATTTATCTTGATGAGGTCCCAATGGTTCATATTTTCTTTTATTTCCCTTTTATTTCAGTTACATGTCAAGTAAGAGATGTTATGGCCAAGTCAAAGAAAGTGGTGGTATCAGAAAGTGGTCCAGTTTCATTCTTCTGTATGTTGCTGTTTAGTTCTTTTGGCAACATTTGCCAAAGAAACTGTCCTTTTTCCATTGGATACTCTCCCTTGCTTTGTCAAAGATTAGTTGGCTGTATATTTGTGAGTCCATTGCTGGGTTCCCTATTCTATTCCATTGGTCTGTGTGTCTATTTTTGTGCCAATACCATATTGCCTTGATAATTACAGCTTTGTAATACAGGCTGAAGCCCAGGATTGTGATATCTCCAGCACGTGTTTTCTTCTTCAACATTATTTTGGCTATTCAGGGTGTTTTGTGGTTCCACGCAGATATTAGGATCATTTGTTCTAGCTTTGCAAAAAATGCTGGTATTATTTTGATTGGGATTGCATTGAATACGTAGATTGCTTTGGGTAGTATCAACATTTTAACAATATTTATTCTTCCAATCCATAAGCACAGAACGTTTTTCCATTTCTTTGTGTCCTCTTCAATTTCTTTCATAAGCTTTCTATAGTTTTCAGCATACAGATTTTTTACCTCTTTGGTATTTTACTGTTCTTGGTGCAAACATAAATGGGATTGATTCTTTGATATCTGTTTCTTTTGTCTCATTATTGTTGTGTAGAAATGCAACCAATTTCCATACATTGATTTTATATCCTGAGCTTCCTTGAATTTCTGAAACAGTTCTAACAGCATTTTGGTGAAGTCTTTCAGGTTTTTCATGCAGAGTATCATGTCGCCTATAAAAAGTGAAAGTTTGACTTCTTTTTTGTCAATTTGGATGCCTTTTATTTGATTTCATTCTCTGACTGTTGAAGCTACGACTCCCAACACTATGTTAAACAATAACGGTGAGAGTAGACATCCCTGTCATGTTCTTGATATCAGTAGGAAAGCTCTGTTTTTCCCATTGAGAATGATATTAGCTGTGGGCCTTTCATAAATGGCTTTTATGATTTTAAGGTATGCTCCTCTATCACAACTTTCCTGAGGGTTTTTAGTAAGAAAGGATGCTGTAATTTGTCAAGTGCTTTTTCTGCATCTATTGAGAGGATCACATGGTCTTTATCCTTTCTTCTGTTAATGTGATATATCACGTTGATTGACTTGCAAATATTGAACCACTCCTGTAGGAATTAATGCCACCTGATGATGGTGAATAATTCTTTTAATGTATTGTTGAATTCAATTTGCTAGTATCTTGTTGAAAATTTTTGCATCCATGTTCATCAGGGATATTGGCCTGTAATTCTCCTTTTTAGTTGTGTCTTTGTCTGCTTTGGGAATCAAGGTAATAATACTGGCTTCATAGAATGAGTCTGGACACTTTCTTTCCATTTCTATTTTTTGGAGCAGCTTGAGAATAATAGGTATTAACTCTGCTTTAAATGTCTGGCAAAATTCCCCTGAAAACCATCTGACTTAGAACTCTTATTTGTTGGGAGATTTTTGATAACTGGTTCAATTTTTTCAATTGTCATAGATCTGTTCAAATTTTCTTTCTTCCCTTTTGAGTTTTGGTAGTGTGTGGAATTTGACCACTTACAAGTACTACTATATTTACAAGGGGTCATACACTGTCCAACACATTCCAAAAACACTTTCTGAAGTCCTAGGCCCTGGACAAATAGCTAATTGTTTGTGACATCAGAATGTTTCTTGATAAGATGATAAGGAAACCTGCAGACCCTGATCTGGTGGTTTTTATCATGGGGACATTGTATTAGCTTTTCAGGGTCCAGGGAGTTGATCTAAGTTTCTTCCATGTTGGAAATGAGGGGGCTGAATCCAAGAGCTAAGTAGAGAATGCTCACTTTCTCTCCACATCCATACCCCAGCAAGGCTCACTTCCAGCCAAAGATATTTTATGTAAGCCTCATGATAACAAAAGAAAAATCTTTTAGTAATTGAAAAAAGACCATGATAATGAAGTCTAAGAACAGTGACACCAAAGAATCATAACCCACAAAAAGGACATGTGTATAAGAAGCAAGGAACAATGGATCTGCAAAACAAGCATAAAACAATGAAAAAAGGGCAATAGCAAATCCAACCTATTAATAATTACTCTAAATGTAAATATATTGAACTATCCATTCAAAAGATACAGAATGGTTGAATGAAAAAAAAAATCTAACAATATGACATCTAAAAGAGACTCACTTTAGCCTTAAAGACACATACACTGAGTGAAGGAATAGGAAAAAAAAAAAAAATTTCAAGCAAATGGTAATCAACAAAAAGCAAAAATAACTGTATTATATTAGACAAAATAGATTTTAAAAATGCTAAAAAAATAGAGGGTTATTATAAAATGACATTATATAAAATATAATATAAAATACTATAAAATTATACAAAATGACAGTATATAAAATATAAAGAAGATATAATAATTATAAATATTTATGTGCCCAACATCAAAGCACCTAAAAATACAAAGTGAAAACTAACAGAGCTAAAAGGAGACATAAACAATGTTATAAAAATATTTGGGGACTCTAATATCCCACTCTCAACAATGGATAGATTGTCAAGAGATAGTAAATAAGGAAACAACAGATTTGAATATCTTAAATCAAATGAACCTAACAGACACATACAGAACATTGTATGCAACAACAGCACAATATACATTTTTGTCAAGCATTCATGGAACAGTTTCTAGGATAGACCATATTTTAGGTCACAAAACAAATCTTAGAAAATTGAAGAAGATTGAAATCATACCAAGTATCTTCTCTGACCACAATGGCATGAAATTAAGAATCAATAAGAGAAGGAAAACTGGAAAATTCACAAACTCGTGGAAATTAAACATTTTCCTAAACAACCAATGGATCAAAGAAGAAATTAAAATGAGATTTAAAGTTTCTTGGAACAAACAAATATGGAAACACAATTTACCAGAATTTCTGGTAAGCAGCCAAAGCATTCTAAGGAGAAAGCTTATAATAATAAACTTCTACACTAAGAAACAAGAAAGATCTCAAGTAAACAACCTAATGATGTCTTAAGAAACTAGGAAAAGAAAAAAGTGAGCCAAAAGTTAACAGAAGGAAGAAATAATAAAGATTAGAGGAGAAATAAATGAAATAGAGAACAGAAAAACAATAGAAATAATTGACCAATTTAAGAATTTCTTCTACAATAAACTATTTAAAAAAAATAAGAATTTCTTCTTTCACAAGATAAAATTGACAAACCCTTAGCTAGATTAACCAAGAAAAGCAAACAAATGAACAAAAGGACCTAAATCAACAAAATTATAAATAAAAAATAATACATTTAAATGATACCACAGAAATTTAAAAAAATCAAAATATGCCAACAATCTGAACAACCTAGAAGAAATGAAAAATTTTTTAGAAACATACAACTTACAATGACTAAATCAGGAAGAAATAGAAAACTTGAATAGGCCTATTACTAATAAGGAGATTCAATCAATAATAAAACATCTTACAATGAAGAAAAACCAGGACCAGATGGCTTCCCTGATGAATTTTATCATTTAAAAAATAATCAACACCAATTCTTCTCAAACACTTTCAAAAATAAGGAGAAAGAACACTTCCAAACTCATTTTACAATAATTAGAACAGAAGTCTGACACCAAAACTGAAAAGGGCACTACTAAAAAGAAAACTGCAGGTTATTATTCCTGACAAAGAAAGGTGAAACTTTTCTTAACGAGCAAGAGAGATTTATCCCTGGAATGCAAGGATGGTTCAACATACCCAAATCCATCAACGTGATACATTTTATTAATAGAATTAAATAAAATAATCATATGAGTATCTCAATAGACTCAGAAAAAGCATTCAGTGAAATTCAACATCCATTCATTATAAAAACTCCTAAAAAGTTAGGCATAGAAAGAACATATCTCAATATAATAAAAGGTCATATATGACAAGCTGACAGCTAACATCATACTCAATGGTGAAAGAATAAAAGTTTTTATTTTATGATCAGAGACAAGACAAGGGTTCCCACACTCACTATCTTGTTCTACCTAGTACTAGAAGTCCTGACTAGAGTAGTCAGGCAATAAAAATAAATAAGAGGTATTAGAATTAGAAAGGAAAAAGTAAAACTTCCTGCATTTGAAGATGAAATGATTATATATACAGAAAATCCTAAAGACTCAACACAAAAACTGTTAAATCTAATCAATGAATTCAGTAAGTTTGCAAGATACAAAATTAACATACTAAATCAGTGGCATTTATATATAATAACACTTAAATTTCTGAAAAAAAATAAAGAAATCAACCTCATTTACAATAGCATCAAAAAAGACAAATATTTAGGAATAAATTAAAGTAAAAAGGTATAAGATTTCTATGCTAAAAACTATAAGACACCCATGTATGAAACTGAAGAAGTTACAAATAAAGGGAAAGGTATCCCATGTTCATTAATTGAAATAATTAACGTTGTTAAAATGTGAATATTACCAAATGACATCTATAGATTAATGAAATCTCTATCAAGATTCCAACAGCATTTCATTGGATATTCACATATAAAAGAATGAAACTGGACCCATACATCATGCCACTCACAAAAATTAACTTGAAATGGATAAAAGACTTAAATATAAAACCTTAAACCATGAAACTCCTAGAAGAAACTCTTAGAAGAAAATATAGGAACAAACCTCTCTGGCTTAGGTCTTGGTAATAATTTTTTGTACACAATACCAAAGCACAAGCAACAAAATAATAAAAAAAAAAAAATGTGGGACTGCACCAAACTAAAAACACTCTACATGGCAAAAGATACTATCAACAAAGTGAAAAGACAATCTACAAATTGGTAAAAATTATTTGCAAACCACATATCTGATAAGGTTTAACATCCAAAAAATATAATGAACTCATACCACCTCAATGTCAAAAAACAAAACTAACCACCACAAAAGAAAAAAAAAAACTACTGACAATATGGGCAAAGGATATGAATAACACTTCTTCAAATAAAATACATGAAAGGCCAACAGGTATAGAAAGATGCTCAAACTCACTAGTGATTAGAGAAATACAAATTAAAACCACATTAAGATATCACCTCATGCCTATTAGAATAGTCATCATCAAAAAGACAAAAGA
>NC_043700.1:105140099-105157636 GCF_006229205.1 Suricata suricatta | reverse complement strand
CCCAAATTCATAGAAAAAGAGATCAGACTTGTGTTTACCAAAAGCAGCATGTAGAGGGAGAGAGAATCAGAGGAAGCTGATCAAAAGGTTCAAGCTTTTAGTTAAAGATAAATAAGTACTAGGATGTAATGTACAACATAATGACTACAGTTAATATATATACAGGAAAGTAGTTAACAGAAGAAATCATCACAAAAACATGAGTTATCATCTAAGAATTATCATCATAAGAAACATTTTTTCTTTATTCTTCTTTATTTTCTTTTTATGTAGCTGTATAAGAAAATGAATGTGATAATCATTTCACTATATACATGTATATCAAATCATCATTCTGTATACCTTAAACTTATCCAGCGATATATGCCAATTATTTCTCAAGATAACTGGGGGGAAAAAAGGAAGAAAATTTTTCTTAAGTAAGAGAAAAAATGTAAGTATCACAGAGACCTGTTTTGACTATGTTTTTGACATTAATTGTTCAAAGTTGTGATATTATTTAACATCTGCACTTGAGTTTCTTACTATGTAAAAGGTATAGCATTTTTATTGTGTTATTGGAAAGAACAAATGAACAAATTTATATAAAATGATTGGTACAGGGCAAACCCTCAACAAATGCTCATCTTCTACAAAACAACTCACCCCAAATGATCTGCCAATACTGTATCTTCCTTTATAAAAATGGTTTCTTAATAACGGTGGTGAACAATCAATTTTCCAATCATACCTATAACCAAATTTTATTTCCAAAATTAAGTCTGGCCACAAACATAGGTGTGACTCTTCTTTTTAATAATAAAATAACAAAGGGTTGGATTGAGATGATCTTTTAGGTCATAGAATTCTAATACTATTTAATTTTAACTTTTTTTCTAAAGAGTCTATCTTTTCAAATGTAGTGAGCAGTCATCGTTTAAATAACTCTGGCACAGCTTTAACATGGTTGAAATTTTAGGATTTCTTTTATTATTGTTCTTCAAAGAGATAGCTGATTATATGGCAGCTGAATGGGAACAAGAACAACACTATGAAACACAGTAAAACGTATTGTGAGAACATGAACAAACTACCACCCCAGTCTCATCAGACGAGGGTCCTTCTCACAGATGAGCCAAGCAAAGGGGTCTCAGAAGCACTTCTGTTTGAATCACATTACTTGAGGTTTCCAGTCACTGGGTTTACAACCTTCTTAAATCCCACATCCAATATTTCTCAATACACATTTGACCCTAATCCTCGAAAAATGGTTTAAAATAAATCCCAGTTCCTGAGGTGAAACGCCATTTTTTATTTAATTTCATCACTCTTTCTCATTTTGTTGTTGTTGTTTGGGTTTGTTAGTTTTTGTTTGTTTGTTTTGTACACAAAACTACCACTGGTATAAGCTAAATCAGGAACAGTAGCCCTGATATCTCTACTACTTACCTTTTTGCTTCCCATAGTATGGAGAATCTCTTGACATTGTGATTTAATATTGTTTTTAGATAATGTTAAAAAGTAGACTCAATTCAGATATTTGAAAGATGTAAAACAAAAGGAATTAAATTTAAAAAATACTCCCTTCAATGTTGTTTGTCTGATCGTTCTAGACAATCCGGGAGCCGTATTGACTCAGCATGGGCTTATAACCTAGCAAGACAAGCATATTTGGAGTTTTAACAACCTCCCAGCTACTAACCTGAGACACACATTCAAAAGGAAGATAAGAAAGCAGTGTTTTGCAAGTATGCATTTCTCCTTCAAGATACATTCCCTTTTTCATTAGTTTCCACATCCTCTGGAGAAAAAAAAAAACTGGAGAAAGTCAAATACAATATTTGATTCAAATTTAAACCCATAAATTTGTCAGTTTGAATTGCTGCTTTCTTTCCAAAGACATTTAAAACAATTTACTTTTCATCTTGGCCACAAGCTAAATACGATCTCAGCTTCCTTAAAAAGGGACTCTGTTAGAGCTGAGAGAATAGAGGTATGTGGCTCCCCCCAGCGGCTAGTGGGAGCGTCAGCACAGCCTAGAGAGATGTGGACAAAGTGATGCTTTGAATTATCGCCTGCAAAGGCCCACTGTCCAATCTTCTTCACCACCTGGTAGCAGCTGGTGTGTATGCAAAGATGAGATGAAAAACGGATAGAGGTCAAATCCAGGAGGACTTCTCATGTATAGAAAATCAATTTAAAGTAACAAAAGTACCAAAATAAAGTTTCCAAGAACTTCTGAAACTTCAATAACATGGCTAAACTTTAGGGAAAAGAGATGGCCAGGGAAAAGATAGGACAAGGCTTTACTCCACATAGCATTTCATTAATAGTTTCACATTTAAAAAATAGAAGAAAAACCGTAACACCAGGGGACAAGCTAATACCAGAATATTCCCAAGCTGTCAAGCAATTTGGAGTGAAAACTGACATACTAAAAAAAAATTTAATGTACTGAATACATTCCAGCTGAGAACCCACAATATCAGCAACTCCCAGAGGTTCTGAGCAGACACTCAGATTCACAGCAGGAGAATTTCTGGGCCTTGGCCCAGGTTCCAGCCATATCCCACATACAACATTGCCTCGACTCTCCTGAGGGTTCAACCTTCATAAGCAGCCTCTAAATTCAAAGCACAACTTCAGAGAAGGGAAAATGCTTTGGAAAAAGATGGGAAGATATATCTGCCTTTCAAATTTATAAGCATCTATTATTTATCAGCGCCAGCGAGCCCACAAGCACTGCACAGACAACTCACAACCATGGGTGACTGTTCAGATAAGAAGTGGGAGGGAGGTTAGGCTAACCCCTCCCCGCTCCCACCAACAAGCTGACCCATCAGTGCTGATACCTCATCCCACCTCTTAGATGTGTCTCCTTAACTAATTCGTGCATGAAACCCCTCCTTACCTTTGCCCCCTTTCTGGTTTCCTTTCTTCTATTTTTTTTACTGCTACCTGGCCTCTCCTCACTTTCCTATACCTCCAAATACTGTTCTTTTCTGGGTTCAGAGCTTGGGTTTTCTCTCTCTTGGTTTTTATTTCCCTTAATCTTCATCTAATGAACTTCCCTCAGCCTCTTGTCATTACTAACATGTGAAGCGGTCTGTTAAGGGATGTATCACTAGAGACGTTCTACCACAAAGCATTACAGACTCATAGAGCTTAGAGCCCCAAAGGGTCTCAAAATATAATGTGGCAGAGCCTTCAGCTTGCAGCCTGTTAAGGTGCCTCTTTGAATTGTTCAGATCCTGAAATTGAGGCTTAAAGCCAGTAAGTGTCTTGCCCACTAATAATTACCTGGAATTTGCAGCTTCTTAAACAGAATATTTCCCATTATAAATACCACCTCTTACACATAACAACATGGAAAATGTTTGAAGAAAAGGGTTAGGTTTTTCGTACTCTTTGAGCATTGTAACTGAAATAAAAAGCCACCTGACAACACTTATTCCTGAATCCCAGTATTAGAAACAATCTATTTCTTAATTATAATGATTTTGTCTTCTACATCCGTCCTTTTTTTTCCCCTTCACTTCAATATGAATAATTGGCTCCTTTTTAGATAAATGTCTCTTCTCTGGTTATTGTGTATGAACACAAATAGGCTCTCATTTTAAGGTATACTGTTTTCACCTGCCAGCTGCCATTAAAAATTGCATCTGCAAAAAGCGAGCCTTCCTCGTGGTTTTTATGTTGTGTTTTGCGCGGGAAGGTTAATTGTAGTTCTGCTGCCACAGCTGCCCCACTGCTGTGGGGTTAACCACGGGTTCGCGCTGCTGGGAAAGGTTTATCAAAGGTCTGGAATGCAAAACAGCGGCAACAATAAATACCAATTAGACCCAGGTCCTCTGCTCCCACTGCCTTCACAGGTTGAAGCAGCAAATCCAGCTTTTGACTTTAATGAGGCTGGACTCTCCTAAAGGCCCTGACGAGGCTGGAGACCTGTTTTCTAAGATAGCTCTTAGGTCACACGTTTTCCTTCCTGATTAAGACGATACCGCAGAGGCGCTAGTGAGCAGCATCTCTGCCCTCTACTCTCTCAAAACAGCTTCTCTTTCCGGCTTGCAATCATATCAGGCCTTAACTAACCAGTTAGGAGTGTAAGTGACATGTGCCTCTGTCACCTGAAGTGTATTTTGTCTTAGGCTAATAATTTGAAAAACTGAAATTGGGTCTTGACTGTAGGACAAAGAACATCTAAAGCGAAGTAAAAACGTATACTTTCCAATTTTGACGGACATATGCGTTTCTCAACTGTTCTTTATATTTTGCTTTTTAAAATTACAGTTAAACTTTGAGTTGTGAGCATAATTCATTCTGGAAACATCCTTGTAATCCAAAGTATTTGTATATCAAAGTGAATTTCAAGAGCAATTGGCTCAGTTGTGATCATGTGACATTTGGTGTCACATACAACTTGTATTGCAAAACATCGCTCATTTATCAAGTTAAAAGTTATTAGAAATGTTTGGGCATCTGGTGGACACTCACAGAACAAGTTACTCATAATCCATGGTTTTACTGTATTTGCTTTTTAAAATAGAATAAAAAAATAGGTAGTTATCTAAGAACAACAATATATAAAGATACATAAACCAATCTATCACATCAGGAAGATTCCCTTTAAACTATTCAGTTATTTAAATAAACAAAAAATTGCTAATAATTTGACAAAATCATTTAAAAAGTGACACAAAGACTAGCTACAGTGACCTCTAGTGTTCTTATGGTTAAAAAATCAATAGTTACAAACAGCGCTGGCTCCATTCACTCTGATTAACAAATATCAAATCCAATTATAATTTCTGAGGATGAGTAAGATCTCACTAGTAATTCTTACTTTACTGATTATCATCTCTAGATAACATCTATATAACAAGAAAATTAGTTTTTCATTATTAATATCTCAACGTCATAATGATATCTTTTTTATTAACTTTCTAGTCATTATTCACATGAATATGTATTAGTATAGTTAACATTATGTATTTTGTCCAATTGTGATCAAAATTTTTGTAATTTTAGGAAAATATATTATTTGATTCTCAAATTGGAAATAATTTGTAAACAGAGACATCCACGGATTTATCACTGGAAAAGTGTGAGGTGCTGACATTATACTTAAGTATTGACATTATAGCTCCATCTGCTAAAACACAGGTCCAATTAGCCAACAAGGAAGATCACTAAACATCAAAATTAGGTAATAAGAATGCAGAGAACAAATACCTAAATTACAGGATGCCTGGAATTCTGTTGTGCAGATTCTAGTCACCTGTAGAAGTGACAAATCAATCAATATACTGCAGGTGGCCCTAAGAGGAACCTGGCATGTGAGACAGAAATTGTGAGGTATATTATTATGTTACCTCCGGTAATCTGGCAAAAATCTCGCACTCCATGAGTTTTCAGAAAAAAACAAGTAATATACATTCAGATCCCACAAACTGATAATCAAGTGTTCCAAATATGGAAATAAGAAATTTACATTTCTCTTTTAATGAATCCTATCTTCCACAAAGAAACAGTGACTGCAAACAAACATTTCTATAATGTCCTCACTTGTGTAGTGTGGTCTTCTCATCTCATCTATCCTGTAAAGAAGCAGGTATACTGATCTCAGAATAAAATGGTTAAGTGAAAATAATGTATGGGCTGAGCTCTTGGAAACCATGGAAAAGCCATACCTCATTAAGAATACACTGAAATTATTAGCACATATTTCATGAAACATTGTTACTTTTTATCTTATCCTTTTCATTTCTGGTATTGCTATGAATGGAGACCTATAGGCAAGAGAAATAAAAGATTAGAAATATTTAACATGGAACAAGGACTACTTTTGATACATAATATTAGCAACTATGTCTTTCATATGGGTATACTGGGATTTAAAAAGAGAGGGGAGAGGGGCAACCTGGGGCACCTGAGCTGAAGTCAGTCGTTTAAGCATCTGACTTCAGCACAGGTCATGGTTTCACAGTTCATGGGTTTGAGCCCTGTATTGGGCTCTGTGCTGACAGCTCAGAGCCTGGAGCCTGCTTCAGACTCTGTGTCTCCCTCTCTCTCCGACCCTCCTTGTGCTCTCTCCTTGTCTCTGAAAAATTGAATAAACATTAAAAAAAATTTGAAGAGAGGAGAAATACCTATGTAGATAGATAGGGGAGTCTTTAAAAGGTACATAAACTGAAGATTATTGTATCATATTATATTATTATTATAAATATTATTTTCCCTCTTTTAAGTTGACAAGATCGAAATGATTCAAGAGCTAAGCAAAAAACAAAATGAGGAACCAGTGATTCCCCAAAGAGCTAATCTTGACCTATAAAACTCAGAAAAGTAGGTTACTGAATACATAATGCTATCAGAGACTCCAGAAACTAAATCAAGAGAGTTCTATATGTTTAGCAACTCAAGTATAAGCAAGAGCATTCACAATATTGTGATATTGAGGTCTTTGGGAATTGTCTCCTGCTATATTATCTATTAACTTGATGCTTGTTATATTAAATAAACTTGTAACAAGAATTCAAAAAATAGGTAAAAAATGTTTGCTTATGCTCAAGACAAATCTGTGCCAAGAAGATGGTATTTCTTTTTTTATGTTTACTTATTTATTTGGGGGCGGGGGTGAGGGACAGAGAGAAAGGGGGAGAGAGAATCCCAGGCAGTCTCCATGCTGTCACCACAGAGTCTGAGGGACTTGGAGTTCGATCTCATGAACTCATGACCTAAGCAGAAATCAAGATGCAGACGCTTAACCAACTGAGTCACACAGGCATCTTGAAGATGGTCTTTCTTAACTGAGAGACCTTAAAGTCTTCATGGGTCTGGTGAAAGAATAACACGTTTATAAATCTTTATCTTTTTTTCCAAAAAGTAAGAAATCCTTAAGTTGTTTTAAGTTAATTTTAAAATTATTTCTACAATCTTGAGACTCCATTTATTGTATATTTAGCCACTTTAGTTAACATTAAAGAGTGTATGCTGAAAATAACAAAACAGTGATGAAAGAAATTAAATACATAGATTAAAACACACCCATGTTCATGAATTGGAAGACAATATTGTTAAAGTGTCTATAATACTCAAAGCAATCTATGGATACAATGCTGTCTCTGCCAACATTCCAGTAGCATTTATTTATAGAAATAGAAAAAAACAATTCTACAATTTATATGGAACCACAAAAGACCTTAGATAGCTAAACCAATCTGAGGAAGAAGAACAAAGCTGGAGACATCACACTTCCTGATTTCAATTATATTTTATAGCCACAGCAATCAAAACAGTATAGTATTGGCTAAAGAGCCCAGAAATAAATCCATACATACACCATTGACTGATCTTGGACAAGAGTTCCAAGAATCCACAATGGAGAAAGAATAGTCTTTTCAACAAATAGTGTTGGGAAACTGAATATCCATAAGTAAAAGAATGAAATTGGACCTTCCCTAACATCAAACACACACATGCACACAACTCAAAATGGATTAAAGACTTCAAATATAAGATTTAAAGCTGTAAAACTCCTAACAGGAAACATAAAAGAAAAACTTCATGCCATTGGTCTTGGTAATGATTTCATGGATACAACACCAAAAGCACAGGCAACAAAAGGAATATTATACAGTTGGAACTTCATCAAACTAAAAAGCTTTTACACAGCAAACAATCAACAGAATGAAAAGGCACCCTATGGAATAGAAAAAAATATTTTCAAATCACGTATCTGAGAAAGGATTAATCTTCAAAATATATATGGCACTCCTACAACTCAATAGCAAAAATTTTTTAAAAATGGGCAAAGGACTTTAACAGACATTTCTCCAGGGAAGATGCACAAATGGCCCTTACGCATATAAAAAAAAAGTTCAACATCACTAACTATCAGGGAAACACAAATAAAAACAATATTGAGATATGACCTCAAAATTTTCAGTGACTTATTAAAAAACAAAGATGGGGATGTGAAGGATATAGAGATAGATACTGGAACCCTTGCACATTGTAGGTGGGAATGCAAAATGGTGCAGCTGCTGTGAAAAACAGCATGAAGATTCCTCAAAAACCAGAAATAGAACTACTAGGGGCACCTGAGTGGCTCAGTCAGTTAAGCATCCAACTCTTAGTTTTGGGTCAGGTTTGCGGTTCATTGGTTCATTGCAGCTTCATGGGTTCAAGCCCCTCATCACGCTCTGCACTGGCAGTATGGAACCTGCTTGGAATTCTCTCTCTCCCTCTTTCTCTGTCCCTCCCCCACTTGTGCTTTGTCTCTCTCAAATAAATAAACTTAAAAAAAAATAGCACCATTCTATGATCCAGTAATCCTACTTCTGGGTATTTAGCCAAAAGAATTGAAATCAGCTTGTCAAGGAGATACTGGCACACCCGTGTTCACTGCAGCACTGATCACAGTAGCCAAGACGTGAAAACAACCTAAATGTCTACCAGCAGGTAAATGGATAAAGAAAATAGTGTGTATACATACAAGAGGTTATGATTCTGTCTTTAAAAAACAGGAAATTCTGTAATATGCAACAGTCTGAATGAACCTTGAAGACACTGTGCTAAGTAAAAGAAACTAGCTACCGAAAAACAAATACTGCATGATTCCATTTACACAAAGTATCAAAATAGTCAAAATCATTGAGTGGAAGAGTGAAATGGTGGTTGCCAGGACTGAAGGAGGGGAAATGAGGAATTGCTAATCTGTAGGCATAAAGTTTTAGTTAAGTAGGGTAAACAAGCTCTAGAGATCTTCTATACAACATTGTGCCAATAGTCAACAAGAATGTATTGTACACTTAAAAATTTGTTAAGAGGATAGACCTCATAATTAATTAAATTTTAACCATAATAAAATAATTTTTTTAAATTACTATTGAAAACATTATAAAATATAATGATTGTGCTAAATCCCAATGTCAAATGATAATAAAAATACTTTAAATATTTTGCAATAGCTTTACTCTCATAGTTAGACGTGAACTATGTTACTGAAGAATATAAATCATTTGTTCAAGTGGCTTCATCAATCATTTTTCTACTTATACAGAAAATAGGAGAATGTACTAATTATTGTGTGGACATATAATATCAGGCCTTTTATGCTCCAGTTATATCCTGTGTCTAAACAAATCCTTCTCAAAATATCTGTTCCACCTAAAATACACTCTCTTTTAAATGAGGCTAATAATATCCACTTCACAGGGATATTTTGATGATTTAACATGACAATGGTCACACAGTACCTTGAATAATTTCTAATACAAATTAGCATAAAAGGAATAATAATGATTCCACTTTTCAAAGACAACATGCTTTGGCTAAAATACAGCCTAGTTTATTATACATATAACATCTTTTATAAATTGCCCCAAATCCCTGCAACTTCTTAAAGTTTTTTTATGAGGGGTTTCCCTTTTGTCACTAAATTTTATTTAATTTACAATCAACTTTATTGAGGTATGATTCATATACAACAAAAGGCTCCATTTTAAGTGTCCATTTTGATGAGTCTGGGCAAACATGTACACCCATGTAGCTACCACCACAGGCAAATCTGAACGTTAACTAGGAGCAGAGTTGTGGATGCTACTGTAACTATTACTTAATCTTATAGAAAACTGTCAAATTGTTTTCCAAATGGTTATCTCATAGTATTCATCAGCAGTGTATGAGAGTTCTGTTTGCTTTTTATCCTTGCTAACACTTGGTATTGTCTTTTAATTTAGCCATTATAATGGGTATAGATTGGTATTACATTGTGGTTTTACTTTTGTCTTTTCCCATTGACTACACTTGTTGAGCACCTTTTCATGTGTTTATTGGTCACTCATAAATCTTCTTTATTGAAGTGTCTGTTGAAATCTTTTGCCAACCTTTTAAGCCCTTAGTAAAGGTAGGCACCTGGGTAACTCAGTCAGTTAAGTGTAAGACTCTTGATTTCAGCTCTGGTCATGATCTCACAGTCATGAGACTGAGCCCCATATTGGGCTCTGCCTGGGATTCTCACTCCCTTTCTCACATCTCTTCCCCTACTCAAGCTCTCTCTCTCAAAAGTAAACAAAATAAACATTTTTTAAAAACCTTAATTACCTTTTTTAAATTTCTGATTCCTTCTGAATATCTAGGATAAGACCCACTGAAGCATCTTTCTTTATGGCAGGTCCAGTGTAAAAAGCTCCTGGGCCAAATGTAACTAAGATTAAATATCTGAGGTGACTGATGGAACAGTGGGGTAAAGAACAAAAGGACAAAGATATGGAGAAGTGAGTCCTAAGAAAAGCTGTAGGCAGAAAACAAGAAACAACACATCATAGTTGGTGGCCAGGAGCATCAGGAAAGAATTAGGCTTTAAGAATTAGCCAGAGAGAAATTTCAGAACAAAGACTGAACAGTGAGTGTAGGGTGAATTTGTTTATGTGATACTGAGTGTTTTTGTGGAGTCAGGCATGGAAAGTTAAAGAAGTCAAGGAAGATTGGACAAGTATGATATTGTCACTTTCACAGTCTTCCATCTTGTTGTTGTTTTAGGTTTGGTGCTTTATTATACCAAGTTGGCACTGACTCCTTGTCCTAACTGTGAAAGCAGCCTCTAGTTATGAGAGCCAGAGATGGAGGTCAAGAGATGTGGCTTTTCCCCTTTGATATGTTTGTAATTAATGCCTGTAATCTTGCCAAAATGCTTCATCTTTCTGCTTCTCAATTTCCCCTGACAATTGTGTAAAAACACCTTGAATTATAAAAGTCATATCCTTAATCTTTTGTACAAGTAAAAGCAACAAACAACAAAAGCAACTTGTGCTAAACCCAATGAGTCCCAGAAATCTTCACAGAAACTTGGTTATTCGTAGTTGTGTTGGATGTGCGGTCTAAACACAGGGACTGTGCAAAACAGTTTCTTTACAAAAATTTAATAATACATATGAAATAAAAGTTGCAATATTTAAGAATCCCATCTGAACATGCCTGCCTTTGACATTGTCACATCAGGAAAACAGAGGTGTGATCACATGGGCCGGCTTCCTGATTCCTTTTCTTTCTTTTACATCTTTGGATCACATTCCTCTTAGTCTTTTTTAATCAAAAAACTCAAAATGACATAGGTAGGATGGAGGAGATATCCTTAGATCCTATTCGCACATGTCTCTCAGCTGTTTTGAAGAGGTACATCAACATTCACCTCTGAAGAATGGGTTTTCATAGGATCTCTTTTTCACCAAGTGCATGTGGAATCCCCACGTTATAGATACTGCAGCAGCAAGCTAGGCTTATCTTGGTTTTCTATTACACTATTTTCCTTTTAGGACAAACATGCTAGTACCATTGGCTGGCAGAAGAGTAAAGAGAGAGCAAGATCTCTATAATGCATCTCTCAATACATGGTGTCTGCAGAGAATTTGTATTATAGATATTTTCATTACACATTAGGGAAAAAGGAAAGAGCTGGGTTACTATGATTTCTATATGAAGTAGTCAGCAAAATACATCTTAAAACTTAAGGTTAAAAAGATCATTAGCTTATGCAACAACAAATAAACTGAAATAAAAGTGAACAAGATGCAATGAAAATATTAAAAATCTTTTAAACATAAAGGAATTAATTTTTGCTACAGATAAGTCTTTAATCAACTTCACTGCATAGACAAAGGATAAAAAGCTATTATAGGCAATTTACAACAGAGGAAAATCAAAAAGTTAACAAGAAAATGAAAAGATTCTCAAGCTCATTATTAAGGAGAGAAATGCAAACTAAAACCATAGTGAAATTTCAGTCTACACTCTATAGACTAGCAAAAATGATAAAGCAACAGGAAGCCATACATTGATGAGAATGTGTTGGTATCTGAACAGTGGGGACTGTTGATGGAAGAAAAGTGTGCTGGCAGTATTCAACTGAGTTATCTGTTAGGGTACATAGCCCACTGAAACTCCAACAGATCTGTAAATGGGAAAATATGACGTTCATTTTGTGTTGCTAGTGGTGACAGGAAGTGAAGGCTACTGGATATTCTGCCTTGGGTAAGTATTGGATAGATACAACGTGGTGAACATTACAAAGTACTATGCGAGTTAAAAGGAACACACCAATAGAGTGCTGATGGAGGAGGTTGGGTGGGAGGGGAAGGGAGGCAGGGAATGTGCAAAGAAGAATGATACCAATAGCACAATACTATGTATGTGAATTTTTTAAATGTACATATTGACAACAATATACATTTAAAAGAATTCATATATTCAAAAAAATAGATGTTAATTATATTACATGATTGCTCATAAGGAACAGATATGCAAATGGGAAATGAAAATAGAAATAAATGAACAAATAAATAAAACAAGAGAAGGGACTTATAGGAACAACACTGGTAGATAACTTAAAGACCAGAAAAGATAATCATAAAAAGATAGAGAGATAGAGACAAGGTTCTCTTATTAGGAAATTACCAAAATAATTAAGTACTACCTCTGTACTCTTTTCTGTGAAAGTAATAGTCTTCTAGAACACAGATAAACTAGAAATATCTTTTGTTGGGAGAGAAACAAGCTTTCTTTGAAGTATGAACATACAGAATGGAAGGGTTTGGAACCTATTGCTCCTAGGATTCTTCCAGCCACACTTGTGACAACAACCAACAGACAGGATAGAAGCCATGGTAATAGCTGAATTAATTTAAAATAGGCCCCACATCCCACTGTTTCCAAACAAACTTACAAGGAGTGAGGCTAACCTAGAGCGCATAGTAAACACAATCCATTTATGTTAATCCCAGTAACGGAAGCATCACCCGATATCTTAACAGCATGACAATTTTCTGGATCTATCATTAGAAATATATTTTGGAAACTATGAAGACTTACTTTTACCTGTTTTAAAAAGTACAAACAATCTCTGGAAATTGAACTTTACCTTGGAGAATATATAGATGAACTTGAGTTTGGGGGAGGAACTGAAATGTTTCAAAACTTCTGTCCTCTATAGAGAATAGCCTATTCTTTTATTTAAGAGCAATCTGATGAAATTTCAGTTGTCTAACAGAGAATATTTGAAAGCGGCATGCTAGTTCTTACATTTTAAGGGTTGTTAACAGCTGCCGTGGGGGAAAAATGGGACTTCATGACCAAGTAGTTTGACAAACTGTGGGCTAAACAAAGTTTCGTGTTTCATAAACGAAAGGACTTGTTGAAGCCTATACCATGCCAATGTGCACTGTGAATATTCCAGATGTATAGGGCCCAGCATTTCCTAATCCCGTCCAACTCTGTACGCTATTCATTCCTGAGAACTTTGGGAGGAGATTAGTGTTCTTTGATAGTTACTGCAAGAAATGCTCCTGTAGGTCGGGTGTGATCATATCCATTTGATCATCAAAATCACCTAGACTATATAGGTTGGTAAATAGAGATAGATAGGTAGATAGATAAGCAGGCATAAATATAGACTGCGGGTACCATCCAGACTGACAGACTCAGAATTCTGATGGAAATGGGGCGAATGGTATAGGGACCCCAGAAATATGTGTTTTTAATAAATTCCAGGGAATTTTGATAATTAACTTAAGTATCATGCACAGATAAAAACTCATATATACACAGTTTCCCAAAAGTCTTTGTATAGTTTTAAGCTTTAATAAGCTGAGAAGTAAAACACTACACATTTAGGAAAAAAATGTTCAAAACATTATTTAAATTTGTTACATGTTGACATGTTTCTTATTAACAGTTAACATAACCATTGTCTTGTATTATATATTGTTGTAGTCAGTTTTTAAACTTTGAAAAAAAACTACATATGCATCCACATACAGGGATTGTTTTGCAATCCTAGCCTTAGCATCATTCAAAGAATGAAGTGTTAGAGCATACACAACAGTTTCAATGTGACCCCACGAGAGTCTAAGGAAGAAAGATCAGGCTAATGAAGTGGACAGAGACAGTTTCTCTACCAGAAACTATGGCATGAAAAAAGTAGATATTAAAAATTTACTTTTTATTATTATTTACTTGCACTATTACATCAACAATGCCATTATATCTGAATATGGGAATATTAGATATTTATGACAAATATGATAAATACATAATTATGATAAAGAGTGCTTGAGTTGCTTTCTAAATCATCAAAGTAAATTTACCTTCAATGTAACTGTGATATGCATTATACTTTTAAGAAAAGTAGTGATCTGTGAACTAATTGATTGTAATTTCTACATTAACAAGATATTCAAGTAACCAAAATGCATATCCCCATTCATTGTAGGTAAGTAGGAAAATTACAATTTTAATTTAAATAACCTTGCAAGAAGAAATATGTACAGAGTTATTTAAAGAAAGCTCTTTAAGGATGGTAATAAAATAATTTTAAATAATTAAACTTTCAAATTATGTGTTTTATAAGTTTGTAATATTTACATTTCTTATTTAAAATTAAATTTTAATTTTTAATTTTAACTTTGGGCCCCTGTATGAAATATATATATATATATACATACATACATATATATATATATCACTCACATAAATGATAGTGTGAGTACATAGTTTAAAGCCCCTTATATTCATTCATTCAGTGAGACATCATTATTCAAACAAATGTTTATTAAGTGCCAACTCTATGGCTGGTACTGTTTGAAACAGAGTTTATGAACCAAAAAGAAACAGATAAAGTCCATGCCCTTATGCTGTTTATATTCTACTTAGGGAAGCCACAAAATAAACAAATAAACAGTTAAAACATATTGTATGCAAGGCACTGATGAGTGATGTGGAGGACACTGAAGCAGAGAAGAGAAATAGAAAATTTTGAAGGGAGGAGGAAGAAAAAGTTCCTTTCTTATTTAAGGTAATTAAGGAAGGCGTCCTTGTTAAGTGACATTGGAACAGAGATATGACGGAAGAGAGGAAGCATATTACATTATCATCAGGGAAGGACTGTTCGAAACAGAGGAAATAGTAAGCACAAAGGTCCATAAGGAGTGAGCTCGGGGAAGGAAGGGACTCCACGGAGCCTGCATTGCTGGAACACAGAAGGAGATGGAGAGAACTGCTGGCGAGCAAGCAGGGTTCTGAGCAGAGCTGCGCGACCTGATTCACTTTTAAAAGGAGAGACTACTGCAATAATCTCAGCACAAGATGGTGGCTATAAGAATTAGGATGGTGATGGGGGCAGCGGTCAGAAGTGGTGAAACAGGATACGTAGCGGACTGGATTTGGGTTATGAAAGAAAAAAAGATGATTTGGGGCCCGAGCAACTGAAAAGACAGAACCGTCATTTAGGGAAACAGGAAAAATCTCTAGAGGATTAGGTATGGGGGAGTGGAAATGAGAAATCAGGAGTTCAGTCTAAATTTGAAATACTTAAGAAATATTGACATTGATTTGTAGTGTGTGCAGCTGAATATAGAGTTTTCAGTTTAGAGTAGAGGGCATAGATAAACATATAAGGTTGGGCACTGTCAGCGAAACTGGGATTATACTAACTCCTAGGGAGTTAGTATATATAAAAGGGGAAGACCATCAGAGGTCTTGATGTAAGAGGCTGGAGAGAGGTGAAAGCCTCCACAATGCAGAAAAGGTGTGGCCAGTGTGATAGATGGGGATTAAGAAATGGAGACACTCATATTCTCCATGTAAATGGGTTTCTTACTGCCTTCCTCCAAAACCTGACTGAAACACCAAGATTAATTATAAAATAATGATATGATTCAAGTTATTCCAAAATCCAAATGGATATATAAAAATACAGTTGTATCATTCTCTCTTTCTGATGGACAAGGAAGTAAATGAAAAATAAACATGTTAACATGAATGATTTTTTAAAATCCAGATTAGTTCGTAATGGTTTCGGACAGCTTTATCTCCAACACCTTCTGTGTCTGAGGAACAACAGCATTTGATGTTCATCATGAATAATCTTTGGTACAAGAGAACCCAAGAGGTGTCATAAAGTATCAAAGTAAATTTAGATTCACTATAATTGTAATGTGCATTATACTTGTATGAAAAGTAGCAATCCATTAATTGTATAATTGTAACTCTTACATTAATAAAGTATTGATATAACAAAAATGCCCATTCTTCACTCATTACAAGAGAGTCATAAATTAATGTTCACATTTAAATAAACTTACAGACAATGGTATGTGCAGAGAGGTGCTTGAGTAAAACTGTTTAGTGATATAAGTTATAAAGAAGATTTTTTAAAAAGACCTTACTACATTTTTACAATATACATGCATGATTGTCTTCATATGTTATAATCAATTAGTAATGAAAGGAATGTATCAAACAGAGAAGCTTAAGATTAAAAAGTATTTCAGGAGGACCAACCCAAAGCATATGGATTAGGTATCTACCCACAGGGAGTGACTTGAAGAGCATCAAAATCTGTAGAGAATGCAAGTATAATAAAAGGAAGGGGAATTTAGAAAGACGTTGGCCTGATGGGGTCTTATGAGCTGTGTCACCAGAGACAAGCGGATTTACCTATCAGAGGCCTTACTTGTGAAAGTAAGGTCAGCCTCTCTATCTGAGCTGTTGTAAGAATATATGAGACCACTCATTCATTTATTCATTAATAATTATGTTTAGATACTGTTAGACCCTGGTGGTAATAAGAAAATGAGATAGAGTCATGTGAGAGAGTGACTCTCTCTGTGTGCAGATATGGCTGAGTTGACAAGAAAACCCAAGACATGTGAGCTGAAATAATACATGAGAAAAATATTGGCATGTATGAGGTTCTCAAAGCATTTGTATTTTATCTTCACAAACGTCCCAATTCTGTTGCCAAATATCTTTTGCAAATAGCTAGACACAATGATAAAAAAAAAAAAGTCCAATTTTGGCATGAAGACCTAGTTTCAAAAGGCCTCACTGAAATTCTGATTAGATAGAAATGACATTTTCACAATGTTTATTCTTCCGATCCATGAACAGGGAATGTTTTTCCATTTCTTGGTGTCTTCTTCAGTCTCTTTCATAAGTTTTCTATAGTTTTCATCATATAGGTCTTTTACATCCTTGGTTAGGTTTACTCCTAGGTATTTTATGGTTTTTTGTGCAATTGAGAATGGGATCAGTTTCTTGATTTCTCTTTCGGCTGCTTCATTTTTGGTGTATAGGAATGCAATTGATTTCTGTACATTGATTTTGTACCCTGCAACTTTACGGAATTCATTGATCAATTCCAGAAGGCTTATGGTGGAGTCTGCCGGGTTTTCCATGTAGAGTATCATGTCATCAGCAATCTACACATTCAATGCAATCCCCATCAAAATCACACCAACATTCTTCTCAAAGCTAGAACTATCCTCAAATTCGTATGGAACCACAAAAGACCCCGAATAGCCAAAGTCATATGGAAGAAGAAAATCAAAACAGGAGGCATCACAATCCCAGACTTTAACCTCTACTACAAAGCTGTCATCATCAAGACAGTATGGTATTGGCATAAAAACAGACACATAGACCAATGGAATAGAATAGAGAACCCAGAACTGGGCCCACAAATGTATGGCCAATTAATTTCTGACAAAGCAGGAAAGAGT
>NC_043700.1:105124754-105139999 GCF_006229205.1 Suricata suricatta | reverse complement strand
AAAAAAATTCTGATTAGAAAATACTATAAAGGGGAGAGTGAAGGAAGAAACCAAGAGTTTCAAGAAGTATATTATTGCTTCAATGCTCAAAACAATCTACTGAGGTTGATACTGTTAATGTCCTCATCTTAGAATTGAGAAAGATGAAGCCCAGAGAAGTTCAATGAATTCCCTGAAGTCAGAGGGCTAAAATAAAATGAAAGTGAAGTTTGAGCATGGGTCTAACTCCAAAGTCTTTTCTTTGCCAATAGTATCACCAGACACGGAATTACCATGCAGAAATGATGTTTAAACTCAGGTCCCCTTAACTGCATGATATCCTCCCAATGCCCTTGGAAGGGCCCTTAGCAATAGGGATAAAGAATGTTATCAATTCAAAGAGATTTTAAGATTGGTGGCGTGGCAAAATACCTCACACATCTTACTCATGAAATAAATTTGATAGAGGATTTCTCAAGTCTAACAACGAACTTAAACATTGACTTAAGATTACCAATAATAAGACGTGAAGTAGAAAGAAACTTTTCTAAACTGTCAATAATAAAAAATGTGACCTATTACGCCAAAGAAAAGACAAAATCATCTTTTCACTTTCTTTATAGAAACTGATATTAAAATACTGTGTTAACATGTGAAGAAACAATAAAAAATATGCTGTCGAGTGTGTTTAGAAAAGCTCTTCTGGTGTGGTGGTCAAGTAAAATAATCATGCCATTTTCTAGATTTTGTGGTGTTTGCCATATTTGTCAGCTTTTGAAATTTTAAAATTTGTTAGGCTTTTGCTCATTATAAATATTTCCTTTTGTACCTAATTTTGTTCTGTTTTTGCAAAAGAAGTACCCACAGACTTTTATTATATAAACTTCCAGTCCTACAAAACCTGGACATATCACATCCAAAGAATCTCTACAAAGAATGAGTCCACAGTGAAGCAGCCCAGGCAATGGCCAGGTATGTGACAAAGAGAAAGATGCTCACTCTCAGAGATTGCAAACCTGAGGGGAGCTAGGAAATGAGTAATTTCACAACCCAGAGAAGAGCAGGAGAAAAAAGAGCCACTTTGGAAGGGAATATCCACCAGGGGACAATGGGTCAGTGACCAAGTACAAAAAACTATACTGCAGTCTTTTTCTATAGAACAGTGTCTTTTCTGTGGTCTTCACTGTTTTGGTCATATTCCAGAAACTTTAAATATTGCCTTTTTATCTAGTTAAATATTTCATTTATATACTTTCAAGAAGCTGGTTTAGACTAACTTCAATGTTTGGGGGCGGGGGGGCTAATCACAGACAATCTAAGAATAAGAAAGAATCTTAGGAATGCTAAAGACCTAATGCTAAAGGCTTCATTTGACAAAAAGGAAACGGGACTTTCTCAAGACCACAGAGATCATTGGAAACAAAAGTTCAATCTATCAATCAAGTTATCAAATATAACTCTGTTCTCTACTTCTTCAGAAGTGTCTCTTCTGCCTTTGATAGAAATCAGAAAAAAATAGGAAGAACCAGTCTCATATGCTTAACATTTAAGGTTAAAATATAACATTTAGGACCATTAATAATATACATAGGAAAGACCCCAAATGTCCATTGACTGATGAATAGGTAAAGAAGTTGTGGTATGTATGTGCAATAGAATATTACTCAGTAATCAAAAAAAATGAAATCTTGCCACTTGGACCAATGGAGATAAAACCTGAATGTATTATGCTAAGTGAAATAAGTCAGAGAAAGATAAATATCATATGATTTCACCATATGTGGAATTTAACAAACAAAACAGAAGAACATAGGCAAAGGGAAGAAAAAATACGATAAAACAGGGAGAGGGGCAAATCATTTAGAGACTCTTAAATACAGAGAACAAACTGAGGGCTGCTGAAAGGGTGGTGGGCAGCGGAATGGGCTAAATGGGTGATAGGCATTAAGGAGGGCACTTGGAATGAGCACTGGGTGTTATATGTAAGTGATGAATCACTAAATTCTACTCCTGAAACTATTATTACACTGTATGTCAACTAACATGGATTTAAATAAAATTTAAAAAAATAAAAACATAAAATAAAAATAAAATAAAAAATAGTGTACATTAACACTAGATATATATGTGTGCACACATATATATTATATATATAGGATTGTGAATATAGGATATATAGTATATAGTCAGTTATTTCAGAGCAATAAAATGAAAATTTTATAAAATCATGAGAAAACTTCATTAAATATCAATATAAGAGTATTTTATCATTCATGAGAGAATTCTAGGGCATTGACTTATTTAGTAATTGTTAACATTAGTATTAACAGGAAAAGTGAAAATTATTTTTATTACTATGAAAGCATACAAATTAAATATAATAGAATTAAACAATCTATTGTTCATATTTTCTTGTTTTATAATTTAAATGAATGCTGTACTTCTTTTTAAAAGCAAATTATTTTAAGTAACTATCATCTAGATTATATATATGAGTCCTCAGAAAGATGAGATAAATAAAATATGGATCTTAGCAGTGAGAAAGTCAAAGGCAACAAGATTACTTTGTAAATTGCCTCTATCCTTAAAACACCCCAAATTAGTTTTGTCTTTAGCTGGACTCATGAGAGCAATGTTCCATCAAGTTAATCCCTCAAAACCAAACTTCAAAACTCTAAAGAGATTTGTCTTTCCTAATCTAAATTAAAACAGTGAAAGGGACAGATTAAAACACAAAAGAGGTCATGGAAATTTCAAAATTATTCCATTCCACATCAGCTTCTGTCTTCTACCCCCACCTCAGCCTGCTCCCTGGAAAAGCTAACAAATGAGTCCAGAGTACATTAGCCCTCTAGTAACATCACGCTGTCTGAAAGCTGGAGAGAAACTCAGAGCAGGATTATGGCTTCTTCCTTTTTGTTGTTGTTGTGTTTCATGCTGTGCATTTTGGGGTTTTTGAAAACTGAAGAAAGAATAGGCAGCTGGATGGACAGACAGACAATTGCTTGAAGCCAGATTATTGGTAGCTTAAGTAGTAATCTTTTAAGTGTATTGTCAAACATACCGCAAAGAGATCTGAAATAGCTCCTGACTGAAAAAAAGCTGAGGTGACATGGTTAGGACCCACCTCCAACTGTTTTTGTGACTGCCTGGGACTTGAAAACGTTACTTTCATCTTGTTAAAAGGTGCATAAAGTATAGTAAGTTTTGGTGTTCTCCTTTATGGAATGTGTCCCCATTGTTTTGTTCAACTGTCACTTGAATTACTTGAATTTGTCAATAATAGAAAAATATTACCACCACAATTCAAGTTGTATCAACATAAAAAAATATAGTAATCCAGTGGAGTTAGAAAAAAAACATATTTCAGCTCTATTTTTCCTGCCTTACAAACCACATGACAAACAAACTCTTGACTATGTAAACTATTCCAATTAGGCAGATTAGCCTATGTCATTAAAATTTTAGGGCAAGAAGCCTACCAAATAAGCTCCAGTTCAAAACTGGACTAATAAAAATTTCCATATAAACATCAAAACATTAGCAGACCAAAATGAAACCTTTGCCGAAATCTCATTTGGGAAATAGACATGATGATTATTTGTATTGTATAAAAATAGAAACAGAAACAGAAAAGAGATGACTTAGATTTTTGAAAGCATAAAAAAATACTCATGTATATTTCTTTGGACAAATAAAGGCAAAATACACAAAATGAGTCACTAAATTCTACTCCTGAAACCATTATTACACTATATGTTAACTAACTTGGATTTCAATAAAATGAAAAAAGAAAAGAAAAACATAAAATAAAACTAAAATATGCACTCTCATCTTTAACCCTTTCATTGCATATTTTTCCTAGCATTTAGGGGGCTGAGTGAGGAGAACATTGCAAAAATGAAACTTGAAAGTACTCCATTAATTTATATTTATTGTAAAAAATTCAAACACAAATGTATGCATTAAAAAATAATTCTCCCACCCTCTCCCTACCCATTCCCCAAATGTTAATATATACTTTTTGTTTTCTATGCTTATGCAATATATATGCAATTAGATAATGTATATGTAATTAAACACATGTATACCCTAACTTTCAATTCAAGTGTTTTTAAACTAACTCAAGAAACTGTACGAAAGCCACAATGCCAGAAAGACTAAATATTTTTGATCCAAACTAAATACACTTTTGTTAGCTCCAATGCAAGCTATACAACTGTATACAAGTGTACAAATCTACTTTCATCTAAGCAATTTTTGTGGAAATGAGATTAGAATACCTTGGCAAGTAAAAACAATCATAGTTAGAACCATGGAAACCACTAAACCAGAAAATCTTAAAATAAAGTAAAAGAATCAAGGAAGATACAGTATATAAATATCCCTATCGATTAGAAACTCAAGCTAATATTGTAAATTTTCAGAAACAATGCCAGAAATACCCCTATTTGCAGTTTGTCACAAAAGCACATTATCAATTCCGGTATACATTTTCCTGATCTTTTTTTCTTTTATTTCTTGTTTTAAAAACTTCTCTCCTTTAAGATCTTCTCAAGTCTTTAATGTGAAACAAGTTCCTTAGGTATCGATGCCTTGTGAACAATAAAGTGTTTTGTCTCATGTTACAAGCCCTCAACTATTTGTGGTTCTGTCTTTATTTATACCTAACACCTGAGTGTGACACGGATGAACAATTGTCATATTATTTGTGAAGTATTGTCGATGAGGCCACTGCAGTAGCGGGGTTTCCCGGTGTCTTTGAGTGACTCAGATTGGATTTATACTGTATCAGTAGCTAAGTGCTAATTGCTGGAACTCGCCGTCATCGTGCGGTTGTGTGTGGTTGAATGAGTCACTGAGATCCTAAATCTCTTAGAGCCACTGGTGTGCCAGTAAATGGTTACCAACCAGCTTTCTGGGGTGGGGAGAAACCCAGCCCTGATTTGTAGCACTTGCCAGTTTCTGTGGAGTAAACATTCCTACCACAGCCAATTTCGAGAGACTGAAGAAGTCCCTGACTTCAGAGTTAGGATGAGCTGCACACAACCAGCTCTTGAGAGCCTCTGGGATCCAGCTCTAGCACACCACACCACTTCATGGCAATCTTGAAAATATAATTTTGAAAATTCCGTGACGTCCCAACCTTTCATTCCAAATAGCCACGCACATGGTTACCAGGAAACTTTTAAAGGCCCCCCAGTCATCACCCTTCCTTTCCCTTTTCCCATCACATCTCTCTCTTCCCTGAAAAACGAAGTCTAATTCTCTGCTAAGCTTTTGATATTGAATCTATTTCCCTGAACCCATGAACTTAAAGACTCAAATCCTCCCTCTCCACTTTGCATATCTTTACAATACCGTGGTCTGAAAAAATAAAAAGGAAAGGAAAAGACAACTTCTTGGGTGATTCTTTAGGCCCAGAGAAGTAAGTGCTTTTATTCCCTGGCACCCCAAACAAAGTCAAGAGGAAAGTGAACAACTGTAACCCTTCCCTAAGTTACATGTAACATGAAGGCTGTGCTGACTGGAGCCTCCTGCCACCTCCTTCCCTCTAGGGTCACTGTGAATGGTTCCACATCGGAAGTGCATACTCACCTGCTGGCACAGAGAGGGGTGGACATGTGTTTGTTGAATAAGTAAATGAGTATTCATCCCCTCCCTCAATCTTGCGATACCATTTTTTGGACAGTGCTTTAGAAGGCATATCCATAATGTAGCTGTACCTGCATGACGTAGCCTCTGTTATTTTACAATACATGTAATATGAAGGCTATTGATGGAAGGGAATAATGTAGACGCATCTCTGAATTTAGCAGTGGAAGAATTCAGTTGCTAAACTGTAGGTAAGAGAAAATACTATATTCCTAAAATTGTCCAAAATCATTGCCATCTGTACTGTCACTATTGCTCCAAACTTCTTGGCCCAGATTCTAGGGATAACCTGTCTATACTACAGGAGGCCAGGTGAGCATCTGAAAAATGGTAAGCACCTGGCTCAGATTGCACTCTACAAATACTTTTTCTAAAATAACTTTCTACCCTCCAAATACTTCCCCTTCCTTTTTTCCTCCTCACTGACTCTATAATCACATGTTACCACTGAGATAGTCTCTACCAGGTACCTTGCTCCAAGTGGCAAGTTAGGCAACAGCAAGCTTCATATTTTCATGTGTTTTCATAAATATGTATCTGTTCTTCTTTGGGCTGATGTGGAAAATAAGGATATTTTTGAGAAGGGAGAAATTTTATAATTTCATGTGTTTTATTAAAAAGGCACAAGAAGGATTCCAAATTTTAAATTGAGAATTTAAATATTCTCAATATTCTCAAAAATGTATTCTTTTATTTCATAAGTAGCATAATTATTACTATTTTCTACCACTCTCTTTGGAAATATTTTTATTTCATCTATAAATTAATGGTGTCCAATTACCCAATCTGACCTTTAGCCCATTGATTTTATCTGATACCTGAATGCATGCTAAAGAAATTTTACCAAATTAATAATGGATAAATGAATGGATATTGTAAGATCAAATCACTGTTCTGGAATCTAAATGCTCTTTGATGCCCAACCTATTTGAAAAATGCTCACTTAGAACACATCTTATTGCCAACTTGGAAACTGACTACATTTGATATAATTTTATTCAACTCTGCAGCTCACTGGGGACCAAAAACTGTAATGCTGTTTCTCAACTGCTCAATCAAATCTTTATGAACTTTATGGGTATAGCTGTTGTTACAGTTGGATCAAATTTTGTCTTCCCTAATGAACTTTACTAAATAAAATTTAAAAGTCTTGGTTAAATCTGTTTTTATCACTGTGCTTTATTTTTATTCAATAATTTCCTTCAGAATGAAACATTTCAAATGTGTTAGAGAAGGCAGCAGTTCCTCTACTGTTCTATCATCAGTTTGCCCAAACCCCAAATAGCCTGTAGAGGGCCTTCCAATCCTACAGGTGCAAACAGAAAGACATTTCATCTTTATTAAGAAACAAAGGAGTGGAGAAAAGCACTGGGTATTATATGGAAGCCAATTTGACAATAATCTACTATAAAAAAATAATAAAAAAACAAAAAAAAAGAAACAATGGAATCCTTAACAATTTACAATTTAAAATCCTTTACAATTTACCTTCCCAGAAAACAGTTATATTTCAAAAATCTTCCTTTATATTGGTTCCAGAAATTAGTTTCTCAATTTAAAAAGACCAATGCAGCTAAAGTCAATTTACTTTTCAAGTGTTTGGTCATATATGAATCTATAACTTGTAGTAACTTCAAGATTCTTTCATTCCTTCCTTTATTCACTAGACACTGACCAACTGTCACATCCAACAACTGGAAATTAATATGTAGAACAGATAAAAATCTATTTATTAATTTGATATAGTGTTTGTTGTACTCAAAAATAATAGTAACCACAAAACTTGTATTCTTCAGCAACAAACACTTATTGAACATCCACTAATGAGTTTTTTGGTTAAGTCTTCAATTTAAAAAAGATTTTAATAGTATTGGTGCTCACAGAAAACTGGTTGGTTTGCAGTTCAACTGCTCTGCAAAATCCTCAGTGGAGCAATAGTAGAGCTTAAGCCACTTTACCCAACTAGTGTCAGCTATTTCTGATGACAACAGTGCCAGCAGGGTGGGGCAAGCTTACAGTCAGATTAATAAGAAGTTTAATCCTCTACTTCCCCCATATTAATATAATGCAGCAGTTTCTCTTTCCACAGGGTACAATTAATAATCATTTCTCATTCAAGCAGCTGAGACACAACACTACCATTAGGCAGTGTTTCTTCAACAGCTGAGTCATCCCTTTCAATTTGGTGTCAATTAGGCTAATTAGCGGTTAGCAGCTCAGACTGCCCTTCATCACTGGGAAATAGCTATCCACACAAGTGTCAGGCATTCGCTCTAAGACTTTCTCACATACTGAGGATATATGGCTTGGCTGCTAAGACAGAAGCTACAGGCTAAACAGACAATATTTGATTGGCCACAACGCTTGTCCGCCCAACTGTCACAAAACAAGCTTTTGTTGACCACCCACCATTTCTATGCTTTCTTCTCATCCACAGTAGTTGGGCACAATTGATTGGCCAGTGAGACAACCGAATCCTGGTATCTTTTCATCTCACCAGCTAGGTGGTCGGGGTGTGCTTCCCCCGGAGGGCATATGTACCTGTTAAAACACTATTTCTTTTGGCTCTGGTTCTAAACCCAGGCAAAGGGGATTAGAAACCTGGCTTTTAATTGTGCTTGCCTTTTTCTTTTGCGAATGGCAATCATTCTGTAGCACCTTTTGTGATACGAAAATGAACACTGGATTAAAGCATATTTTTGATTCCTCACCAACCATTCTAGTCAGTCAGGCACCTTGCTTAAGCCAGTGGGTGTGCTTATCCCGCAACTCAGCTTTGGCAGCAGGCAAACCGAGCAATTTCAAAGCAAATCTGGTTTCTACTCCTAAAGAAGACACTGGAAACAAGTTTGCAGAGATAATTCAAAGAATTATTTGGCACTGTTCGTTTAGTTATCAAATAAAATCTTTAAGGTTTTGACAGATTGATTTTCTTGTGAGATTTTAATAGCCATCATACATATACAAAGAGTCTATATAAACTGTAGAAAAACGTAAAGTTGGTTGTTCTATAAATTAAGTCTTGATTTAAAAACTATCTTTTCAAAACTAAGGTTGTGTTACAACTTTTAAAAAATGAATGTATACTGACATGTCTTTTAGTATGCCTCTATAATATTAAAAGTTTTTAATTTAAGAAAAGTTGCCTTATTCTATTTCTATTACGTTATATTATCTACCTTTTGATTTTAAGAAATTGAATTCTAGTATTAAGATTACATATGAATAGACTTTTGGATATGGTAATTCAAAAAAGATTTCCAAGTGTCAATATAAAATTAGAGAAATTTGTTAACTAAATATTTACAATGATATAATAAAATATATAAGTAATGAATCTCATGTCAGATTTTATGTAAAAAAAAGCTTTCAAAATAAATCACTTACATGAAAAATACACATAGTTTAAGCTTACCCATTATGCAAGTTAAATATAATCTATACTTTTGCTTTATAAATGAGAAATTTTTATTTTATTTACATGCTTAGAGTCTATATAATATGCAAAATACATTTATATATCATATGATGTCCAGTTATACATGAAGCCCTTAAATATACATTTAAATTTACACTACATGCACAAATTTATAAAAAACAAACTTAAAACACTCAGGTATTTAAAAATGTGGCATCAATGATACCCATAGGGAAATGTGAATAGCAAACCTGATAAATGAAAAGATCCATTTGACTAAACATTGGCTCAGCAAATTAAATAATATAATAACTTGAAACATGATATAGTTTTTAAACATTTTTTAAAATGTATTTTGGGTAATTTTCATTTTCAAGTTAATCATCTGAAGATATAAGTGTTGCATGATTTTTTTTAATTTAGCACCATAAATACTTTAAAATATTAAAGTATTAGTGCTGTGTAATTTGAACTCATATAAAATAGGTAAAAGCAGAATAGCTTTAGAATTGAATAGGCAACACCAGATGGAAATATCTTTGTACATATAGCAAGTTATGGATCAGAAACATAAGTTTACTCTTCATTTGCCTACTTATTGACTACTCGTAAGATTCCACCTTGGAATTTTTTCCCTTAAATACAAAATGATGCTTTGAAGAAATTCTTCTTAAGCAGCAAGAATTATATAAAAACTATAAAGCCTGTAGTATGTGAAACAAATTTTTTGAATATGTTCTATGTAGAAAGTAAATTTACTTCTAAAACATAGAAATTAAGGGAGAAATAATTTCTAGTACTTTGCTATTTACTGTGTTAACAGTATTTTCTCTTTCACAGGGTTTCCATCGCAGGCAATGAATGATTCCAAACTGAGGACTTCACCAACAAAAATAACCCCAAACAGTATAATACTGAAAAAAACACTCTCTTCTTGATTCTTAAAAGATAATCTTTTCCACATAACTCTTTTAATGACTTGTTAATAAGTTTTAGACCGATAATATCACAATTTACAATGATAGACATCAATGAGAAAAATGACATTTTTAAGAATGTCTATTATCCAGTTTTCAAAATATTAACCAGCAAGAGCAAACAATGAAATAAGATTAGAATGTGAGAAAAGAGGTTAGAACAAAATGGGAAAATTGCAATTTAAAAATAAGACCAGGATTTTCAGTCATGGAAAGAGTAATGTTTAAGTAACACATATATAATAAGGAATATGAATATTTGTGGCTTAAAAAAATCAATGTAGTTCTTTTTTTCAACCATCCATTTATTTCTTCTGTATGAATAGGTACAACCTGTACTGTCCAATATGGTAGCCTCTGGCCACATGTGGCTACTAATCATTTCAAAATGTAACTAGCCCAAAATGAGATGTGCTTTAAATACAAAATGTACACTGGATTTCAGAGACACTTTATATTGTTTACATGTTGAAATGACAATGTGCTGGATACATTGTGTTAAGCAATATAAAAGTAAAATTTACGTCACTTTCTTTTTACAAAATTAAAAATACAAATACAAAATTATATTTCTTGCATTATATTTCTTATGGGCAGCACATATACAGACTGAATATACATGGTACTCAATAATCAGTGACTTCAATCAAAATTTTGATATGATTTCTTTTTTCTAAAGTGCCCACCATATTCCCTAAGCAAGTTAGTTGCCTATTTTGAACATGACCAAACTTAGCCAAAAGAAAAACAAAAGTTAAGTAAATCCAAATACAGTAAAAAACATAAGGCATGGAAAAGTTATATAAAAATAGATATAATGCTAAGTGAAATAAGTCAGTCAGAGAAAGGCAAATGCCATATTTCACTCATAATATTCTATTTTCTACTGGTCAAATAACTCAAGGAGCCAGGCCAATCAGATTCATCCCACTAGGGATACTTCTCATCCCTGTTATGCTCTCAGGTACATTGGTCATGTATCATTCTAAGTAACTGCTAGAAAAGTAACTTCAAAAGCATAAGAGTGATAATGTATATTAGGCTTATCTGTACAAAATATTTCTATGAAACTTAGAATTTTAACTACAAATTGATTATTTTAATATGTAATATATGCAAGCAATCAACAGTCAGTAGAATAGTTATTTTATTGGCAAGTATGTTTGAGTATAATTACACCAAAATAGATAACTAGAAAGCTGAGGATTTTAATTAATCAACCATCTGTCTTATTACTGTCCAATCATAGTCCATAGAGTGGCCATATTCAAAGAAGAGGCTGAAACTGACTTTGATATTAAATAACCTGGGAAAAGAAATGGCAACTAGAACTGAAAAATCCCACAGCTACATCAGAAACAAAGCAAAGTCATACTGCCTATCCTAAACTTCCATTTTACAGCAGTCTCCTCTCACACTCTGTTTCCAGTAGATGTGTCACTTAAAGTTCTGTTCACATGGAATTTGATGAAATCCCCAGCAGACCGCAAGATTGGTAAACCTGTTCTAACTGCTCTTACAATATCATGGAACAGAGCTTGAATTACCAATCCACCAGAGAATGCTAATGCAATTATGAGTGTTTACTTACACCATGTGTTTCTCACTGAGCCTCCCCCGCTGTGTCAGGATAAACCAAAGGGAGCTAATGTTTTATAGATGGTAAGACTCTGTTTGTTTTCAGTAGGGCTAAGTCTCCCAAAGCACTCAGACACACTAATTAAAGTAAACTGCAGAGGCCCATAATAAAATATATGTGTTTGGAGACTGTGAGATGAACCCTACTGGCTTATTAAAAGTCAAAAGAAAAATATACATTATTTATGACTTCAAAGGGACACATTGTGAGCTCCAGTTTATTTAAAGGATTAACAAAGCAGTGGTTATTGGTGACCATCTGAACGGTTCTTCTTTCACAGTTCATTAGTTCTGTCATATATGTGAGAAGTCATCATTTGGGTTCAAATCAAATATTATTAATCAAATAAATTACAGAGGGTACACCAACATTATTAAATGGAATCTTTGTGAAAATAGCTGCTAATAAATCTGGTACTTACTTTTCAACAGTTGCCTAGTTGCAACAATGTGACTTAGGTTTTCAAAATGTGTTATAAGTGTTAAATAATCCGTTCTTCATAAATTTGGCCATCCCAGAAATAGGAAGCTGTGGAATACAAGTACAAAACAAGTTGCTTTGCAACAATCTATTTTCACAAAAGTTATTCTATAGTCCCTAATCTGGAAACTTGGAAAATTCGCAAGGAAATTCATTTTCACATTTTCGACACAGACTACAATAGAAGAAAAAGTAATTGCACATCAAAATCAAAGCCTTTGTACATTCTTCCTTTCTTTGAATTATTATTAATTATTCTAAATCAAGCCACATTATTGAATGAAAGGATATCTTTCACACTTGGATAAGTAAGACTGAACTAAGGATGATCAAGACAAATCAACATTGCTGCAGTTGTCCTGAAGAACATGAATAATTACACACTTAGCCATTATTGTAATTTCTATCAATGAAAATCTTATATTATTTAACTGAAAATTAATATGCATTAGAAGACTTCATCTAAAGAAAATCTAACAGGCATTTCAGAATGTAATACTAAAAAAACTTATTTCTCATATTGTTCCAGGTCACCTTGAGAATTACCTAAGTTTATACTTTAAAAATAAATAATGTCACCCTAGAAACGCAAATTAAAACCACAAAGATATCACCTTTTACCTGTCAGGATGCTAAAATCAAAAACATAAGAAATAACAAGAGTTGGTAAGGATGTGGAGGAAAAGGAACACTTTGCACTGTTGATGAGAATGTAAATTGGTGCAGCCTCTGTGGAAAACAAGGAGTTTCTTCAAAAACTTAAAAATAGAATTATCATTTGATTCAGGAATTCCACTACTGAATATTTACCCAAAGAAAATAAACCACCAGTATGAAAAGATATATGCATCCCTATTTTTATTGTAGGATTATTTACAAGAGCCAAGATATGAAAGCAACCCAAGTTCCCATTAATAGGTGAAGAAGATGAGTATGTATGTGTGTATGTATGTGTGTATATATGTTGTTTTTATTACACACACACACACACGCACACACACACACACAGAGGAATATTACTCAGCCATAAAAAAGAATGAAATCTTGCCATTTGCAGCAATATGGATCAACTAGAAGACATAATGCTAAGTGAAATTAGAGAAAAGCAAATATCATATTTCACTCACATGTGAAATTTAAAAAACAAAACAAACAAAGAAAAAAGAGGAAAACAGAACAAAAACCAAACTCAAATACAAAGAACAAATTGATGGTTTCAGAGGGGAGGGGGGTGGGAGGAGGGATGAAATAGATAAAGGGGATTAAGCGTTCTCTTATCTTGATAAGAGCTGAGAAGTGCATAGAATTTTGAATCGTTATATCGTACACCTGAAACTAAAAAAAGACACTATATGTTAATCATACTTGAAGAAAAAATAAAAAATAAATAATGCCCCTCTAAAACAAGAAACCCACCCTAAGAAATCTCTCTACATGGAAATGTAGAGAGCTCACCCCAGTTTCCTCAAGATGGCAAATATGCTATTACAGATCTGATATTCCTCCTGATTGGTTTATTAGGGCTTTCAACCTCATTTTTCCTTTATTTTCCCTCTCTCTCTTCTCTCCCCTCCTCCACCTGACATTTGTTTCTATCTCAAGTTTGCCCACAGTCATGTATCATCATGAGCTTTGGTGAAGAATACAATAAGGCCTAGGAGTATAAGATGGCATTTTGAACATTACAGGTTACATTTCCAGGTAATGAGTAAAGCATTGCTGAGAGTTAAAAACTAGTAATAGAAGATTTATTTTTATAATTCTTTATAAATTCACTTTAATAACCTCCACATTATACCATTCCTTAAGCAGAAAAAGACAACCTAAATGGAATAAACACAGCTTCACCAAAATAGTACTTATTCAAAATTAATTTTATTTCTATAATTTATGTAGCTTCACTTCAATAAGGAGATTCATATAAGCTTAATTTTGTGAAGTTCTGAACTGTTGGCAGCAAAATTTATAATGTTAATATTCTAGAAAGTATTAATGTTGAAAAGAGCATGTTATTCTCACTTGGTTGTCAGACGCCTTTCTAAATGCATATTACAAAGACAAAACAGAAACCAAATATACTGGACTCAGGACTACCTGTCATCTTTTTCTTTTATCTACCTCTCCACTTTTTTCTCTTCCCCAATGAGTTCCCTAAGTCTACTATTGCAATGCTAAATTGAAACGCTTCTTTATGCCTTCACAATTCTGGAACTATGGGGCTTTTATGCTTTTTTTTTCTTAAAATGATTTCCTATAGGCCTATCCTATATCACTTCATAAACTACTACATAATGATTCTGTAAACAAAACTGAATGAAAAAGAACCTATATCTTCGCTCAGTCAGTTGAGTGTCAGAATCTTGATTTTGGCTTAGGTCATGATCTCACAGTTTAGGCGTTTGAGCCCAGCATAGTTCTCTGTGCTGACAGTAGAGATCCAGCTTGGGATTCTCTCTCTCTCCCTTTGCCCCTCCCCTGCTCGCTCGCTCTCGCTCGCTCGCTCTCTCTCTCTCTCTCAAAATAAATAAACTTTAAAAAAAGAAACTATATCTTCTTTAAAATTCATGCTCTTCTGAGCAATAGTAGACAATTTGGTTGTAACTTGACCATGTATGTGTAAACTCACACAGGTGCCTTTAGTTTTTTCTTTAGCTAAGTATTGTCTTCTGCTTTTAGACCCATCTTAACTATCTCTGCTTCACTGAATGAAAGCATCCTTATTTCAGTGTCAGATTGAAAGTATTTTAGATAGCTGTGAAATTAGGTGATTAACTGGTTTTTACTTAACCTTCTAATTTCTGTATAAGTCTAATTACATGAAACAGAAGTTAGTGTATTGATTTCTTACTTTGCTTTTCTGTTTTGGGTGTCATTGCAACTACTGTATTGTAAAGGATGGAAAATAATTGCATATGTTAAAAAAATATGAAACTTTATAAAGTAAAAAAAAAATCATTCGAGCTCAGAGAAGACATTTGGAAAGCAATGGTGTCAGAATGAAATTTCCAACAATTTGTTAACATTTTTATAATATTTAAAATCTAGAAAACATTTTGATTTGTGAGTTCTGTTGGTTTAAATAAAGTGCAGTATATTT